>NC_064566.1:56210833-56532500 GCF_937001465.1 Orcinus orca | reverse complement strand
TGACACATTGGATTAGCATAAATAAGTTATTTCCAAAGCCCCAATTCATATATCTAATGAATTACAGATGTGCATCAGGGAAGGTGTGATGTCTATTAACTCCTGGCAGGAGGAATAGATGTTTCAAGGAACCATTTTCTTAGACTCTCTTGGAAAGAGGAAGAGGGAAGGAAGCAGGGAGAGAGAGAGAACAAAACTAATCTTGCACCATCAAATGCCCTCTTTCTGGCTGACTCATGGGAAGTAGCTGCTTGTAAAGGAACCCTCCAATGGGAACATCAGGGCTTCTAGCATACACACGCATATTAAGGTCAGAAGGAAAGAAAGAAAACACCACATTTATTGAGCAGGGATTCCTTTGCAGATGTTCACACATAGATTTGCTCATTTTATCTTCCCAATTTTGCCAAACTAGCTAGAGCTCCATCTCGTCGTTGTACAGATAGGAAATGAAGGCCCAAGGCCCAAGGCAAGGCTTGTCTAAGGTGCTTCAACTGATCTGTGTCAGGATGAGGATGTGAACCCAGGTCTGAAAATCCCAAAGTGTTGTTTCTGCCTTTTTAGTCCTTTTTTTTTTGCCTGAGCTATGTCAATGATACCTACCTTATTATTATTATTATCTGATCCAAGCGAGAAGCACATATGGATAAATCTCAGATGAGATTTGTGAGCGGGTGACTAGTCGTTGACTGATCTATGGGCCTGTGTCTTCTGGCAGAGCTGTGGAATGAATGATAGGGCTTTTCTGAAGAGACTTGTATCATTCATTCACCAACCATCTACCATAATGTGATATCTCTGTGGTTTGATGTATTTCAGCTGCTGGCTACTCTTCCAGGGCCTAGAGATCCCAGGGAGAATAGAACACGTCCCCTGTCCACAAGGAGCTTGCAGTGAATGTGGGGAGACCGGGAGGCTGACAGCTGGGGCACAATACTGTGGAGTAGTGGGGGTGGAGTTAACATCTAACGTCAGGACCAGAAGTAAAAATTGCCTGTAAGTTGGCCAACGGGCACATGAAAAGATGCTCAATATCCCTAATTATTAGAGAAATGCAAATCAAAACTACAGTGAGGTACCACCTCACACCGGTCAGAATGGCCATCATCAAAAAGTCTACAAACAATAAATGCTGGAAAGGGTGTGGAGAAAAGGGACCCTCCTACACTGTTGGTAGGCATGTAAATTGGTACAGCCACTATGGAGAACAGTATAAAGTCTCCTTAAAAAACTAAAAATAGAGTTACCATATGATCCTGTAATACCACTCCTGGACATGCATGTAGAGAAAACTCTAATTGGAAAAGGTACATGCACCCCAGTGTTCATAGTGGCACTATTTACAATAGCCAAGACATGGAAACAATCTAAGTGTCCGTCGATAAATGAATGGCTAAAGATGTGGTGTGTGTGTGTATATATACGCACATATACACACACACACATACACACACACACAGTAGAATATTACTCAGCCATAAAAAAGAATGAAATAATGCTATCTGCAGCAACATGGATGGACCTAGAGATTATCATATTAAGTTAAATAAGTCAGACAAAGACAAATATCATGCTATCACTTACATGTAGAATCTAAAAAAATGATCCAAATGAATTTATTTATAAAACAGAAATAGACTCACAGACATAGAAAACAAACTTATGGTTATCAAAGGGGATATGATGGGGGGAGATAAATTAGGAGTTTGGGATTAACACATACACACTAGTATATATAAAACTGGTAAACAACAAGGACCTACTGTATAGCACAGGGACTATACTCAATATCTTGTAATAACTTGTAATGGAAAAGAATCTGAAAACCAATATATATGTATATATGTATTATAACTGAATCACTTTGCTGTATACTTGAAACTAAAATAACATTGTAAATTAACTATACTTCAATTTATAAAATTGCCTGTAGGTTACATTACCCTCGAAAACCCCTTAAATTGCCCTGGAAGCAGAGAGATGATCACACCAAGTGAGGCTTGAGGGAACGCTGAATTTACATTCCAGTCATGTCACTCCAAGGCACCCCGTCAGTCCGGGGCATGTGTATGGTGAGCGCCAGGGGCTGGTAGGTTTCTTACAGTATTCAAATCTTTCTGTCTCGAACAGCCCCTACAACTGTATAGTTGAAGTTGCAAAAGAAATATGCTCCTATGAGGCCCCTCCCCCGTGCAGGGTAGCAAATGCCATGGTAAACTTACTCCCAGGACCCGACCAGCCTGGGCCCTCGTCAAGAAGGTGACATGCAGGGGGCAGTCCCTGAGAAGGGTCTTGGAGAATGACTGGAAAACCCTGTACCTCCACGAACGCTGCCCTGAGTCATCAGGGGCGGTCCTGCCACACTGTCAGAGCTGGGGGTGGAGCAGTGGTGGGGAGTCCCAGTGGAAAAAGCACGGTCTGTAACATGGGTACACAGTTGTCTGTTGTGCAGGTTGTTTTAAGGATTAAACAAGAAAAATGTGGAGAGTCTAGTCCTGCTTCCGGTGGCTCTTGAGCCATTGAGTGTGGCAGTCCAAATTAAGATATTCTGTGAGTATAAAATACACACCAGATTTCAGGGCCTTGGTACCAATTTTTTAAAAAGATGTACTTGGGCTTCCCTGGTGGCGCAATGGTTGAGAGTCCGCCTGCCGATGCAGGGGACACGGGTTCGTGCCCCGGTTTGGGAGGATCCCACATGCCGTGGAGCGGCTGGGCCCGTGAGCCATGGCCGCTGAGCCTGCGCGTCCGGAGCCTGCGCGCCCGGAGCCTGTGCTCCGCAACGGGAGAGGCCACAACAGTGAGAGGCCCGCGTAATGCAAAAAAAAAAAAAAAAAAAAGATGTACTTCCCAGTAATAATTTTTATGTTGACTACCCATCAAGATGGTAAAATTTTATATATACTGGGTTAAATAAGGTCTCTTATTAAATTAATTTCACTTGTTTCCTTTTACTTTCTAAAGGGCGGCTACTGGAAAATGTTAAATTACTGCTGTGGCTCACATTTTATTTCTCTTGGACAGCTCAGGTGTAGACTAGGATCTGCAAACTACAGCTCAAGGGCCACATCTGGCGCACCACCTGTTTGTGCATGGTCTGTGTAAGGAAAGTTTTTACACTGTAAATGACTGGGGGGGAAAATCAAAAGGAGAATGGTATTTGTGACGTGTAAATTATATGAAATTCAAATTTTAGCGTCCACAGAGTTCTGTTGGGGCACAGCTATGCTCATTTGTTTCTGTATTGTCTGTGGCTATTTTAGTGCTGCAGGGCTAGAAGTGAGTACTGGTGACAGAGACCGTGGTGCACTCAGGGGCCTGGGAGTCCTGTCTCCCCACCTCCTCACCTTCGCTCACTCTGTTCCCTCTGCCTGCAGTTCCTCACGTGCTCCCGTCCTTCAGAGCAGAGCTCAGTGCCGCCTTCCCTGGAAAGGGATCTTCTTCCTCCATTGGTGCTTCCAACACCAGTAGGTGGTGAGGGAAAGTTCTCAACCTTTTTGTTATGTTAGGTGTTGATTTTTTTTTTCCTTAGGTGTTGATTTTTTTTTTCTTTTTTAGTAAATTTATTTATTTATTTATTTTTGGCTGCGTTGGGTCTTCGTTGCTGCGTGCGGGCTTTCTCTAGTTGTGGCGAGTGAGGGCTACTCTCCATTGCGGTGCGAGGGCTTCTCATTGTGGTGGCTTCCCTTGTTGTGGAGCACGGGCTCTAGGCGCGCAGGCTTCAGTAGTTGTGGCACGTGGGCTCAGTAGTTGTGGCTCACGGGCTCTAGAGCCCAGGCTCGGTAGTTGTGGTGCACGGGCTTAGTTGCTCCGCGGCATGTGGGATCTTCCCGGACCAGGGCTCAAACCAGTGTCCCCTGCATTGGCAGGTGGATTCTTAACCACTGCGCCACCAGGGAAGCCCAGATGTTGATTTTTCAATTGAAGTATAGTTGATTTACAATGTTGTGTTAGTTTCAGGTGTACGGCAAAGTGATTCAGTTTTATATATATGTGTATATATAATATATATACATACATATGTGTGTGTATATATATATTCTTTTTCAGATTCTTTCCATTATATTATAAGATATTGAATATAGTTCCCTGTGCTATAGTCCCCTTGTTGTTTATCTGTTTTATATATGGTAGTGTGTATCTGTTAATTCCAAACTCCTCATTTAAGCACCCCCCTTTCCCCTTTAGTAACCATAAGTTTGTTTTCTATGTCTGTGAGGCTATTACTCAGTCATTTGAGCCGCAGTTTTCTCATCTGTAAAACGTACTCCACTGAGTAGTAATAGGAATTAAATAATGTTTAGTGCTGGTCTCTCAGTGAGCACTCAGTAAGTATTATACCTGCCACTGCTGCTGTTATTATTATTGCCGGAATGTATCTTAGAGGATTTAATGCATTCTGAAAGTGGGCATATCTGACCATGAACTAAAGTAGTTCTCACATGGCTGTGTTCTCTTTGAGGGCCTGCAGTCCGTCCCCTCCCTTCTGTATCCACAGCCTGGACGTGGGAGGGGCTTAGGAATATTTGTGACGCCTATGAGTCTCTCCGTTTCATCCTACACAGCTGGTAGACAAACATACACTCACCTCCTTTCCTTCATCCCCACTGCCGCCACCCTGAAAACCCCTCTCCTGCCAGGTTCCTGTTCCTAAGCGCTCTTCCCCCCACCATCCTTGTCCTCTTAAACCAGTGGTGCGCTGCGGTAAATATTTAGCAACTGGCACTCTGAGGCAGGGGGATCCCTGATTTGAAGTGTTTTTTGATTTCTGTCGTGCAAGTATTCCCACCATGGCTGGTTTCCTGCCACCAACACGAGGGGACTGGACATGGAGTTGGAAGAGATGCACGTGTGGCTCTCTCGA
This sequence comes from Orcinus orca, assembly GCF_937001465.1. Taxonomy (NCBI): domain Eukaryota; kingdom Metazoa; phylum Chordata; class Mammalia; order Artiodactyla; family Delphinidae; genus Orcinus; species Orcinus orca. Next base: position 56,527,636 of record NC_064566.1, on the reverse strand, counting down.
GCTGGGCGAGCTCACTCCAGCTCACCACTGCCTCCAACTCACCATCTACTCCACTGTGCTGCGGTCACCTTTCACAGTGGACGCCCTGCCTAGAGCCCATCAGTGGCTTCCCGCTGAGCTCAAAATAGAGTTCAGAGCCCTCAGCACGTTTTTACCCAATCCCTGCAGCCTCACCAGCCTTATCCCCACCATAGGCTCCCCCGCTGCAGCCCGACTGGGCATCCTCAGGTTCTTCCAATGTACTCTGCTTCTCCAGTGTCACTTCCTCCACAGGTTCTTCCAATGTACTCTGCTTCTCCAGTGTCACTTCCTCCATGGACCGTCCCAAACCCTCCCAAGATCTGGCTGAACTGCCCATGTTCATCTGCTTGCTTGCTTTCTCTCTTTCTCTCTGTCTCTCTCTCTCTCCTTTCTTTCTTTCTTTCTTTCTTTCTTTCTTTCTTCCTTTCTTCCTTTCTTCCCTTTCTTCCCTTTCTTTCTATTTTTGGCTGGTTGGGTCTTCCTTGCTGCACGCGAGCTTTCTCTAGTTGGAGCGAGTGGGGGCTACTCTTCGTTGCAGTGTGCAGACTTCTCATTGTGGTGGCTTCTCTTGTTGAGGAGCATGTCCTCTAGGTGTGTGGGCTTCAGTAGTTGTGGCACACAGGCTCAGTAGTTGTGGCTCACAGGCCCTAGAGTGCAGTCTCGGTAGTTGTGGCGCATGGGCTTAGTTGCTCCGCGGCATGTGGGATCTTCCCGGACCAGGGCTTGAACCCATGTCCCCGGCATTGGCAGGCGGATTCTTAACCACTGCGCCACCAGGGAAGCCCCCTATCTGCTTTCTTGACTTCTCCTATGTCTCTCTGCCCTTGTCACGGACCCAGTAATTGGTTGTTAATACTTGTCTCTCCACTGGAATATAAACTTCAAAGGGTAGTAGCCGTGCTGTTCATCTTTGTGTCCTGGGCCTGTGGCCCAGAGCTTGGCCAAATGAGGTTCTGGAGCAGACGATGGAATTTAGGGAGCATGGTTGGAAGGTGGCAGAGGTCAGCCTCATATGGGTATTTGACTTCTGTCTCTGACAGGATTTTTTTTTTTTTAACTGCTCAGGATATATTTTATTAGGAGACCACCTGGGGTTGGTTTTCAGACTGTCCATGGGGGGAAGAAGTAAGACAGTCACAACTTTCAACCACACCTTCTGAGCAAAATCTTCTTTGGGGCAAAGAACCTGTCTTGAAGCACACTTGGCCTATTACACATCCAGTATCTAACCAATATAACATTTTTTAACCACTTTATTGAGATATGATTAACATTCAAAAAGCTGTAGGTAATTAATATATACAACTTGATGTGTTTGGAGATAAGTATAGACTCATGAAACCGTCATCGTTATCAGTGCCATCAACTGATCCATCAGCCCTTGAAGTTTCCTCCCATCTGGCAGGATTTAAATACCCAGGGTCCTGTTTGCTTTAAAATCTCATGACTTCAAAACCTTCCCGATACAAAGAACCTGGAATCATTCATAATGTAATTGCTGCTGGGAGCTCTGAAGCTGGCTAACTCATTAGGGGGCAGTGGTGAGCCCGAGAGGGAAGGAGGGCCAATGGGCTGGGTTTTTACTTCATCAAAGACCCTGCAGACACCTTATCCCAATCTTTGGGAAGAGAGTTGGCACAAGAGAAAGGTGCTTACCTACAGTCTAATGGGTATTTGGGGCAGATGTGATGCTTATCCTCCCAGCCTAAAGCCTCTTGATGCTGCAATTTTCAGTGCCAGGAGTTGAAAAACAATTTGTTATTCATACTTTGCTACGTCTTTGTAATTACATATGTCTTCCGGAAAGTCTGGATGGCAATCCCATGTTTATCCCACAGTCAAAGCCATTGTGGATTATCAGCTGAATACCTCATTAGGAAGATTTGGAAACATGTCTCCCAAAGGTTTTTGTTTTCCTTTTAAAGATAACTAAATTTTAAAGAAAAAGCAATGTATCTGTTGTATTGTACATGTCTCCAGCTGAGTGGTTTTAACTATTCCTGTTATATCCACTTGAGAAGAGAGAATTTATAAGGTGGTAAATTATACAGACTGATTTTTAACGCAGATATTGGATAATATATAGAAGAGAGGCCCACTGGCCTGAGAGTCAGACTGGCCTGGGGTAAAGCCTTCACTCTGGGATTTACAGCTGTGTGACTATGGGCCTCCGTGTGATCTGAGCCTCAGCTTCCTTATCTGTAAAACTGGGATTCTAATACCTTGAGGAAGTGGTTGCTGGATTAAATGAGATAGTGCAGTGCCTGGCAAGTGACAGATGTTTAGTAAGTGCTCATTATTTTTGTTGTCACTGTTAATATGACCATGTTAATGATCATGTTAATGATCATGTTAATATGATCATTCATTGCCCACCAGTAAATTTCCCTCATTCATATTTTTAACATATCTTTTCCACACCTGTGAGGATTTTAGTTAGATACATATGACTCTTGACATCACTCTTGATGGAGATAACAAGGAAAAAAAAGTTTCAGACATGGGCAGGGAATAAATAAGATCGATGAGGCAGCAAGAGGAGAAAGTTGGAGGGAGGAGTTCTGCCCCATACCTCCAATGTCTTATCATCTGTGTGGGACCGATAGAGGAGCTGAATGTAAGGAAGGTGACCAGGTTCTGACGTGCCCAGTCAAGTACGTATGATCCATGGGTTCAAGGACCACGTCTGTCCCATTCACTGCTTTATCCCCACCGTCCAGCAAGTGTACCATCTGGCCCGTGTAGATGTGCATCATGTGTGCGTTTAGTGACTAGTTTCCAGAACCAAAGTTAAGATTACACAGTAGCCTTCTGTTTTGTGGACAGCGTTTGAAAAACACCCCCTCAAGCCAAATCAAGTAGATAAAATAAGGGTCCCTCAGAGGATTTTTCCATCTCAGTCAGTGAAGTGACCTTTCATCTCTGGGAACGCAATGGAATTCAGACAGTCGGAGCCAGCGGCTCCAGGTGAAAACTTCAAATTCATTAAGATGAAGGACCAAATCTGGAAAAAATTCCTCTGACTTATGTACTACTTTCAACTAAGCAAACAAAGTCACAGGCATCTCACTGATCTCATCCTCATACCTGCTCTGGGAGATAAGGGTTTGAGCTCCCTTTTTCAGATGAAGAAATGTGAATTTCAGGGATAATTCAGAGACAACTGAGTTTCAGAGACAAACTCTCCAAAGCCACACAGCTAGGAAGTGTCAGAGTCCAGTCAAACTCAAGTCCGTCAAATCCAAGTTCCAAAATCCACAGTTATTACATCAGAAGTTGCCTTCTGACAAAGTGTTACATTTGCCAAATTCACATTTTTTTTACCTTCAGGTTGGGGACAGAAAGCTTCACATCAGGATGAGTGCCAAACTCAGATATTGCAAAGGATCAGGCAGGTGGGGCAGTTGGGCTGGGTAGGGACTATGGCAGTGGAGAATCCACGGTGGCCCTTCTAAAGGGGGCAGCTGCCATTCAGCTCCAGCTCATTGTGGCAAAAAGGGAATGCAGATATTCTGTCACCACACCTTTTATTGTTCCAAGAGAACCTGGAAATCCAGATTTTTATGTGAAATGTTAGGATTTTAATTTATTGTCAATTAACTAAATTTAAAGAAAAAAAAAACAACAACTTTGCAGACCAATAAAACTGGCAGGGCTGCATTCCAAGAGGCAATGTGCTGAATCCAGCAGTATTGGCCTTGCTCACATTTTAGAACACTGCCCTGGGAATGTTGTTTAACAAGACAACGGGCCACACAAAGAAATCAGTCTAATAGTAATGGCTAAAGCTTGTTGACTGTTGAGGATGTGCCGGCACTTTACCTCTGTTATTTTATTGAATATCCCAGCACTCCAGTGGGCTATTATTATCCTTCTCTTTCCTGCGAGAGAGCAGGATTGGAGATGCTGAGACTTACCTAGGGTCACAGAGTTATGAAATAGCAGAGCAGGGCTTGAACCCCGATCTGCCTTGCTTCTAAATTTGTGCTTTTTACTCGTTGCACTGTGCTGTCTCCCACAGACTCCAGAAATACGGAAAAGCTGCCCCAGACATTTCTTTGTTCGGTGTCCATTGTTTCCCGGGATTGGATGTCCGACAGTGTGGGAACTTGTTCTGGAAATGAACACCTTGCCTAGAAAAGCATCAGTCTTCCAAGTAAAGTGCTTTGTACGTCGTATTCAGTTTTGCTCCATTATAGTTTGGGTCCACGAGGGATAGATTGCAGTTCATGTCTTCCTGCTGATTAGAGCATCCTATTTATGTGTATATGGTACCAATTAGATGGTGTGCTTTGCAGAATTAGCTCCCTGATGAACAGGTATTATTTCCCCCTCTGCTGACATGCAGCAGCTGTCTGTACTCGTGTCCAAGCCTCTGCACTAAAAACTGGGCTGCCGGGGAAAACAGTGCAAAACTCAGCAGTTACGAGTCCTGTCTTCAAGTTCAAAGCTGTGTGAGACCAGGCCCTACCGATTGTGTCTCCTTTGCTACTGCTTAGGGGAACCCGGATAAGCCATATAATCAGTCTGGGTTTCAGTTTCTTTATCTGTTAAATGGGAATGATCCTTCTTCCTAACAGGATGCAGGGTTCTGGTCCAGAAAATCTCTTGAGATACATCTGTTTTTGCCCCAACTCCGATGATTCTTTAAGTCTCTGAATGTGGGCTAAGTATTGAGGAACTCAGGGCCTAGTTTTTAGACTTGGCTTATAAGTAAGTAAGCATCTGCACAGTGTGTGTGGTACAGGTTTTACTTTTGTATGTGGCTGGCTAGTGGTCCTGACACTGTTTATTGAAGAGTGTGTTCTTTCCCCCTCATTCATTGAATTGCCCCTTCCAGCATATATCATATCCCACATAGGCAAGGCCTCTGATCCTCTCCTATTGACCTATTTATCTCCTCATCTATACCACACTTTTGAAGGAGCATAGCTTGATATCTGGAGGAGCAACTGCCCCGTCTTTATTCTTATTTTACAAAGTAGTCCATGTATTTCTCTGCAGGAAATAGATGGCACATTCAAATAGGGTGACTGAGGAGGGTTTAATGAATGGTCTATTTATAGAGGTGTGGCCAAGGACAGGGCCCCCCGTAGGTGATGGTGAAGTTCCCAGCAGATGGCAACAGTGGGGAGCTGTTATCACCCTGGACCTAGAGGGGGAGGGGAGGGTACAAGGACTGGAACCCAGAGAAAATAGCTCCGTGGATGGGGATGTATGGAAGGGTTTGAAGAGATGATAGCATCGTTTGGCTTCAGACTTAAAAGATTTCACTCTGACATTGTTGTGGGGGTGGGAACTAGCCCAGCAGAGGCTTGAGGCTTGGTGAAAATGAGCACTCTAAATTCCTAAATCTGATACAAGTGACATTTTACTGCAATAAACGCAAAGGATCCCTCTACAGCTGAAGACACCAGGTGAGTCTGGGAGACGATCGTCGAGTTCAGCTTCTCAGGCTTCCCCAAATTCCTCACAGTGGTGGCGCTAATATTATGCCTCTCAGATCTTAGGTCTGCACCCATGTGACTCCAAAAGTCTAACGCTGTTGCCTTCAACGTCATCTGGACCTGACATCTAGGTTCTGCCATCTGTGCCCCCAGTGCCATCTTGCCGCATTGTCACAGTTGCCTGATAATTGCTAGGCATCATGCATGTACCGTCTCATGCAGCTCTGTATGTAATGTGACCAGCCTGTGGTGTGCCCAGTAGTTTGGTCTGCTGCGGGTACTGGGCAGGGCAGGCCTGGCGAATGCTACCACTCAACAGGGGTGGTTTCCACCTTTCAGCAAGGTGAGGCTTTACAGGAGGAAGAGGTCACCTGGGGACAGGTCTTAGTTCATTTCGGGACACAGTGGAGTTGAGATTCCTATAATACATTGTGCAATGTAGGTGTGAGGTTTAGATTTAAGAAATTCCCCTTCTCACTTTAAGATATCTCATAAATAATGAAAAGGTCTCGTTGCTAGCCCATTCATTCATAAAAATTACCCTTAAAGTCTTAAGAGAATTGGGTCTTGAGATGGCTAAATATCTGACAGTTCGTCTAGCCACTCAGATCCCGAACAGAGGTATGTAACTTGATCGTTGGAATTGGAATTTGCTTCTGTAGTTGGTTTTGCACAGTCCTGCGTGCTCTTTGGTAGTTCCATTGGATGCAAACCTGGCCAAAGACAGATTCCTACTCCAGCTGCAAAGGGAGAGGTTCTTTGTGTGGGCAGAATCGACATGCTGCTCTGAAGTGGGGAAAAATGCCAATCTGCTTTTACACTTCATATGTAGATCCTTTCTTTCTGATCTGTGACATCAGTTATTGCAATTTTAGGGGAACCATTTTTTTTTTTAACATCTTTATTGGAGTATAATTGCTTTACAATGGTGTGTTAGTTTCTGCTTTATAACAAAGTGAATCAGTTATACATATACATATGTTCCCATATCTCTTCCCTCTTGCATCTCCCTCCCTCTCATCCTCCCTATCCCACCCCTCTAGGGGGTCACGAAGCACCGAGCTGATCTCCCTTAGGGGAAACATTTTAAAACTTACAAATTGTACCAGGATTTTGTGAGATCACTTCAACCAGGCATTCACTGTCGGCCCAGCCCAGTATGAAGAACTGGGAATCAGGAATGGCAAGATGTAACTTCTGCCTTCCTGGAGTCAACACATAAATGTCCCTGGATGTCAGACACATAAATGAACGATAATATGGCAGAATAAATACCATCATCAAACCGTGCAGAGTACTGTGGGGACCCACTGAGGTAGAGGCTGTGGGTCTGTAACGAAGAACTTGAAAACGGGAAGAATGTTTTTGTGTTTGGATAAACTTCACAATGATAGTGTCTATCTAAATGAGGAGGTAGAGGAAGGTTAAAAATAATTTTTAACTACTTTCCTTTTCTCCACCCTCCCCTACCCCCAGGACCTCAGCACTTCCCAGCAGACTTGTCCCATTTACTTTTATATGATAATTTTTGTTTTTGTTTTGTTTTGCTTTTATTATAGAAAATTTCAAACTTATGCAAAACTGAAAGCTCCTGTAATAACCCCCATGTACTCACCACCCAGCATCAGCAATTATCAATACCTGGCCATTGGATTGCTTTGAGTCAAAATCCCAGACATCATATTATTTCATCTGTAAATACTTCAGTTGCATATCTCTAGAAAATTAAGATTTCCTCACCTTAAAGAAAGCCCTAAAACGTTGATCATGGGTAGCTTATTGCCAATAAATCCTTAATAGCCACAGCTATCCGGTCAATATACCAGGTTCCATGATTGTTTTTTTAAAGTTTCACAACCAGTTATTTTTAATAATACATTTATTTTTATGTCAAGAAAGAAGAAATGTCTTTTTATTATTTAAAAAAGTGGCTTGTGAAAATGCATAAATATACAGTGAGAGATAAAGTTTTTTTTTTCATCTTTACTATATTACCATCAGTATCTGGCACAGTGCCTGACCCATAGTATTTATTGAATGAAAGGAGGGAAGGAGGGATCTAGGAAGTTGGTAAGTTAGGACAGAAAGTAGGGAGGAACGAAGGAAGGAAGGAAATAAAGGGAAGGGGAGGGAAGGGGAGGGAAGGAAAGGAAAGGAGGAAGGAAGACAATTCCTAGCCTCACTGCCCACATCAATTTTTGAATGCAATGTCTTACAAATGCATAATTTGGAACTCTTGTGATCATACTGCGTGTAGGTATCCTACTTTTTACATGTGGTGACCTAAACATTTTTCACTGGGCCCATGAGTGATTGACATATATCCCATCCTGGGAGTCCCTAGGCCTGACAGTAGCCTCTTCTGCATCTGGCGAGAGCTCCCTGGGGAGAGACCTTCACCTCACAGGCCGCCCAGGCCTCTGAGCAATGTGATTGAATGTTGGCATTCACACAGCTGGCACTGTGCTGAAGTTCATTTTAAAAATATCATTTAATTCCTGAAATTGTCAACCCCGTGTTGCAGGGGGGCAGTGTGCTAAGTGAATGAAGAGCTAATAATTCTAAGGCATTTTGGAGGATTCCTCATCTAGCAGGACTGCTGTGATTATAGCCCTGATTCTACCAGAGCCCAGAAGCCTTTAGGATGGGAGCGCTGTAAAGGAGTGATCTGGTAGCCTCAGATCATGGCAGATCAGGCTCTGGGCCTGGTAATTACTGTGTTAACATCAATGGGGAAACATTTCCATTCCATTTAGTCTGTTTCCATCTCTCAGTTAACCTAATGCACAGTGGTACAGGAGCTATTTTGATGTTCCAGGAATCGAATGTTTGTTCTTGTGGTATGTCTTACAGTGCTTATTTACCTATAAACACACACCACTCTTGGACACATTAAACTCCGGTAGTTGTTGGTAGGAGTGAGTGAGATAATTTCGGGGTTATCAACCCCAGGCATAAATTCGACCCCAAAAATATCATCAGTTATACTCATTTCCTCCCTTTTTTCCTTTTGGGAGGGTCGGAGAACTTGGTGTAAAGTGATTGTTTTTAGAATGATTTCATACCTGCTGTACTGTGGACAGCATTTTGTGATTATGCTGTATCAGTAGTCACTTGGCTGTTCAAAATGTCCCCCTTATACACGCTACAGGAACTGCCAAGACAGTGGGTTACCGTCAGGGTGGTCAAGAACGAGAATGATCGAGTCAATACGTCTGCAAGATCCTGGGTCCTCATAGTACAGAACGCAAGTCCGTGTGCCCGACACACAGTGAGGCCAAACGAGACCAATACATCGGAGTTTGGAGCAGAGAAAGCTTTATTGCAGGGCCATGCAAGGAGACGGGTGGCTCATGCCTTAAACACCCTGAACTCCCCGAAAGCTTTCAGCAAAGCCCTTTTATGGGAAAGGCGAGGGGGGGGATGAGGTTCGTTTGCCAGCTTCTTGGTGTCAGATCCTTTGTTCTTGAAGTCAGGTCATGATGTTCCTGTAAACCTCCACCAAAACAATGTTATTCTCTGCTCTGAGAAGAAAGGGCAAGGTCCCAAGGCTCAACTTTCGCCCTCCGGGGTCCAGGCCCTGGCTAAGAGGAAGGGGTCCCTGCACCTCCTGTTACCCTGCCCGGGAGCGTTAGTCCAGCACCCAGTCTGGGTCCTCTCGCCACTGCCCAGGCCCAGCTGAGGAGGCAGATCTCAGGTGGCAGTGCCCTCAGGGTCCGGTCCCCAGACCCCGCCCAGCCATCATCACTGAGGGAGCCAGGCGCCCAGGACCCGGCCGGCCCACAGGCTCCTCAGGCCACCAGGCTGGTCCCGCAGACTGTGGCCCAAGGAGCTGCTGCTACCACTAGGTCGTAGAGATGGGGATCGGGGAAGAGGTTTGCTGCTGCTTCAAGGCCTGGGCCTGGCCAGTGGAGGCCACGGCGAGGGCTCTGGAGCTCTGCAGGACACAGCCCCTAGCCTGTCCCCCGGGGCCCCCCAGTTCACTCGCCAGCCTGAGCCTGGAGGGCCTGGGGGACGCCAGGGAGAAGGCCACGATCCGCCCTCTCACAGCACTGTCTGCAGCGAGGACCGCTGGGAGATGGACCATTGGTGGAGCGGGTCTCGCGCTAACGGTCTTGCGCTGACTGCTGCCCCGTCACACTCATAGCTGGGTTGAGCTGGGACACTAAGTGGAGTGGAGGACATCTCCAGGTGATATTTAAGATGGCCTCAACCTGTGCCCTGGGGACTGGTTGGGGATTGCCTCCCCCACCCCCTGGCAGGCTGTGTGCCTCGCCTGTGCATCTCTACCAACAGGGCCGTCTCTGAAGTCAGGCTGATGTCAGAGCTGGCCATGAAAGTGGCCTCAGAACAGAGGGAGAGATATCCTGAGCTAAGTCTGCAATACGTGCCTCTTTGGAGACACTTAAGAGAGCGTGTAGCATTCGAGGGTGTGCCATTTCTTTGGAAACTTGTAGGTTAAGAGACTATAGCCCTTAGCCAAGGCATATGTCAGTTACTGCCTTGTTTAGTGGGACCTTTTGAAGAGGGCTGCCTGTGGTACCTTGCTGAAGCTTCTCCCACCATGTGTAACCAGCACCTCATCTGCTCTGTCTTCTGGCCTGCTGGGGTGTGGTGGGGAGGGGAGAGAGAGGAGAGGAGAGGAGAGGAGAGTCCAGTCCCTGCCTGGGACCCAGGGCAGCTTTGTCTGTAAAATGAGGATAATGCCTGACTCCTAGTGGCTTTGCGATGTCACAGAAGTAGTCTCTCTTCCTGGGATGCAGTAGTAGGATCGAAAAAAGAGAGAGCTCTCATTGTCTCATCATATCCATTATGAGTATATAGTATGCACATGGTTGCCGAGAGCAAGCACCAAATCATGAAACAAAAGACCAAAGGGGAAAAAAAGGTATTGTTCTATTAGATACAAAAATGAGTTATACAGCAGCAACTAACACAGCAGCGTAAAGCAATTACACTCCAATAAAGGTGTTAAAAAAAAAAAAAAGAATAGGAATGGTTCTGCAGGTTAGTTCCTTACCCAATACAATAACACTTCCGTCATTGCGGACTAACAGTGGTGATGCTGGCAGTGACCTTGATTCATTTGTGATCACCACTTCACTGTTTGCAAAGCCCTTTCATATCTATTATCTTCCTTGATCCCCCTAATGACCCCATTACACAGATATTACGGGCTTATTATTTCCATCTGATAGAGGAGAAAACTAAAGCTCAGAGGGCTTAGGTGGCTTAACTCGGGTCAAATAGTGAGAAGAGTCCGACTGGGAGCTGAGCAGTCCCAGAAGTGGTCCTTCTCTTCCAGTGTGCTGTCATGCAGTCCAGTGTGGTCGTGGCGGTGACAGTGGCAACAGGGATAACCACCGTGCTTTTACTGCGGACTCCGCACCAGACACTTGGACACTTATTGCACATGCATTTGCTTGTTTGGTCCGTACAGCAACCCCAGGGGTAGATACAAGTATTACCCCTCTTAGTAGATGAAGAGCTTGAGGTTGGAGAAGGTGGTCATGTCACTTGCCTAAGGTGACCCAACTAGTTAGGGGGACTTGAATCCCAGCCTCCAGAGCTCCCTTATTATTGCTACCCACGCTCTTGCAGGAGAGGTGTAAATACAGGAGGGAGAGTTCTCTTTCCTCTCCTTGGATCCGTGTCTAGGTGTAAGGCTGACAGGCACCACACCTTGCACTTACCTTGCCCAGATGCCCGTGACCACTGATGAGACCCACCACCAGGGAACACCCCACGTGGGTGCCCATGGGGGCCTCCAAAGCTAACTGTAGATCTAAGGAATAGGAGAGGTTCTGTCACGCTTGGGCCCCTCAGACCTCGGAGGGTAGAAAATGCTTTTTTATTTTTTCCCTGCAAGGTTTTGACTCTGGCTGCTAAAAGGACCAGCGTAATTTTCATTTCTCATCTTGACCAACACTCAGTTGTGTACATTTCTTCTGCTGCGGCCCCGTGATCGACCACTCTTGTCTCAGAGAACTCAGGTTTGAGCCAAAGCTCTGATTTATAGCCAGCGAGCCCTGTGACTTTGGCTAAGGCACTTACGGTTCTAGGACTTGGTTTTCCTTCTCTGTAAAATGGGAGGATATGACATGTATCTCACCTTCCTTATATGATTGGGTTTTACACTTTTAGGAAATTTTTTATTTTCTGTGTGCTTTACTTTTTATTTTTACATTTATGCTATAAATTATTATTATTATTTTGCGGTACACGGGCCTCTCACTGTTGTGGCCTCTCCCGTTGCGGAGCACAGGCTCTGGACGCGCAGGCTCAGCGGCCATGGCTCACGGGCCCAGCTGCTCCGCGGCATGTGGGATCCTCCGGGACCGGGGCACGAACCCGCGTCCCCTGCATTGGCAGGCAGACTCTCAACCACTGCGCCACCAGGGAAGCCCTATAAATTATTTTTAACAGCTTTATGGAGATATCATTGGCATAAAAATTGTATACATTTAAGGTATACAACTTGATGCTTTGGTATACACATACGTTGTGAAATGATCACTACATCAAGCTAATTAACAGATCCACCACCTCTCTATGGTTACCATTGTGTGTGTGTGTGTGTGTGTGTGTGTGTGTGTGTGTGTGTGGTGAGAAGAGTTAAGATCTATCCTCTTAACAAATTACAAGTATACAACATAGTATTATTAAATATCATCACCTCATGATTTTTGTGAGGATCAAATAAAATCATATACATGGAAATTCTTTGTAACTCACCAATACTCTACACACATAGAATATTAATTTCTTCTTGTCAGATTATTTTTAGAACAGACTTAAACCTTTTGGACTTCAGATTCTTTTTGCTTTGCTTTTTGTGTTTTTGTGCATTTCGCATTGAGATTATCATGTATCCTCGAGACAGAATGAGATCAGAAAAGGGACAGATTTTGTCCTGGTTTTCTCCTCTGAAGCTCCTGTAAATCAGGGCCCTTTCAGACACAGAAACACAAGTATTTGGAGGCAGGCCACTGTGTCACCACTAATTCTTCTTCTTCTAAGTAAAATACCGCTGGCATCTTCAAACACTCAGATTAATGGTATAAGCTTTGAAGCACACAGAGCTGGGCTTGCTTTCCTTGGCTTTGTGTGGCTTTGACTTCACTGAGCCTCCGCATCCTCCCTGTTACATGGCACAGAGTTCTTCCAAGAATCAGAGACGAAATAATATGAACTTGCCACAGAGCGCCACTCACTAAGCGAGGGCTTCCCTCACCTTCCTTCGAGAGTCCCTGGGATGCATTTATCACGGTGCAGTTTGTCAACCAGCCCTGCCTCCCCTGCACTTCTGTGTCTCCTGGAAGCAGCATCTGCTAAAATGATGCTGGTAACACAAAGGTGCTATTTGATGAACGCTTCCTGTGTGACAAGCAGGGTAAAGTGCTGTTACGTAACGTTTTAAAAAAACTTAATGCTCAGCCTGGGAGATCGTTATTACAAACCCATTTTATCAGTGGAAAAGCCGAGGTCACAGAAAACAACACGCCCTGGATTTAGCCTCTGTGAACGCAAAGCATGAACCCATGTTGTATCCTGGGGGTCAGCAAGCTTCTTCTGTAAAGACCTTGATCGCAAATGTTTTAGGTTTTGCAGGTCACACAGTTTCTGTCACAACTGCTGGACTCTGCCTTGTAGAGGAAAGCAGCCGTAGAGGATGTGTAAACAGATGGGTGTGGCTGTGTGCCAATAAAACTTTATTCACAAAAGCCCGTGGGCCGGAGTTTGGCAACCCCTGGTGTAAGCCACTGCACTACACTGTCCTCTCATTTCCCCCTCTTTTTCCTTCTTTTATTTTAATTGCACATCTCTGGCTGGTGGGTCATGTGTATTTACTTTGTAGCTTTTCTTGGCACTAGGTACATAACCTATAAGCTATTTTTACAGTGTTTCAGATTTACCTGATTGATTATAAGTGTTTTTCAGGTACCAGGTGATAGGTCAGACTCATTTATAAACCATGATGCATTAGAGATCGTCACAGCTCCAGGATGGCGTTGTTTATGGAGTGACAGATGAGGCTTAGGAAGTCTAAGCAGTGTCTGATGTGTCAGGTTTAAGGCGAAGATTAGTTTTTCCCTGACAGCCACATTGAGAGCCAGTCCAGAAATGAGATTGCTTAGGTCAGAAAACCTTCCTGGGCTTGGTCGTCTGAGTGAAGATGCTCCCTCTCTACGAATCATCACCAGGAGTTTTCCCTGTACACTCGGTTTTATCAGATGGGTTTGAAGAGAAGGAAAATCCCCAGAGAAAACAAGTTTAAACTACAGATGGTCCACTTATGGTGGTTCAACTTAGGATGGTTTGACTTTATGATGGTGCGAAAGTGATACATAATTCAGTGTACTTTGCATTTTGAATTTTGATCTTTTCCCGGGTGGGTGATGAGCCGTACGTTGCTCTCTGTTGATGCTGGGCAACGGCAGCCACAGCCCCCAGACAGCCACGCGATCACGAGGGTAAACAACCGATACACTTACAGCCTTCCTGGTTTTCACTTTCGGTACAGTAGTCGACAAATTACATGAGATAGTCAACCTTTTATTATAAAATAGGCTCTGTGTTAGATCATTTTGCCCAACTGTAGGCTAATGTAAGTGTTCTGAGCACGTTTAAGGTAGGTGAGGCTAAGCTGTGGTGTTTGGTAGGCTAGGTGTGTTAAATACATGTTTGACTTATATATTTTCAACTTACGATGGGTTTATCGGGACATAACCCCATCGTAAGTCGAGAAAGATCTGTCAACTACACTCGACTGAAGCACAAGGTCATGAGATGTCAGAGATGATCTGGTCCAGGGAGGGAGATGTGTGGTGTTCATAATGTTTCCTCCCCCTCTTCTGCCTGCGGTGGGCATTGCTCCTCTGTGCCTCTGTGCTGGCTAATCCTTGTGTTCCTCTCCCATTAGGTAAAAGTATTTAGGGTCCAAAGAGCTCCATGTCCTTTCCCCCTCACAGACCTCTGACTCAGAGACAGGTTTACCCCAGTATTCAGGACTGATCTTGTCCATCCGTCACCAGCCTGGTCAGAGGGGGTACCAAGTGGCCTGGGTCCCTCCATCATTTTTTCTGTCCCCACCTCATTCTCTGGTCCACCTCTCTTCCCTTGCCTTTTTGTTGTCTACTTCTTTAGTGAGAACTTGGGCCTGGTGCATAGTAAATGCTCAAAAACCTTAATTTGTTGTGCGTCTATTTTTATGTCTGTCTCCTACGGTTTGCCCCTCTCCCTCTCTCTCTCTCTCCCTCCCTCTCTCTCTTTATCCTTTCTTCCCTTCCTGCTTGTCTCTCTCCTTTTCTTTCCCTTGGAGTAAACTCACAGAGGCCAGACAGGGAGTCTGCTGTGGGACTACACAGCAGGCTGGCGGAGAGAGCCAAGGCGGATTCCCCCCACCCTCTCTGCCTGGAATGCCCGCACCCCTGATCTTCCGTGGGGACTGTGCACATCCTTCTGTCAGCCACTCACACAAATCAATTAGCTGCAGGCAGTCACGCTCTGTGGCTTCTTCTGTTTCCACAGCCGTCACCCGGGCAGTGGTGTAAAGCGCCCCTCTAGAGAGAGGAGGCCTATTGGATGGAGGTTGGGTGTGACTGAGGCAGAGGAGACAGGAGGGAGGAGGGCTCCCTTGGTGCTCTGGGAGCCCGGGGGGCTCTGTGGCCCTGGAGAGTTGTGGTCTCACCCCTGGTACACATGACTGCCGCTGATCGTGTCTGGTTTGGGAATTCAACTAAAACCAAATGCCTGTTGGCATTTGGGGTCACCCCCTGCCCACCCCCCACCATCCGCCTCTCCTTTCTGCCCCTCAGTGCTTTCTGTTCCTCCAAGCACGGCTCCTTCCAGCCTCCTAACTCATCCCGGCAGCAGCAGGGATGGGAAAGAGGGTGAGAAATTGACATCGTTTGGAGACATTCTGGAGCAAGTCTCCCCAGAATTCAGTGCCAGCTGGATTACTTTTTATTAGGCGTCTGCTTTGTGGCACATATTTTTCCTGGAATCTTTATTCACATCGTCTCATTTCATTTTATGAAATAGGTAGTATTACCTTGAGTTTACAGATGTAAAGACTGAGGTTTCATTTGGATTTGAGGAGTGGGGAAAGAAGAGGAACTACAAGGTTTCCTTTATTCCCATGGCACTAGCACAGGGTCGTCATCTTCTCAGCTCCAAGCAAGGCTTGTTGGACCTTTTTTTCCCCTTAATGTCAAGCTTTATTGAAGTATAATTTACATATAATAAAGTACCATTGGATTAGTTCTGACAAATGCACAGAGTCCTGGAACCATCACCACAGCGTAGATAAAATATTTTCATCACTGGCTCCAAGCAAGGCTTGCTGAGCTCGGGAGGATCCTGCCATCAACAGAAAAAAAGGGATATCGGAGGAGACATAGGCTTGGTGTGGGGACGGTGATTTGTCTAGATATTTATTTATTCAACAGATATTTATCAGCCACCTTCTATATGACTGGCACTGTCCCATTGGGCTATTTGGATATGGACTAAGCAAATCAGACAGAAATCCCTGTCCTCATGGCGCTTGCATTCTAGTAAGGGGAGACAGACAGTAAGCAAAATAGATGAGTAAATGATACCATATAGGAGAAGGTGATAAATGACAGGGAGAAGCAGCTGGGAATAGGAACGTTGAGATGGGGATGGACTGGAGGCCGCAAATCAAAATAGAGATTTGGGGCTTCCCTGGTGGCGCAGTGGTTGAGAGTCTGCCTGCCGATGCAGGGGACACGGGTTCATGCCCCGGTCTGGGAGGATCCCACATGCCGCGGAGCGGCTGGGTCCGTGAGCCATGGCCGCTGAGCCTGTGCGTCCGGAGCCTGTGCTCCGCAGCGGGAGAGGCCACAACAGTGAGAGGCCTGCGTACCGAAAAAAAAAAAAAAGAGAGATTTGGACAAAGACTCAGAGGAGGTAAGAGAGCAAGTCCTGTGAATACCTGTAGGAAGAACATTCCAGGCAGAATAGCAAGTACAGTTGACCCTTGAACAACGTGGGTTTGAACTGTGTGGGTCCACTTACACATAGATCTTTTTCAGCAGTAAGTATTAATACTACAGTATGATGTGGCCCGTGGTTGGTTGAATCTGCAGATACAGAGGAACCTGGGACACAGGGGGCCAACTGTAAGTTACATGTGACTCAGCCTCAGCGTTGTTCAAGGGTCAAGTGTATAACAGCCCTGAGGTGGGCCCACACCCGGTGCATGGGAAGCAGAGCAAGGAGGTGAGTGTGACTGAGGGAAGGAAGGGAAGGGGAGAGTAGTAAGAGGGAGGTAAGGTCCTAGATGTGAGATGGGGGCAGATCCCGTAGAGTCTTGGAGGCTAACATAGGATTTAGCTTTTCCTCTGAATTATTTGGGCACCTCTGGAGGGTTCTGAACAGAGGAGTGGCATGACTGATACAAGTTTTAACAGGATTGCTGCTGAGTGGACGACATGCTGAAAGTGTGTGCTGATCACAGGCAAGGGGAGAAGCAGAAGTTAGGAGGCTGGAATGGTATTCCAGGCAAGGGGCCATGGTGTGGAGAAGGGGGCCAGCTGTAGAGGTGCCCGGGTGGTAGAGGCTGTGCAGGTGATCCCTCGCAGTGAGCAACCTGGAGTCAGCACGTAATTCACATTTGTTGATTAAAGAGGGGAAAATCCGGGAGACTGGAGAGCTTTTTCTTAGTGTGTGCTGGAGAGGCAGCCCCATTCTGAAGGGCCTGGAGTAGACATGTCCTTTGTAACGCAGCTCACAGTTACATGTGAACTTGTCTTATATTCCCCTCTAGCCTGGAAGCTCCCTGAGTGCAGGGACCACGTGCTTCATCTCTTTAGCCCCAGCACCCAGCCTAGGGCCCAGTGCACAGTGCTAGTGGGTGGTGAGACTGGATGGGACACAAGTGCTTGATCTCCTTGCAGACTGAGTTTACCTTGTCCCTGCATCTGGCTTCCTGGATCCAGACCTGAGTCTTTGCATTGTCACAGGACTGGATGGACAGAATATGAATTCTCGTCCCAGTCTACCGTCTACCTGCACTGTGAGTCTGTGCCATGTTTCTATATCTATAAACTGAGGGTCAGTCATTTATCCAGCAATGTGAATAATCCCTGCCCAGAACGTATCTCAGAGAAAGCTTTCCTGGCTACTCGAAACAATTCCCTCTCTCTTCCCTCCTCCAGCTTTATGTTTTTCATAACATTTGCCAGTACTTCTGTATTACATATTTATTTATTTACTTATATATTGTCTGTCTCTCCTGCTAGAGCAGAAACCCCATGAAGGCAGAGGGTTTTGTCTGCTTGTTCACTGCTAAACCCCTGGCACCAAAACAGTGCCTGGTACATGGAAGGGGCTAAATTTGTATTTATGAATAAATGGATGAATAGATGGATGAATGGATGAATGATTCTAGAGGCTTAGCCCAACAATCTGGGGAAACATGCTTTGCAAACCATAAAGGGCAAAACCAATGGAAGGTGTTGGGCTATTATTATAAATGTGCTTCACACTCTAGGGTAGCCCTGATGCCGCCCACAGCATTTTTCAAGGCAAACGTGGATAAGAATTTTTTTTTTTTTTTCTATTTGGGTTTTCTTCAAAGAGAAGAATTCCAACAACCTAATTTAAGAGAATTTCCAGGTGCGGAATTCAGTGATGGATCCTCATCTCCTAGCAACCTCACACAGGAGCCACTCACCACGTGAGAGGTGGCAGTTTCCACTGGATGTACCAAGTGGCAGGGATGAGCAGAAGGCTGAGATGGGTGGTGAGGAGGGAGGACGAGACTTTTCCGGGTGGTGGATGGGAACAGGCCTGGAGCAGGAGGGAGAGACCCCAGGGTAGACTCTCCCTCGCTGTGTGGTCCTGGGCAAGCCGTTCTCCTCTCTGAGCCTCGTTTCCTCCATACAATGAGGGGACTGACAAGACCCTTTCCAGCTCTATCATCCTATGATTTACATTTCCAATCGGGCACAGAGAGGATAACTATCATTTATTTATTTTTTTAATTAAAAAAAGTTTAATCAAGTAGAGTTGATTTACAATACTGTGTTAGTTTCAGGTGTACAGCATAGTGATCCAGTATTTTTGCAGATTATACTCCATTATAGGTTATTACAAGATAATGGGTTTAATTCCTTGCGCTACACAATATATCTTTGTTGCTTATCAATTTTATACATAGTTTGTATCCGTTAATCCCATACCCCTAATTTGTCCCTCGTCCCTTCCCTCTCCTCTTTGGTAACCCCAAGTTTGTTTTCTGTATCTGAGTCTGTGCCTTTTTTGTGTATACATTCATTTGTATTGTCTTTTTTTTTTAACATCTTTATTGGGGTATAATTGCTTTACAGTGGCGTGTTAGTTTCTGCTCTATAACAAAGTGAATCAGTTATACATACACATATGTTCCCACATCTCTTCCCTCTGTATTGTCTTTAGATTCCACATGTAAGTGAGATCATAAGGTATTTGCCTGCCTCTGTCTGACTTATTTCACTAAGCCTAATATTCTCTAGGTCCATCCCTGTTGCTCCAAATAGCAGAATTTCATTCTTTTTTTATGACTGAGTAATATTCCATTTTATATATGTATGTGTATTTATACACACACACACACACACACACACACACACACACACACCCCACATCTTCTCAATCCATTCATCTGTTGATGGGCATTTAGGTTGCTTCCATGTCTTGGCTGTTGTAGATAGTGCTGCTATGAACGTTGAGGTGCATACATCTTTTCAAATCAGTGGTTTCTTTTTTTCTGGATATATGCCCAGGAATGGAATTGCTGGATCATATGGTAATAACTACCATTTGTTGAGCAAGTCCTTAGGCTAAGCATTTTATATTATTTCATCTAATCCTCACTTCAACTCGTGGATAGGATTGTAATTATCCCCATTTTCCAGGTGAGGAAACTGAGGCATATAGAAGATAAGTAACTCAGGTCACTGCATTAGAGGCTGCCATAACAAAATACTTTATGGGTGGCTTAAACAGCAGAAATTTATTTCTAACAGTCCTGGAGACTGGTCCAAGATCAAGGTGCCAGCTAATTTGGTTTTTGTTGAGGGTTCTCTTCCTGGCTTGCCAATAGCCACCTTCTTGCCATGTCCTCACATGGTGTTTCCCCTGTGCATGCGGATGGAGAGAGCTATCTTTCTCTCTCTCTTCTTAGAAACCCTCTAATTCCATCTTGAGGACCTCACCCTCATGACCTAATCTAACCCTAATTACCTCCCAGATACCATCTTCAGATATCATCACATTGGGGGTTAGGACTTCAACATAGGAATTTGGGGTGAGGGAACATAAACATTCAGTCCATAACAGTCACAAAGCTAGCAAGTGATAGAACTTAACTGCAATCATTTGCTGCTCCCTCACTGTGACTCTAAGGCATCTTGCATGATCCCTCTGCTTTGATACCAGATACCAATTAGGAGATTCTCCTGGGTTGGAGACTGGACGGGTCCTCGGGAGAGGGCTAGAGCTTGCAGTCAGAGGACAAACCTCCATGAGCTCAGAGACCACGGGAATGTTGTTCACCACTACATCCTTAGCACGCAGCCTTGTACCAGACATGGGAGAAACTCACTAAATAGTCACTATATAAATGAATAGCTCTGTTAAAGACTGATAACTATGGTTGAATATAGAAAGCTCAAAAAACGGTTTGGGGGACATCCTTGGCCATCCAGTGGTTAAGACTCGGTGCTTCCACTGCAGGGGGCCTGGGTTCTAATATTCTGGGAATATTAATAATTAATTATTAATTAATTCTGGGAATTAATTAATTAATTCTGGGAATATTCGGGAAACTAATATTCTGCAAGCCGCGCGACCAAAGAAAAAAATGGATTTGTTCATGTACCCTGCGAAGATGGGGCCCCTTGAGTTCTCATCAAGGGAAGCGAGGAGAAGAGCAATAAACATCCGATATATGCCACAACCTCCCAGCTTCTTTTCACGCATTTTACCTCATTCAAACGTCACACCAACCCTGAGATAAGTTCCTCTTTTAATAGACAAGGAAACAGAGGCTGAGACAAGCTCAGAGGCCCAGGAGCTGAGGAACAGAGAAGCCATGTGCCGAAGTTAACATAGATACTGGAAGGTGTGGCTGCCGGCAGGCCCCACCTGCAAGCAGAGTGATGCCAAAGTCCCATGCGAGTGAGGCCCTCCTGGGTGGGGGCACTGAGGCCAGCTCCCACCCACCACGCCTCCTTTAGTGGCTGCAAGAACCCTGGCCCTAAAGTCAGCCAGTCACCTGGGTCTCCTCCATTGTCTCTGAATTCACCATGGGGAAGAGATGAGTCAACGTCAGCCTTTATAGCCTTACCCTCAGACCTAGGCACAGCAGGGGTTCAGAAAATGGAGAGGAAGCCATGAGGGTTTGGTTCAAGGCGGCTCTAGAATCTCTGTAGGACCAGAGGAGAAGCACCTTTTGGGGGCCTGGGGTGGGGCGTGGGGCAGAGGGCTGGAGGAACTGCCTCGAAGTTCACTGGCATAGCAGGCAATGCATAGTGGAGACTAATGGGGTTTATGGAGGCTGAATCACCCCACTCCCATCCCTGATCGTGCCACCTCTGATTTAGAAGAGAAAGGGCAGTGTCCCTAAGAAAGATTCATCCCCAGTGATGAGTAAATTGATCTGAAGAGGGAAGAGAGTAGGACCCAGGATGGAGCTTCCAGGGAACCTGTGTGGTAGAGGAGGCCTCTGCAAAGGCAGGGGGTTTGATGGGAAAGGGGGAAAGAGAGAAGAATGAGAGAAAACAGATGAGAAGCATTGCAAGACAGCGCTTGGGGCCTAGGAGGAAGCAGAGATCACAGGGATCGCTTACATTTGTTCAACTGGCATCGCCTGGTTGTACGGTTACAAATCACTTTCAGATGCTTTATTTTATGAGCTCTTCACTCCAGCCCTGAGGCACTCAGAGGAAATGGTATTATGTCCATTTTATAGATGAGGAAAGTGATATTGTCAGTGGTTAAGTGGCTTTCCCGAGAAAGTTACTAGGAGACAGGAAGGGAAGCTGAATTTTTTTATTCCAACTCTAGTTCTTCTTTGCCTTCTCTGATGACAGGAGGTGACTGACTCTAAGAATCTGGCTTTGCAGACAGGGACGTGGTCGCTGCTTTTGCAGACATGGTAATAATGGCAGCAGCAGATCCAATCCCTGCCTCCCACTGCAGCCTCACACATTATTACTATTACTAAGGCTGTTGCCGCTGCAGCCACAATTAAGTGTGCCAGACATCAGGCTTGGCATCTGTTTGCATTAATCCTCAAGCAACCCTGGAGGTAGGTATTGCTATCCTCACCTTACAGATGAGGTGACCTAGGCAAAAAGGAAAAGAGACTTACCCAGAGTCTGAGGGAAACTGCTCAACTTACATCAAAGCGGTGTGTCTCAGACTCTACCTGAATCGACAAATGGCATTCATTTCCATCATGCTGAATGATCATTGCTCTTGGGAGGAGAGCAAAATGTTCTTTGTGGGGGCGGGGCGGTTATAGCTGCTTGTATAATGGAATAAGCCAGAATGGACTTGAGGGTTTTCTTTGGGAATGTCTCCCCTTGGCATCTCCTAAGACCTTCAGCTTGAAACATATTGTCCAGGAAGTCAGGACACTTTCTAGGGACAATCTCTTTTTTCTGTCAACTACATGGAGTTATAATTTTTTTTTCTTGGGGAAGGAACTAAGAGTCTGCATTTCAGTAGTTCCCAGATGAGGCCAATGCTGCTGGTTTCTGAACCACACTTTCGAGTAGTAAGAGGGGTTTATCTCTAAAATCCTTCCAGTTCAATAAGTCCATTTGGAAATCCTAAATACACCCCCGTTAAAATACAGCCATACCTGTGTGTGCTGTGGCCCTAAGATCTGGCTACATGATTGAAATTATTGATAAGGTATAATAATAACAGATGTAATTTAAGCATCTTAGCTATGTGCAAGGAACTTCCCAACAATATGCGATCAGTGTTGTGTTAGTTTTGTTCTTTTACAGATGAGGAAATTCAAGTACAGAGAGATCAGTTCACCTAAACTCTATATATAGTTAATAAGTGGTGAAACTAGAATTTGAAGCCTAGTCTTCCCTACTCTGAAATGTGCCTTTTTCACACATAAATATAACCCTACTCAATAATTGAGAGATGAAGACTCTCGCTACACTGGGCCATTATTTCTCTGCTTTATTATAGAGATATCGAGGCGAAACATGTCTTTCAAATTGTTTGGACCTTTGTTGATGCTAGTTGTTATCATCAATAAATAATAGGAAATTTAATGACACTAATAACATGAAAAAAATTGAGAGGGTAAGCATGTAAATCAGTATTTAAGCAAAGCATAACATTTGTAATGATGCCATGTAAATACAGGAGCAGGAAAACCCAAGAACAGTGGATAGCCATTGAGAAAAAAAAGCCCATGGCTTTAGAGAAGAATGAAACAGAGAAAGAAACACCAGCCTTTGCTCCCTCCCCTTCAGGTTCAGAAAATAGGATTGAGACAACAACAAAGGGGGCGGGTAAAGAGTTTGAACAATGAATACACATTACCAGCATCAGCTGGGTATCTTGTTAACGTTAACCTGATCCATTGCAAGTGAGCTGCAGTTAGAACAGTAATTACAGTAAATAGAATCCATTTGGAATCCTCAAGCAAATATGAGCTGGGAAGAAAGATGGGCTGAAGAAAATCCATTACATTTTGGAAGCTACGGAAGCTTCGGATGGCAGTGATTTCTACTGTGAATTGCATCCGACTAAGAAGCGGCAACTTGAATGAATCTATCTCAGCTCTCAAGTGTGTTTAGATGGTAAATAAAATGAATTACCCGACCATTGCAGCCAAGTGCAGTTTCCTGAAATATTTGTCTTGGTAATTTAGGTAGGAAATTTAGGTAGAATTGGGAAGGTGGCCTGTCTACTCTGCTTCCTGCCTTGGGCTGATGGCTTTTCATAGAAAAATGAAATGTTGCTCTTCAGGAAGGGTCAAAAGGAAGAGCCAGGGAGGGATGGGAGAAGGTAGAGAAGGATTTGGAGCCTCTCAAAGTGGTCTGCATTCTTGAGTGTTGGTCAAAGAGGAGTTTCGTGTTCAAAAACTCGAATGCCAGTCCGCCATGGCCAGACATACACTGGCCCCTTCTGTGGGTGTCTAACTATATCCCTCCCATGCCATCTGTTTCTGAAAGCTCTGTAGTTGCAGCCAACTCAGCCATGTGAGACTTTTCACAGCTCCCTGTCCTTTCCATTCCCTGGCTCTACCCTCAGCCCCTCCCTGTCTTCCCAGGTACTTATTTGTGTGCCCAGGTCAGACTCTCTTCCCTTGTTTCCTGATCTCACCTCCCGCAGACTTTGGGGGAGAGAGAGTTCTTCCTTGATCTCAGGTTCATGGAAGCCTCATGCTCTGAGTAGCCCCCTTACCACCTGTGTGAGTAATGGCCACAAAACTCCAGGGTACTTCGTCTGGAAACTGGGTGTCATAGGCAGCATAAGTGAGTTTTCACACGTTCATTCAGTCAGTACATTTATTAGGTACCTCTTCTGTCCCAGGTCTGGGACTATTTGAAACATATTTCTCACTGTGGGATCTGGGATGCCTCACTGACAGGAGACTGGCTTAGAATAGGAAGAAAACATTGATAATTGAAAAGGATAAACACTAAAATTGCATCTCTGTGAATGTAGCCAGGCACTGTCTGGGATGCCCAAGACCTCATATGTGGTCTTCGTGCCTCTGAGCAGAGGCCTGGTGGACCCAAGCCCCAGCAGATCCAGGCATCGGCCTGGAGAATCAGCCCTGCCTCTCATCTCTCAGCTTGCACCCAAAGGACCCCAGGTGGCTGACCTTACACATTTTCTCATTGATTGGGTGCCAGGACAAAAGCTAATCAGCACTGGTGACAAGCTTTCAAAGAGCATGGAGAAGGAAGAATCAACGTGCAGATGGGAAAAAAGAATACTCTGGTCTCCATCTTTTTTTTTTTTTTCCTTCAAACGTAGCTCTACTACCTCTTCAAACCATCTACACATTAGTATGGAGTCCTTTATTTAAAAGGTGAATCAGGTCCCTTTTTATGAAGCATCAGCTGAATTCTAAACAGCCTATTCTCTGTTTTATGTAGGTTAACATGCTACATGTTTAATGCTCACAATAACCCTGTGAAGGAGGAAATACTGTGATTCCCATGTTACAAGTGGGAAATGGAGACCGTGAGCATTAAAGCCCCTGGAGTCAGCAGACCTGGGGCTGAGACCCAGCCCTCACATTTCCCATCTGGGAAACCTTAGGCCAAGTCACTTCAACTGCCTGAGCCTCTGTGTTCTCATTTGTAGAACAGGATGATTTCAAATATCTGCTTCGTAAGGTATAATAGGGATAAATTAACTGGAGTGCATAAGAAGCACCTCATGCAATGCCAGCCACAGAACAAGTGCTAAGTAAACGCTATTTCTTTCTTTCTCCGGGGCCAGTAGGAAGAAGCTCGTCGTCCCCTTCCCCTTGTTCTCAGGCCTCTCCTGTTAGGGGTCAGCCGCAGAGACACTTAGTGATGCTCCAGGTGAGCTGGGAGCGCTTAGGCCTCTGGAGCCCCCAACTCGCCAGCCCCCAGCAAGTGGGGTGCCGCAGGTGGGGCCCCCAGACCACTTTCACAGGCACAGGGATTTGAGGAGGCTGGAACCTTATCCTCAAACGACTGACAGCACCACCTCCCTACCCCCCCCCCCCCCCACACACACACAAAGACCCAGTTCAGGCCAAGGACAGGAAGTGAAGTATCGTGCTCAGGCCAAGCTGCAGGGCTTGAGGGGGTGAGCAGGGGAAAGGGACGCATTTAAATAGCACTGAGAATGGCTGAAGGAATTCACCAAATTGGAATCCAGGAGACTCCAGGCTGGCATCGGCTGGGCCCTGGATCCGAGCCCTAGAAGCAGTGCTTCTCAGCTGGGCGGGTACTTTGGTATCACGTGGGGAGCTGTGACAGATACCCCCTGATGCCTGGGTCCCCCCTTCCCGACCCTGGAGACTGGACTTAACTGGACCAGAGTGCAGCCTGGGCATCGGGAGTTTGAAAACTTTCCAGGTGATTTTTGTCTGCAGTCCTTTCAGGACTGAGAGGCCCTGGGACTTTTAGCTTCTGGTCATACAAAAGGCTTCTAGAGGCGCTGCAGTGCCTCATTTCCTGGTGGTCCCACTGTTCTCCCTGGAACCCACCTGCTCCCTCCCTCTCCACCTCCATTTGACCACCCCAGTCTGACTCCCAGGTCTTGTAGGACCCTGTGACCTTTGCCACATACCCCACGCTCCCAGGGTCTCAGAGCCTCCCCTCTCCCTTGGGCTCTGCTCCTTGCTCAGCCTACGTGCGCCCCCTCCAATCCCTCCTCTCACCATGTCCATCAGGTCCCACCTATTTCTGACTGTCACAGGCTGGTGTTCCTAGAAAACTGTCCCATCAGCCCAGCCCCTGATGCACATCAGCATTCTGGAAGCACCGAGCTTGGACAGCCCCCCTGGTACTTAGGCCCAACAGCCTGATGCGTTTTACTGGGGTGCTGTATCAGGCTGGTGGGGGTGGGGCACCCTGTATCCTTATCTGTGACTGGGGAGTAAGACCACCTGCCCAGATGCTGCACAGCTTTGTCGTGAGGCTCAGAGGGTGAGAGCACTGTTCAGTGCACCAGGGCTTTCTGTGCACGTCTCATATATCATCTCCCGCGCCTCTTCCGGCAGTGGTATTATGGTACCCATTTTATGGATGAAGAAACTGAGGCAATACACTGTGGGAACTGGCCCAGAAGTTTCTTGACTCTAATTCCCAGACTCCTCTCACGTTTCCATGCCACCCAAAAGGAAAGCTCATTGAAAGGGCACAATAAAGTGCTTTATGTTCATGTTACAAATAACCTAGTTTGATTAGAAGTTTTAGTTCTAATCTACCTCCTTCACACAACAGGTTCACTGAACAAAAATTGCTCTCGTATAGGGTCAGGGAGGCCCCCATTCAGATCTTTCCTCATTCTGCAATTGTTGGAATTGTTGGTTAAACCAGGCCTGGACCAGGTACTGGGGACCCAGAGACACTCCAACATCTACCCTGTAACCCTGCTTTCTTGCTGAAGAGACCAACACTTAAACATACGATTTCCATACAGTATGTCCTGGGTTCAAGTTCCAGCTCTGTCATGTACTACCTGTGTGATTTTCTTTTTTTTTTTCTTTTTCCTGTGCGATTTTCTTTAGGCAAGTTGCTTAATCTCTATGGGCTTTAGTTTTCTCATCTGTAAAATGGGGATAGTGGAGCCTCCCCGGCAGGGGTGTGGTGAGATAAAGTGAGTTAAGCCACGTATGGCACTTAGAATAAGCCTGGCACGTGAGCTATGGTGTGAAACGACCCTGGAGTTCTGGGGCTCTGGGGAGCGAGAAGAACCTGCCAGGTGCATTAGTTTCCTATCGCTGCTGCAAAACATCACCACACGCTGAGTGGCTAAAAGCAACCCAGGTGTATTCTCTTACAGTTCTGGAGGTCAGAAACCCAAAATTAGTCTCACTGGGCTCAAGTCAAGGTGTCAGCGGGGCTGGTTCCTTCTGGAGGCTCTGAAAAGAGAATGCGTGTCCTCCCCTTTGTCATCTTCTGGAGGCTGCCTGCGTTTCTTGGTCTGTGGCCTCTTCCACGTATCACTCCAGCCTCTAGCTTCACCTCTTGTGCTGTTAACTCTGATCCTCCTGCTTCGCTCTTACAAGAACTCCTGTGATTATATTGGGCCCACCTGGATCATACAGGCTAAGCTTCCCATCTCTAGATCCCTAACTCATTCACATCAGCAAAGTCCCTTTGCCATGTAAGGTAACCTATTTACAGGTTCTGGGGATTAGGATATGGGCAGTTGGTGGGGAGGGCATTATTTAGGTTGCTGTACCAGGGGACAGAAGGCTGCTGCCCAAGGGAGGGAGGTCAGGAATGCCTTCCTGTGGAAGCACATTTCAGCTGGTTGGAGGAGCTTTCCAGATTGAGGTGCAAGAAAGGGCATCCAGATAGAGGAGAGCCCTCCAGGAAAGGCCCCAAGGCATGGAGGGAAAGCCTGCCATGTTCAGGGAGAGGTGAGAAGTTCATGGCGACAGGAGTGTGGTGTGAGGGAAGGAACACTGTGGGGGGCAGCCCTTTGATGCCGTGACCCTGGAAGCAAGCAGGTGTGGTGAGGCAGCAGCTGTTGGAGTCCTCTCTGCGGTGTGACGTCCTGCCCAGGGCATCCTGATATTCCACTCTGGCCCAGTCTGGCCAGCCTCAAGGGTGTCAAGTTCCAGCTGGGTAGCATGGGTGTCTGGCCATCAGGAGATGGTGTTCCTGGGGCTGTCATATTTGTCTCCATTTCCTTGCCTTCCCTCCAGCCCCCAAACCATAACCACCTCCCAGACTCCTCCTGACCCCACCTCCCCTGGCTCCCAAGCCACAGAAGAGAGGATCAACTCCAGTGATGGAGGACCAGACCCGGGGCCCCCTTATTGGAAGCCATTTTCCTTCTTAATATCTTCTGCTGAGATGGACCAGCAAAGCGAAATTCCCACAGAAGTAGTTTTTCAATTTCTTATAATAGGACATAAAAGTCGGCCCAGGGGCATATACCCTGAGAAAACCATAATTCAAAAAGAGTCATGTACCAAAATGTTCATTGCAGCTCTATTTACAATAGCCAGGACATGGAAGCAACCTAAGTGTCCATCAGCAGATGAAAGGATAAAGAAGATGTGGCACATATATACAATGGAATATTACTCAGCCATAAAAAGAAGTGAAATTGAGTTATTTGTTGTGAGGTGGATGGACCTAGAGTCTGTCATACAGAGTGAAGTAAGTCCGAAAGAGAAAAACAAATACCGTATGCTAACACATATATATGGAATCTAAGGAAAAAACCCAAAAAGGTCATGAAGAACCTAGGGGTAAGACGGGAATAAAGACACAGACCTACTAGAGAATGGACTTGAGGATATGGGGAGGGGAAAGGGTTAGCTGGGACAAAGTGAGAGAGTGGCATGGACATATATACACTACCAAACGTAAGGTAGATAGCTAGTGGGAAGCAGCCGCGTAGCACAGGGAGATCAGCTCGGTGCTTTGTGTCCACCTAGAGGGGTGGGATACGGAGGGTGGGAGGGAGGGAGATGCAAGAGGGAAGACATATGGGAACATATGTGTATGTATAGCTGATTCACTTTGTTATAAAACAGAAACTAACACACCATTGTAAAGCAATTATACTCCAATAAAGATGTTAAAAAAATACAATAAAAAAAAAGTCGGCCCAGGGAAATTGATTCCATTCGGAACTCCCTTTGTAGGACACTTCATCTTCCATTGTGACCTCTGTATTTCAGCAATTTCTAAAGCCCGAGGAAGTCTCATTTAATGTTTTTTCTCCACCCTGGCAGAAGGCTTTTTTAGCTCAGCTGAATGGTTCTGCTGACCTGTCACTTCCAAAGGCCCGAGGCTGGGGGTCAGGGGAGCCTCAAATCCCATACCCAACCCCAGGGAGTGGCTGGCCGGTGTCCACTCTGGTCCCCAACATGGGGAGGCCTATTCTCCTCTGCTCTTCCTTCCCCATCCCTCTCCCCGTCCTGCCTTTTCTCCTCTTTCTTTCTTTTTTGATATTGACTTCCTTCCATTGTTGTCCCTGTCTTGCTCTTTCATTTCTCTTCAACGCCCCTCAACCCCCCATGGCGCTTACTCTTTCCTTGGGGGTGTATCCATCACTCAACAATCATGTGACCCAGCAGGTTACTCGGTCTCCCTGGGTCTCAGCTTCTTTATCTGTAAAGGGGGGATTATAATGTGCATTTCACAGGATTGTGACCAGGATTCCATAGTTAGTTGTTCCATAGTCCCCAGGGAGACAGGGATATGCAGAGTGGAAGGGGGCCAGTGGTAGCCATGCGGCTCTGCACAGGAGCCCCTGAACTTGGCACCAGACGAGGAAGGCACAGAGCTGCTGGTAAACCATGAGACAGGGTGATACTTTTTGAAGGAACGGCACTTTTCAGTTTACCAAGGGTTTTCTGAACCCATTACCATGCTTGATCTCCATGGCAATGCTTTGATGGGGATCGAGCAGGTAACCCAGCCTGGCCTGTAATGAGGAAACCAAGGCTCTCAAAATGTTAGTTATCCGTCCCACGTTACCCAACTCGAATCGCCTGTCCCCCGAGCCTGTGTAATTTTCTCCGCTGGATCACGGAATGGGATGCAAGCACGGCCCATCCAACCGACCCTCTCCCACTTGGCCTCCTGCCTCTCTCCTGACCCTGGAGTTGTAGTCTGGGGAAAATCAGGTTGTCCTGGGTCTCCCCAGCCCTCCAAGCCCCAGCTCCGTTACTGCGTCCTGTTTGAGATTTGAGAAGGGGTTGCAAGCTGGCCTCCGTCATTTCCCACTTCAAGGATCAGTCTGTGGTCCTGTAGCCCCAAAGTGAACTGAGTCCATCACCAGAGTAAACCCGACTTCCATGCTGGCCTTGACTCGACAGCCCATTTGAATGCTCTGCGCAGGCAGATGTTACTCTCAGCTGGATGGTCTTATTCTCCTAGAGTTGAGGAAACTGAGGCTCAGCTAAAGCTATCAGCCCAAGGTTCAGCTGAGACGAGAACCCAGGTCTACCAGACTTCCGGACTGTTGGTTTCACGGTGTCAGCGACTGCCTCAAGGTCACCCAGCAAATTTGGAAATCATGTCTCCCTAGACCCCATTCCAGAACATTTGTTCATTCCATACTCCACTTACGATAGTTTAGGGTTCTTGTGTGAAGCCCTGAGACCTAGATCCAGGGCCAAGTGGAAAGAAGTTAACAGTGAGTTTTAAGTCAAATTTCCACCAGCCAGGGTGGCTCTGTGGTGAAAGGGACAACCTTCGTGGTTTGCTTCCAGACACAGCTGTTTGGGCAGGGGCACAGGTCACTTGCTGGAGATGCTGTGGCAGGAATTCCTGCATCTGATGTCTGGGTGGCAGTCAGGGCCCAGCCCGTTCCAAGGATCCAATGGTCCTCTGTGCCTCTTACTCCCAGCGATGACCGGGAGTTGAACCCAAGCTTACAGCAGCTGCTTTTCACAAACAATTCCCAAGGGAGTAGGAAGTGAAATTTTTTTTCCCCAGAAGTATCTGGAATTTCCAGTGAAGCAGCACTTAACGGCTGTCTGTGGGTGAGGATATGCAAGACTCATCATGGCCGGAAGGTCCTGGGACTGACTAATTGATTTGGTTATTCATTTGGCAAACAATCTTAGGCATCTCTTCTGCCATCAGCCTTAGTCTAGGCTGTGGGGAGACAGCAGTAAACAAGATAACACTGTCCCCACCCTCTCGGCACTCACATTCTAGTGGAAGAAATAGATGAGAAACAGATGGGCACAATATCTGTCTGTCTAGTACTATCTCTTCTTTCCTCTGAGACTCAGAGAATAGTTTTCCATCTTCTTGCAGCCTGAAAAG
The DNA here is from genome assembly GCF_937001465.1 of Orcinus orca. Classification (NCBI taxonomy): domain Eukaryota; kingdom Metazoa; phylum Chordata; class Mammalia; order Artiodactyla; family Delphinidae; genus Orcinus; species Orcinus orca. The sequence continues at coordinate 56,496,666 of NC_064566.1, read as the reverse complement.
CAATGAAGTACAGCAGAAAAGCAACAGAGCTGTGTTCTGAGGACCTAGCTGGGCTTGCGTCAGGACTGACCCTGATCTAGCTGTGAGAAGCCAGCAAGCGTCAGTTCTCTGTGGCTCAGGTTCTTAGTCTGCAAAGGGAGGACGGCAGTACCCACTTGGTACTGTCCTGCTCAGGGTCTTTCTTGACAAGGAACAGAGACCCACTCAAGCCAACTCAGGAAAAGGGAAAGGATGGCTGGTGATAACGAGGCAGGATCTTTCTGGGAGTCCACAGGCAAGAACCATAATGCAGCAGGACCTCGTGGAAACCCAGAATGGGAAGTTACCAGTAGCTAAGGCATCCAGGTGGTCTCTCTTAGTGGCCCTTTTTCCCTCTGCATTTCTACTCTGTCTTCCTCTCTGCTCACCCATTTCTTTTGCTTTTTCGTAGATCACAGTCCCACAAAGCTTTGACTTGCAAAGGCCCGTCCCCGCCATCCTGGCCTTCTCAATGACCTAACAGCTCATAGTAACTCCTTTGGGTTTTTCTCCCCTCTACTAGCTAGCTACCCAGTCTCTGTTCCCCAAATCTAGGTCCCAATCCATGAAGGAGAAATTGAAGTGAGACAAACTGCAGGTTACTGAACAGCCAATCGTTGGACCATGCATGGAACAGGTGCCCACCTCTGGTCCAATCAGCTGTGAGCACAGTGGGACCTGGTTATGTGATACAAAAAAATGGCTGCTACAGGTCCCCTGGTGTAAAACATGGTGGCTGTGTATGGGACAGCTTCTCTTAGAAGGTAGTGGTGGTATGTGCACTCACCATAAAACATCTGGTACACACCTGCTCCTCCCAGGCTACCCTGACCAATTAAATGAGGTGGGTTTTTTTTGGTTTTTGTTTTGGGTTTTTTGTTGTTGTGGTTGTATTAATGCCTAGCATGCTGATTCCCTGTACGATGCCAGGATTTACTGAATGAATACTCTTTGCAGAGGCCTTTGGTAAGATGCTGTGCAGATGTGAGGTGTGAGCATTGCTGTTGGTTACTGACAGAACTTAAACTTTGCAAAGGCTGGTTTGGCTGGATTTCAGCCAGTTGCTTTAATCGGGGAGCGATTAGCTTGGTAACCTTCTTGTTCCCTCAGCTATTGCGTTTCCCTGGGGCCTGGGGAGATGGTGCCTTGCGTGTGGATTTCTCAAAGTGGCTTCATGCTGTGTCCCTGCGTGAGGCTAGGGCTCAGCCTTGGAAATTACAGTCTGTCTCATCCTGCTGGGCATGATTGAGTAAGTGCCGTCATGTGTACTGGCCAATCCCAACAGCTGGGGGCCTCCCAGGCAGCTGGCCAGCAGGAGTGACAGGCAGCTCCAGGCTGCTTCTGCCTTCCAGGGGTTCTAGACAGAGGACAGAAGGGTGGAGAGTAACTCAAATATGTTGCATCCCTATAGGGCCTGGATCTTTACATAGACCTTAACTTATTGTACCTTCTTAGCAATATTATCGAGGGAGCATTATAATCCCCATTTTACAGATGGAAGTAATGAGGCTTAGAGAGATTAAGTACTTTGCTCAAAATGGTGGAAACCAAGTGGGAACCCAATCCTGGCTGTCTGCGCTCCTTAGGGCATTGCAGTACTAGCTTACAAGCATTCAACCAGCCAGTTCTTTCTGAGCACATACTGTGTGCTATGTATTCACAGTGTGTTATGCCTTTTAAAGCTCTTTTCCCACTTACCATCCAGTACCCAGAGAAGCAAGTATACAGGATGGCTCTTGTTATCCGTATTTAACATCAGAAGCTAGAGGCCCAGAGGAGACTCAAGGCAGAGCAGGGTCTGCAACCCGATCCCATGACTACACATGTGGGGCTCTGTGGACCAAACTGTGCTTTCCTCCCACCCTTCAAGACACTCTTCCATATATAGGAGAAGGAAAATATCGAAAGATAAAATACTGCATTTGTTTGTTTCCCGTTTCGTTCAGATTTAAGTGATGTCATAGCACATATGTTAGTCAGACTTGGGTTCAAGTCCTGGCCTGCCAATTACTTGTAGTGTGCTCACTGTGAGCTTCTCATCCATAAATGGGTGATAGTCCTTGTGACAGCACCTAGCACACTGCTCTGGAAGTTTAGACAGGGAGTCGGCAAAGAGGGCTTCTTAGAGGAAGTGGTTCCCAAGATGGCCTCCTTGAAAGGAAACTGCCTGTAAGACTTCATCCTGTCATGGTCTAGTCATTTCTATCTGCCTTTTGAAAGCCCCAGGAAACCGCTCCCAATCTTCTGGGTTGAGTGAGTCACTCCAACCCCTGGGTCTCTATAACTTAGAGTTGGGAGAGGGAGCGGCAGGCACCTAGGCCCCCTCTTTCTGGATGTTCATCTTTCCCATCCTGTGCCTCCTCCAGGCTAAGATGCACAAAGGCCCTAAGCAAAGGGCTAAGGTGGAATTAAGCACATCCTTCTGTGGGCTCAGTGCTTACGGAGTCACTGCCATGCTTCAGGAAGTGCTTCTCAGAGTGTTCTGAGTAGCCTTCACAGGTCTTTAATCCTGACTTCAAATTTTGCCTTTCCAGCTAGGCTGAATAAGAAATGGATGCAGTTGTGTTGATGGTTGGTCTAGAAAGGGTGAGAAGACGCAGCCATTTCTTAGTTTGGATCTTCTTCGCAAAGCTAATCAACCTGCCTTGTAGCAAACTAGCTGTTTCCTAGCAACACCAAGTGATGTAGCAGGATGGCATCTATTTGGAATCTTCCTGAAGTGACCTGTTGACTCCCGTTGAGAGTGGCAGCCGTTGCCTTGAGATCGTGTTGCTTTGCCAAGGGGAGGGGCTTTCCCCAGTCATGTAGGCAGGATCCCTGGCAGGGTTCTGTAGCTGGGCCAGGCTGAACCAAATCCCTGTCATGCACTTGGACTTGTTTACTTCCTCATTCATTCATGGACTCATATAGCCCATCACACGATGACTGTGGACCACTATTCCAGGAAACTGTGCCAGACACTGGTGTTTCTAGGGAAACACCAGGCCTGGTTCCTGTCCTTGGGGAGAGACAGGCTTGTAACAGGTCCTGAGATATGTGCAATCATGAAGGCAAGAACAAAATCAAGCCTGGAGTTTATAGGAATATTTTTCAGAAGAGTTGTAAGTTGAACCAGGCTTTGAAGTGTGAATGAGTGTTGTAGGTGTTGAAATAAGAATAAGGTATTTGTTGGAGGGGACAGCATAATGCAGTACCCTAAAGGCATGAAAGAAGCAGTGGGAAGTTGGTGACATCACCAGTGAATCAAAAAAAAAAATCTTTCCCTTGGGACTTTAATGGGTATTATTCAGATATGAGGTTCTGTCACCAAACAAGAAATTCAGGCTTAAAGTTGAATAGATCTTTTTAATGACAGGACTTTTCAGCCATATGCAACTTGCCACTGTTTATTGTGATTTTTCAAAATCATGAAATTGTAGCATTTTCTAGACTTAATGACACTTAGAGCATCTTTTAAGAGTAGGGTTCCTTGGAATCTATCTTGGAAAATGCTAAGCTACCTTATAGGGTTGTTTCCTGGGGATGGTTGAAGAGAGGCAGGGCCAACGCCTGAGGGGCCTCTGATAGCATAGAGTGAGGATGGAATTTTATCCTGAAGGTGATGGGTAGCCAAGGAAAGATTTTCAACAGGGCCTGTATTATAAAGTACTCAGGGCACAGAGGGAAAATGGGCCAGGGAGGGGAGCCTGGAGGCTGGGATCCCAGGTTGGAGGCTGTGTGATAGTTACTTTTTGGTGTCTCTCTCTGTAGACATGTAGGCATCCCCTGGCACCTGGCCTAGGTCAGGGGATTCAGCCCTAACCCAAGACAGTCACACTCAGAGACGTTGTTGAGGACCTCCAGACTAGCCCACACTGAGGTCCAGCTGAGTTCTGCTGGACAGCATGTAACGATGTAAGGCATTCCCGTGTTTAGTAGCAGCTCTTTACTTGGAAGGTGGCTGGGACCTGCTTATTGGTTCTGGTGCTTGTTTTTGTTAGGGCTGTCACTCTGTCTACTTTCTGCCACAAGGCCAGTTAGGTAGTCAATGGTGTTTGCCATGTTCAGTGTCGACGTGCTCAGGAACTACAGCTGACTTACACAGATTATTCTTTGTGCTAAGAAAGGCAGAAAGAGTCACCAGGATATTGGATCAAAGACAGTAGCCCAAAGCAATAGTCCTATTCAAAGGAGAGGAGATTTAATAGGTATGAAAATGAAACCCATTGGGAAAACATAAGCCCTGGAGTCAGACAGTCATGGACCCATATCCCAGCTCCATGACTTGCTGGATAATCATAGGCAAGTCACTTAACCCCTCTGAGCCTCACTTTTCTTTCTGGAAAATGGAAATAGTCATATGAATTTTAAAATGTTTGTAAGATGTTTTGCATATAAAATTGGCTCAGTAGATATCAGGGCTTGTTCCATTTTTCTTGGGTCTTTAAACTCAACATCCCCAAACCAGACATGGTTTAGTAGCAGCAGCTGTGAAAGCAGTCTTCACGGTTTTGGTTGAAAAGTTGCTTGTGGGAAGGCCTCCAGAAAAGCTGATATGAGCATGGGCTCCATCAGGAAAAGGAGAGAACCCAAGTCAGACAGGGGATACTCCCAGCCACGTGCTTGTTCAGGCTCTGTTCAAAGATCGCCTTCCATTCCAGGCAATAACTGCAATAGGAACGTTGACACTTGTTGGTACTAGCAAGTCAGGGAAGGAGAAGGGCCCAGAAACTTGACTATACAAAGAGTAGATGAAAGAGCGCACATGTCTTAGCCTGAAAAAGAAGATGATGGGAGGTGGTATGGTAGATGCTTCTGTATCTAGAGCCAGTGTCTGATATATAGTAAGTTCTCAAAAAAAGTTTGTTGGTCGGGTGGGTGGGTGGGTGGATGGATGGATGGATGGAAAGGTGGCCATGGAATTGGGCAGACCTCATTTTGAATCCCCTTGGCATCATACGCCAACTGTGGCCTTGGGGATGGTATTCGGCTTCCCTGTACCTTAATTACACATGGTGATGGAGACGCCTACTGTGCTGTGCTCTTCTTTCTGAGGATTCAGTGAAAACATGTGTGTTAAGTTCTGAACACTGAGCTTACTGCCCTGGAAGTGTTCAATGACAATTCCTCTTTGTTACCCTGCATATTCACTGCTGTCTGGTTGGCAAAGCCTGTCACGTGGCCGGGGAATTGGGCATATATCTCCAGCATTCCAGAGTGGGACGGGCAGGTGGAAGTTCAGGTGACTTCCTCAAGGTTAGAACTGCTTAAAAATGATTTGAGGTGTTGTCACAGGCGTGAACTTCATGGCCCTGGAGGAGGTGTGTAAGCTGAGGTTGTGGGCTGCTTGACCAGGACAACAGAGAGGTACAGACTGTATCTTCAACGTCTCTAATATTCAATCGTTGCGAAGCTCTTGGTCTCAACTTATCCATCTGTGAAATGGGGGTAAAACATCATTGGATATCCAAGGAAAAGGAGGCAATGGGTGTGAAGAAGGCTTGTGAACAGTAAAGTAACAACAGGGGTTGGAAACCGTGACCCTGAGGCCACGCTGGGCCGTCAGCTGGGTTTTGGTGGGCCTGCATAATGTCGGCCTATTATTTTCTTAGAGATTTCACATGAAAATTCAGGTTGTTCAACTTTTTTGAAAAAAAAGAGGGACGATATGGGGACTGGGCCCTCATTTTCACCTGGCCACATATTGCTGAGCTATGGCATGCCTCTGTAGTTTGCCACATTCCCTACCACTTCAAGTTGTGTCTTTGAAACCCAGGCCAGACCTGCTTTCTGGTCTCTAAAGACATTTGATTTGTACCCTTAGCTCTCTATGCTAAATGCTGGACTTAGCCTCGAAATCCAGCCTCTCTCACCTGGGAATAAAGCACTACAGCACCGGAGGGGCTGAAGAGGCAGCCTGGAGTGGTGGCTGAGGGTTTGGCTTCCGGTGCTGGGCTGCCTTGGGTCATGTCCCAGCTCTGCTACTTTCTTGCCAGGCTGATCCTGGTGAGTTACTTAATCTCTCTGATCTCAGTTTCTTCAGCTGTACAATGGGGATAGTAATCAAACCTGCTTTACAGCTTGTGTGAGGATCAAATGGGTACCTGGCTCTGAGTAAGTGCTTAGCAAACAAGATCTATTTGTTAAAGCAAAGCATCCTGTTATAATATGAATCATCCTTTCCTAAAGCTGGTTGGGTTTTTGCTGTGGTGCCCCTGAGCACCAAAACCTGAGAAGTATTTCAACAACAGTGATTTCAGAACAGGTGTCCTCTCCGCATGAGTAGCAGAGGCTGCTGGGACTGCAGCCATTGTATGGCAAAGCGGGGATTCTGCCTGGAGACCCCACTGCCTCCGACTGAGCAGGAGAGGCTGGCTGGCCCTCTGAGGCTCCTCTGCCCCTTTGAGGCTCCCCTGCCTGGTAGTTACAGGAAGCGCTGTGATTTACCAGGGCCATTAGGCTCTGTTTGACATCAAAAAATGTATAGCCTTCCCAGGGTGCGAGGTAAACGAATATGTCGCTTCCATTTGTATTACACTTCCGAGTGAGTTGGTGGGACTTTTTCCCCTCCTGTTCTTTTTTTTTTTTTTTTTTTTTCTCTGCTCAGTTTATTGACACGTTGGGGAGGAAGGGGATGCCTCTTGACATGGTCTGCACCCCAGCTCTCCTTCTGACCCAGCCTGTGAGCCCACTCTGTCCTCACCACAGCCCCTGGAGGTGAGGGCTCTTTTGGACCCCTATTTTACAGATGAGAAAGTGGAGGTGCAGGACGCTTACCTGAACTGCTTGCTCTCACAGCCCTTGAGTAGCAAGAGCATCGTCCATACTCGGGACTCTGACCCCGTGGCCTGGGCTCATAAATCTCTATCGGCCTGGGAAAAAAATATTGGCCATGCAAAAGGGTAAAAAAAAATCCCCTTATCAGTCAGGGACAGGGCAGGCCGTCTCCACCAGGGGAACACACTCGCCATTGTGCTGAGCACAGTTAGGGCTTTTTCCAGCCCGGCTGCCATGCCTCCATCCCTGCACTTTCCCTCACTTGGAATCCTTCATCCTAAACAGGGCGAGCAAATGCTCTTCCATCCTGGTGGGCCTCTCTTTTCCTCCTTCCTGGTCAGCAGAAGGAAAGCTCTGGCTCCCAACTCTTGCCTGGGTTTCACTCATGTTGTTTCCCCTGCAGAACTTGGCAAGGAAGGGGTGGCTTATGTGTCCCCATGACTCCATGTGGCCCCTGCTGTTCCTGGTGACACAGTGGAAACTGACCAGCCCTTGGCTGGGGTGGCCCCAGCAGCTGAGAATGTCAGTCTGACTGGGGCTGCTTGAATCCGGCTCTGCCACCTATAAGCTGAATGAATTTGGACACATAGCTTAATGGCTCTGAGCTTCATTTTTTTGTCTGTCAAACGGAGTAGAAAAACATCACAGGGCTGATGTGAGGATCATGGGGTAATGCCTGTGGGCCCCATAGCTCTCGACTCTTTTGGCTGTTACATTAGTTCCCGTTTGATTCTCACAGTGGCCCTTGGGGAGTGTTAGTATCACCGTTCCATTTTGCAGATCAGGAAGTTGAGGTCACTCTGTCTTGGATTTGTCCTTTGTAAGTTCCATTTGTGTACCACCCTGAGTGCTGGGTGCTGAGGAAACAGGGAGGTCTAGGCCTGGGGTCAGCTCCCAGGGAGCCCAGAGCCTGGTGGGCGCCCTCATTCCCCAAAGCCTCCTGCCTTTCAGAAACTCAGGAGTCCAGGCAATGGACAGAAGCTATGATTCTAGAGTGGCTTCTCCATCCTTCCTGTCACCGGAGCCCAAATCCTAGAAGTCACCCTTCATCCCTCCATTTCCCTCAGCCCACGGTCAGGCCGTTAGCAAGTCCTGCAGGTCTACCCACAGCCCAGTGGTGTGCTGGCCGCCTCCCCTGGCTCACAAGAACGGATTCTGCACAGCTCTTTCCAGCTCTGCTTTCCTTGATGTCACGCTGAAATCAGCAATGGTGGGAGTATTTACACCACAGAAATTGGCAAACTGGACTTTTTTCCCCTGAGAGCCACTTATTAAACATTTATCAATGCCGTAACCCGAATCTCTCCACTTCCCTTTATTTCCATTTCTGCCATTTTAGCAGAAACCACTTTCACCTCTTACTCAGCGGGTTTTACATGGCTCCCCTGCTTGCCCTTCTACTACCCATTCCTACAAGGCAGCTGGAGAGACCTTTTAAAAATGTAAGTCAGCTCCTGTCACTCCCTTCTGTAAAAACCTTCCTGTGGCTTCCTGGAACCCTCAGAATAAAAACCAAATGTCTTGCTGAGGCCCACACAGCCTACTCTACCTTCCCTGCCAACTTCTGATCTCATCTCCCCATCTTCCCTGTTAACCTGGCCTCCAACACGCTGGGCTTACTGTTACTGGAAAAAGCCAGCACCTTCCCGCCTCAAGGCTTTGCACTTCTCCTGCTGTTGGGAGTACTCTGCCCCCAGGTCTTTGCATGGCTGCTCCTTCTACTTTTCCAGATCTTTACTCAAGTGCCACCTCCTTGGAGAAGACTTCTTTGACCACCCCTCCCTCCCAATATAGACAAGTCCACCTGCCTGCCTACCCCTGCACCTGCCCCAAGTTACTTTCTATGGTAGCTCCCCAGGCCTTCTATTTCCTACTTCATTTGCCGTCTCTCCATTGAAATAAAAGCCTCACGTTGTCTGTGACTGAGGTTGGGATATCAGAGGTGCTTAGCAAATATACCTGATGGATGAACGAATGTCTCACTTTTCCAAGAGAAGGCACTCTGGAGAAGGTCTCTCCCAGCACTGCTGAGCCCAGGGCACTTCAGTGGAAGTTCTGGCTGTATGTTGGGATGGGTCTGAAAGAGAAAACAAAGGGAAGAGACGTTTTGCAAAGGAAGTTTTTGAAACAGTTTCCCCATGCCTATGGTCCCTCTGGGTGACAGAAGGAGCTTGATCAGGTCACGGGGCTGTCATTAAGCGCCCTGAAGCATTCGCTTCCTAAATTGTGTGCCTGGGAAGCATTTTCCCTCCCAGTCCATATGGGCAGAGCCTGAAAACCTTTGGCTCTCAGGCAGTTTCCTACTTTAGTGACGTTTAAAAGACAGTGGTGGAATCGCCTCTTTGGAGACACACAGAGGCCTTTGAGGTCCCTGGGTGCAGATCACTGGGCTTACATTCCTTCCCCAAGCTGCCTTTTACCACCACCCCTTCTTCCACTGGTTTCTTAGGTAGATCTGGTTTTGTACAAATGCCGTAGTACTTGGGTGAGTTCAAAACAATCTCATTTGAAATTCTGACTCTGCCTTTTTTGGATCTATGAGTGCCTTTGGGCAAGATGCACAAATTCACCAAGACTCAGTTTTCTCAGCTGTAAAATGGGAATGATAATGGGACTAAACACAGGTTTGCTTCACTCACTGTGAACTTCAAGTTGAAATTGACTTAAACTCAATGGGCGAATCAATGTGAAAGTGTTTTCTACAGAAAGTTTGTTGTGCCGGTGGTTATGTATGAATTGATACGTTGCAAAATGCCCCTTTCCAAGATTCTTTTGCTACTGGCCCTAAACTTTCATTTATTGCACAGGAGTGAAATGAAAGATAACTGACTTGTAGACCTTCCTCACTGATTCAAATTAAACTTCACTGTCATCCAGCGGTGAAACCCTTTTATTTCTGTAGAAATACTGTATCCATTAAAATTATCTATTTCTGTGGCACTTGAAATTGTCCACATAGTGTTTCTGCTTCACCTTCTGGCTGACTTACATAACCTCACTTCACCAGGGCTGGCGGGAAAATGTCTGAGTGCTTGCGAAGATTAATGATCTGCTTTAAGTATTAAGACCTGCGTATAGTTCAGTTCAGGGCAACCCCTCTCTTTTATTGAGCATCTGCTACAGCCAAAGCGTTAAAGGGAAGAGAGAAAACTAAGATGGGGCCCCTGCCCTTAAGGAGCTTGAGATCCAGGGTTTTGTTTTTATTTTTCTTTTTTCACTTTTTTTCACTGGTTGATTAGATCGTTTCCTAATTTCTTCCATGGTTGATAGGTATTTTCCCAAACTTACTATATAACTAGCACTGGGCTGTGGGGACAGGGAAGAATGAGACCCAGCCCCTTCCTAAAAGGAGGTGTCTGCCTGGCTAAGGAGACAGTCGTGAACACGAAAAGCCTCCAGGAAACGGGGGAAAGAGACACAGTTGAGTGGGAACCCAGTATGAGGCACGAAGTTTCATGGCTCTCGGTCAGTGTTGAGATTCTGATGGGAGAGGGGTGACTTATAAATCCCATGCCTGGTGGGTAGTTGCTGTTGGAGAATCCAGCCTCAATCTGGCAGCAGGCGGGACAGGAAGAGGGGATGAGACGCATACAGGAAAGTGACAGTTTGTCATTTAGTACAGTAAGTGCTGTGGGAGACAAATGAGCCAAGAGCTAAGGGACTTCAGGTGAGGGGGGTTTACTTCGGACTGGAGAGTCCAGACTGGCTTGGCAGAAAAGGAAGCCTTTGGGGAGGGCGGTGAGTGTCGGATGGACACCTGATGGGCAAGGATACGATGGGAAGGGCTTCAGGCAGTGACACTGAGCAAGGCACCACGTGGGCCGAGTTGTTGGGTTAACCTCCGGTGGCCCATGGGCTGGGTTACGTGTAACAGGAGAGTGGAAGCAAGTGGAAAGGAGATTGTGGAACCTTAGTCATAAAGGCCTTGCGTGTCCATCCAGGAGCTTGTAGTGTATTCTCCAGGCAGTGGGGAGCCCAAGCTGGATTTTGAGCCAGCTTCTACTTCAGAGAGGTGGGACTTTAAAAAAAACTTGTTGGTTACACTATATCAGGCAGCTTCTCCCCACACAATATGTTCCTGGGGCGAGACGCACGTTTCCTCTCTGCGGGTGGTGGTTAATAATAGGCGCCGACCCGAAGCAGAAACAGGAGAAGCACGTGGAGATGCAAGCAGGCACACGTTTAATGAGTTCACAGAGCTGTTTCGTTTCCTAATCTTCACACACACCCCCACCCCTCCCACCCTGGTGCAAAAAATTCCCTGATGGAGCCAGCATCTCATGATCCCTTGAGGATGGCAGGAGCCTCAGGGGGTGGCGGTGTAACCTCTGCTGGGGGCTGTGGAGCCGTGTGGGTGCACCTTGTAGGCGTGGGAGCCAGTCACTGGGCATCCGCATCCCTGACCTGGGGAGGGTAACGCAGCGACCATAACCTCCGCTCACCGAGTGCCCTCCAAGGACGGGGCAGCAGGGCTTCAGTTCACACTTAGCACCGTCTTGAAAGGTGGGCCTTTGACAGAGGACGCTGCTGTCCAGAGGCAGCGCGTCCGTGTCCACGCTCGCATGGCTGGTCGCTGAATGGCTGGGAGGCGGAGTCAGAATTACACCAACCAGACGTTCTATTCAGAGCAGAACATGAGCCAGCAAAGGACAAAGCAGAGGGGAACTGTCATGGTCTTTCAGTTCTGCTGTGCATCCCAAATCCACCTTGCTTCTCTGGGTTTCCTCGACGGTAAAATGGATGTGGTCATTCCTCCTTCACAGTAGCCATGACGAGGTTAAACGAGCCAGTCTGGCCCCCATCAGGCATCCGCAGATGTGAGCTTCTCCTGGGGAGTCACTAAGTGTCAGGAGGCCAGGATCCCCACGCCCCTGGAACAGGACAGCACTCACTTCTCAGGACAAGGCAGAGCCGGCCTAAACCAGTTTTTCCCTGTAACAGCCTCTCTCTCCCCCATCACATGCCAACCTGTACACCTCTCAGTGACTTACCCAGACAGGTAGATGGGGCAGGGGCACCACAGCGGCCTCCTCCCTAGAAAACCCATCACTGGCCATGTTTGCCCTTACTAGGACCTTCCCCAAGAATGGAAGAAGGCACAGAGGGGCTGAGCCTGTCCCCTGACAGTGGCCACTTCTGACTTCCATTTCTTGTGACCTAAGGCCAAGCAGCTGGTCCATCACACTCCTTGTGGTTCTGGAAATCACCTTTCTCACACACACTGTTTTCCTTCTGTGGAACCCTGGGGAGAGCAGCAGTGTCACCTGCTCAGGATATTGAGTCCTAAGTCCTGTACAGGGTTCTCCACAGGAATGGAAGCAATAGGGTGTATATATCTGTTTATGCATTCTTTATACATCGACATATATACATACGTACGTGTGTGTGTATGTGTGTGCACGTATACACATACACAGAGATCAGGAAAGAGAATGAGACAGAGACCAAGACAGAAATTTATTTTAAGGAATTGGCTCACACAGTTGTGGGCTAAAATCTGTAGGGCAGGGCCAGCAGGCTGGAGATCCAAGAAAAAGTTGGAGTTGCAGTCTTGGGTCCAAAATCTGCAGGGCAGGGCAGGTCAGCTGGAAACGTAGGCAGGATTTCAATGTTGCATCTTGAAGCAGAATGGCTTCTTCCTTGGGAAACCTAAGTCTTAGTTCTGAAGGCCTTCAGCTGATTGGATGAGGCCCACCTGCATTATGGAGGGTAATCTGCTTTACTTAAAGTCAACTGAATGTAAGTGTTTAGCATATCTACAAAAAGGTGTTCAGAGCCACGTCTAGACTAGCCTTTGAGCAAACCACTGGCGCCGTAACCTGACCAAGCTGACCCGTAAAATGAACTATCACAGTCCCTGAGAAGCTTGCTGTAGAGCGCAAAGCACCTTTCTTAGGAAGCTCAAGGGCCTGGTGAGCACCCACTTTGCTGAATTCTCAGACCCAGGGAATTAGTACCAGATGCGCAGCCAGAGAGTGGGCCGATGTTTCCGAGCAAGAGTCCCATGCTGGAGCGAAAAGAGCTTTCAGTGGATCGTTAGAAGGTCGGTTCACTTACCCATTTGCTCCTTTGTCCAGCCATCCAGGTGTCCATCCAGCTGCGTAGCCACTTTTACTAGATGCTGATTATCTGTTGAGTCTCAGGTTAGGCCTTCTGGGACCAGAGGCGAAAAGGAAAAGGCCACTGCCTTAAGGAGATGGGCCCATACGTAAACAATTACATTATAGTAAGTTCTCAGTACCAAACTGATGACTTGTTGTGGAAACTGTGCTTTATGGAAATTCCATCACCCTGGATTGAGGGTTGTTATGAGAAAGCATCTACTGTGCCTGTCGTTACAGCCCCGTGAATCTTAATCCTTTGTGAGCTGTAGGTGCATCTGAGAATCCAGCCCAAGCCATGGAGCCTTCCTTCAAAACAGTGCTCGCCCCAAGACATACCAAATGCTGTGACTGTTTCAGGAGGTACAGACACCAGGCGAGATCCCTCTGGTTGACAAGGTCCTCTTTATGAAGATTCTCAGAAAAATTTCACCTCTTCTCAATGTTGAGAATAAATATGTCTCTCCAGAGAAGTTGGCTTGTTTTTATCTTGTAAACACAGAACTGTGTGAACAGTACTGTCTCATTTTCCCTATAGACTGCTAGGGAACACAGGGCCAAACCTGCAGCCTGCCTGTTAAGAGAATTAACCTCATTCCTGGTGTAATTTTGGTTACGTCCTGCCTTTCTTTTTCCTGTTTTATTGCTAACCTACTACCAGTTTATGCCAAACTGCTGTTTGTTGTTGTTGTGTTGGATTTATTTTTTTACTTTTTTGCATCTTTTTTTTTTTTTTTTTTTTTTTTTTTTTTGCGGTACACGGGCCTCTCACTGTTTTGTCCTCTCCCGTTGTGGAGCACAGGCTCCAGACGCACAGGCTCAGCAGCCATGTCTCACGGGCCCAGCCACTCCGCGGCATGTGGGATCTTCCCGGACCGGGGCACGAACCTGTGTCCCCTGCGTCGGCAGGGGGACTCTCAACCACTGCGCCATCAGGGAAGCCCTTTTTGCATCCTTTTTAACTGCCTGAACACTCTGTTCTTTGGCAACAAGGCATTGTGGAAAGACACAGACAAATAACTAAGCACGATGACAGGTCCCACCTGGAGGAGCGTCCAAGGTGCTGAGACCACAGAGTAGAGAGCACCTGACTCCATCTCATCTGCAGGTCCCAGTGCAAATCAACAATGCAGAGCCCCTTCCGTAAAAATTATTAAGAATTTGAAGACAGCAGTAGCAGACCATTAAACCAAGCGTAGGGCTCTTCTGAACACGAGCCCTGTACTACTGCCCACATTTCATGCCTGCACATCCAGCCCTGGCTAGGAAGGAGGATTTCCAAGTCAGGTGACACTTGAACAAGCCGGAGGGAAGGGTAGAACTTTGCTAGCAAAGCACGGTAAGGGGGGCCATCCTGACAGAGGGAACAGCTGGTGCTAAGACACGGGGATGTGGGAGTTGAGTCGTGAGAGGGGATGTAGCAGGAGACGATGCAGGGGAGGTAAAAATAGGTGAGACCAGCCAGACTCTATAAATCACCAAGAGCCATGCCTGTTACCTGGAATTTATATCTATCTCAATCCCAGAGGATCCGCATGACCCAAGACATCCTCATCTGACCTTTGCCCAACTCTCCCATGCAGCCTGATATTCCCACAATGCACTGGGACAGGCTAACCCATCATTGTTAATGCGAAATCCATACACAGGCCTCTTAATACCTCAAGCTCCTGGCTGCCCCAAACTAGCTACTACGATGAGGAAAGCTGTGAGACACGTTTCACACTCAGTGTCCCACAGATTTTCTGTGACTTTGAGTCATCAGCAGGCGCCGTGAATTTCAGTCAGCTCCTTCAGCATTTTCCCAACTGTCCACGTTTTGCAGTTCCCTGCTTGTACAGGAAGTCACCTAAAGGCAGCCCTGTGACAAGTTGTTTCAACTCGTACATATGGCCTGCTCCCTCCAGCACAGTCTGCCCTTCTCCTTCCCAGCAAAAACCGAGTAGTTAACCCCCTTCTTCCCCCCTGTGCTTTCTTGCTGCTTTTAACATCGCCTTCTCTGATAAATCATTTGGGATGTTGTGCTATCAACGGCGATGCCATAAACCCTTTCTACAGATCCATAAACGAGATCATGCTCTAAGGAGAGCATTAAGCAGCGATATGGGAAGCATTTGAGGCTGTTTATTTGCCTGAAAATATAACAGCCAGGGAGGTGGTGGAGACACATGGGTTGAGTCTGAAAGCAGTACTTTTCTCCTCCTTTCAGCTGAGAGCACATCTCACATAGGTCATTCCAGCCCCAGGCTTCTGGTGCATCCAGGCGGGATGGATCAGACGGCCTCTGCTTCAAGGCCCTCACTGTCATGAGGGGTAAACCGAGGCTCAGAAAGGCCAAGGGACTTGTCTGCAGTGCTACGGATAGCAAGTGGTGAGCTAACCTCCAAGCCAGATCTTTTACTCCTGAGATGTATTCGCTGCTGGGATAAATGGTTCCAACCTCTTTAGCTGGGTGTCTCTGAGCAAGTCTCTTGACTTCTCTGAGCCTCACTTTTCTCATCTGTGAATTGGGGATGCTAACCACCTTTTCCTCAAGATTGATAAGAGGATGCTATGAGAAGTATTATTCAGAGCCACCTAGGTCAGTCCTTAACTGTGACCTTGGTAGGACTGTGGGCAGGTTGTATACCCTTTCTGAGCCTCAGTTTCCTGCTCTCTAAAATGAAGGCTGTTGCGAAAATTTAAACACCCGAATTTCAACAGTACCTGGAGCCTTGTAAGCACTATGTAAATGTTAGCTGTTCTCATTGTCATCATCATCCTCACTATTGTTGTCGTGGAGTAAGCAGACCTCTAGTAATTGTTTTTCCCCTTTTGTGTAGGCAGAGTTGCAGGGTGCCTAGAATAAGGGCTCTGGATGTAAACGAACATGAGTTTAAAATCTGGTTCTGCCATTGACTGCCAGTGTGATACTGGACAAGCTTCTCAACTTTCCCAAACCTTACTTTCCCCATCCAAGAGGTAGGGTAGCAATAGTTACTTTGAAGAGCTGCTGTGAGGACTGCAAATAACTCACCTGTCATATTGTTTATGCTCACAAATTTATAATGGTGATTATATCTTTCTCGACTGCAATTTTGATTGATTTCAAAGTAAAATTCCTCCAGGCCAAGAGCCAAGCAGCCCTCCCCCTACCCTGCGTCTCTTGCTACAGGAGCGGTTGCCCAGAATTTAGGTAGTTTGCATCATGCAGCTGTACCTCGATAATTCCATGCAACGGAGGCATGATGAAAATGCAACTAGCATGCACAGCCCAGGGATCTTGGTTAAGCCGATGACCAGAGCCTCTGCAGGTAAACACCGAGTGCAAACACTTACATTCAATTGCAGTCCTGGGATTTTACTGAGGTAGGAGGCTGCAGAAGATGGGAGGAAGGGGAGCCAGTTGGCTGTGCCTCTCCCAGTGGGCTCTGGGGCCAAGCTGCTCCACTGAATGTGGGTGACATTCTTTCTGCCCTGCTGGGACCCTCCATCATAGTAGAAGGTAGGTGGGCAATGCATAGAGGGAGTGAGTGACCCTACAGGGCTCTTAATCACCAGGGAACCTCCACCCGGTGAGAACATCTTATCAGCCAACCGCATGCCCCATCGGGGTGCTCACCTAATGTGGATTCAGGGACTAAGGTCGGGGCTTGAGGATGGGGCAGGTCGGGAGGCTGCTTGCTTAGCCTGGAATTTCCACTCTTTGAGCATACAGTAGAGAATGTGGTGGCCATCCTGGGCAAGATGTCTCTACTCACCTGCACCTTTGTGATACACAGATACGGTGTCCCACTCATGTTAGCTATTTAGTTTGATTAAAGGTAAAGTTTGTTATCTGTTAGCACAGAGACACAAGACTTTAGATCAGGCTGCATGTTGCCGGCAGTCCCTAAGGTATGTCCAAAAGGGTCCATTCGGTGGAACAAAATTAAGCTGTAGATATTCGACTTTTTTTTTTGCTTATAAAGATGGTGATTTTATGTGAATCTACTTCAGGTTTTAGTTGTTTGTTTAGTGCTGCCAAAGAAAGGAAGGTGCTATTCATTTAAACACTTCCTTGGTGTACTGTTGGTTCAGTTTAAGTCTCTGAATTCAGATGCATTAGCCAGCCCTTCTGAAATCTGCAACTGGGAGCAGCCCATCTCTTCTTTACTCTTACTTCACAGATCACAGTGCCCTGAGGGATAACGGAGGTTCACGAACCAGTAGGTATAGTGCATTTCTCATAATATCAGTGTAACATCGTGGTTTAAGGAAAAGAGATTTGGAGTCAAACATTTCAATAGTGCCACTGACTATTCTGTGACTCTTGGTGAGTTACTTAAGCTTTCTAAGTCTCAGCTTCCTCAGCTCTATCATGGGATGATGTTAGTCGCATCTACCTGATGGGGTTTTCGTCAAGATATCATATAAATGAGACAAGGCATACAAAACTCTCGTCACATGTTAGGCACTGAAATGCCAGCAGTGTCAGCAACGATGCTGCTGCAGTCAGATACGCTTAAAGACTCAGGTAATTATATCCATGACAAATGGCCCCCCAGCCTCTGATCGTCCCCCACCCCGCTATGGTAAAGGCCCCAAGGAATGGCAGAGCCCGCCAGCCTGGCTCACAAGCACCGATTGTTCCTTTTTCAGGGATGTTGTGAGCCAGTTATTAAACACAGCCATTACTTAAAAATCAAATCGTATGAATTTACACTTAAGTAAATTATATGAAAAAGGGAAAAATACTTGACATTCACCACTTCCTGATTATTTTAGTGCATTCTACTTTGCTGCCGAGGTTATTTACATCCATTTTGTCTGTGTGATGGAAATATTCATGATAGTTGCAGTCCTTCATCCTCTCCCAACTCCACTTTTTTTTTTTTTTAATATAAATTCGTTTTATTTATTTATTTATTTGGCTGTGTTGGGTGTTCGTTTCTGTGCGAGGGCTTTCTCTGGTTGCGGCGAGCAGGGGCCACTCTTCATCGCGGTGCGCGGGCCTCTCACTGTCGCGGCCTCTCCTGTTGCGGAGCACAGGCTCCAGATGCGCAGGCTCAGTAGTTGTGGCTCATGGGCCCAGGTGCTCCGCGGCATGTGGGATCCTCCCAGACCAGGGCTCGAACCCGTGTCCCCTGCATTGGCAGGCGGATTCTCAACCACTGCGCCACCAGGGAAGCCCCCCAGCTCCACTTTCAATGGCTCCACTTGGAGAGCTTGAAATCGGCCACGGTAGGAGTATTTACACCACAGAAATCAGCAAATGCTACAAATCAGGCTTGTTTGTTTGTCTCCTGGAGATCCAGTTAAATATTTATCAGCACACTTTGGGTAAAACTTACTAATAAAGTCAGCTGTTTCATCGTTGAACAAGTGCTGATGGTCAGAGAATTATTTATTATATTGAGCTCGAATGTGTTCCCTCTTGCTTGAATTCTACTTAGAATTTTTCAGTGATTTTTTTTTTTTTTTTTTTTAACTGGTAAAAATACTAGTTTTTTAACTGGTGAAAATACTATCAATAAATACCCCGGTCTAAGATGATGTCTTGGTGCCTTTCCACAGTACATGGAGCATGGGACACCCTGGAGAAATTATTGTTGTGTTAAGCTGTCTTTGTATTCAGATCAGGATTTTAAAACTGTCATTTCTCAGATGGGACTTTTCCCTCTAAGCATTTACCAGTTTTAGAAATGCTTGAATTGTGATGTTGAAGAAATCCAGCCTTGAAGCTGAAAGGTACTTACATATTCCCACTTTGAGTAAATGCTATTGGACTGTAAAATCATTGACTGAATAAAGGGAAAGCAGGTCTCATTTGGGGCCACTGTGGAAATCCAGTGCCCTTCCAGACATCCATCTCTGTGAGTGACCAGCCATGCACCCAGGACAGTTTCTTCAGTGCCAGACAAAACCAGACAGAAATGTCAGCCTGCTTAGCAGCAAGACCCAGAGAGTTGAAAGCGGCAAGTTGGTAAAATAACCAGGAGCCCTTGGGGAAGAAGCTTATTGTGAAAGACTGAGGCAGAAAGGCAGCTGAACAAGATGACACTTGGTCAACTTGGTTGGAGTTTGGGACTTGACATGCTGGAGTTCAGATTCTGGCTGTGTTGCTCTGATGAGCTGTGTGACCTTAGGCAGGTCACTAAACCTCTCTGAGCTTCCATTTTACCATCTCTGAAAATAGGAATTGTAACACGCATCCTATTATGTGTCAAGTGCATGAAATAAGATAAAGATATGAAGGCTCCAGAACATAGTAAGCTACTCTACTTATATCAAAAGTCATGCCAGCTAACTTAGGGTTTGAGGGACTTAAACTGCCCCTGAAGAGTCAGGTACTCTCTTTGCATCAAAAAGAATTTGTCTTTAGAGGCAGTAGATATATATTACTTTGTCATTTTTTTATTTGAAAAATAAACTAAAACTGTCCCTGTTGGCTTTATCGTAGCTCATTACGGAGGAGATTGTGGTCTTAATTCTTCCATTTTACAGAACAAACACAAGTGTCAGTACATGGAGTTGTGTCTTCCTTGGAGCTGAAACCATGTGCAGGTGTTAACAAACTTTTGTCCCATATCGTGACCTTCAGGCAGAATTTCCCTAAGTGAGAGTACTGAGCTCAGTGTTTTCTAAACTCTACTAGCCTGAGAGAAAATTATTTTAAAAGTCATTTTTGGTCATCTTCCATTAGACACCAATTTCCTAGGCAAAATCAAATGTAGAACACTTTTTTTTGCGGTACTCGGGCCTCTCACTGCTGTGGCCTCTCCCGTTGCGGAGCACAGGCTCCGGATGCACAGGCTCAGCGGCCATGGCTCACGGGCCCAGCCGCTCCGTGGCATGTGGGATCTTCCCAGACCGGGGCACGAACCCGTGTCCCCTGCAATGGCAGGTGGACTCTCAACCACTGCACCACCAGGGAAGCCCTGTAGAATACTTTTGTATAAATGAAAGAACAGGCTCGTGGCAAGAGGTTAATAACTCCCATTGCCCGGTTCTGAAAGGAAGAAAAATCACGGTGTCACTTCTACTCTTGACATTTTGTTTTCTGTCACCCCTTGAAGCAAACAAAATGTCTTTGCATTTTAAAGAGGCCTCCATTTCGTTCCCTCCAGAGTTCTTTAGAGCTGTGTCTCTGATTGTTTTGGTTGATGGTGAGCAGTGGCAAACCTAAAAAACCTAGCAGGGGGGAGGAGGAACCACTGACTTCAAGTCATGGGCCCTCTCCACCCTTTGCCCCCCACCAGCTTCCCTGGAGCTGGTAGGAGGAAACCATCGGAAATGTGAGGGATTTCTCAAGTAAAACAACTGCGTGCCTTAAGAAATAGAAACTGACTGTAAAATTTGTTCTAAGGGTGGTATAAAATTTTGCAAAATGTCATTGACAAAAAAAAAAAAAGGAAGGAAGGAAGGAAGAAAGAAAAAGAAAAAGGAAGGGAGAAAGCCAAAAGCACTTTAAAGAAGTAACTCTACAGACATTAACACTCAAATCTGGTCTCCTCTGCCTTTTTTTTTTTTTCTATTTTTTTACTTTCTCCACTGTTCTCTCAGCATCTACCTCTTCAGCAGGTCCAGTCTCTGTCTCATTCTCATTCTCTTCCTCTGTCGATCTATACCCTGTTTTTTTTTTTTTTTGCGGTACGCGGGCCTCTCACTGTTGTGGCCTCTCCCGTTGCGGAGCACAGGCTCCTGCGGAGCACAGGCTCCGGATGCACAGGCTCAGCGGCCATGGCTCACGGGCCCAGCCGCTCCGCGGCATGTGGGATCTTCCCGGACCGGGGCACGAACCGGTGTCCCCTGCATCGGCAGGCGGACTCTCAACCACTGCGCCACCAGGGAAGCCCTATACCCTGTTTTTATCCCACTGTCTGTGTCCTCTCATCTGGCTCAGAATCCTAGAAGGTATTAGATAAAAATCATCAGTGTTCCGGGATTAGGAAAAACAAGCAGGGTCTTTCAGACATTGTTTAAAATGCAGCTCATAGGAATAGACACTTCTTGGGCCCTGCTCAGTATACCCATACATGTAATAACAAAACTTGCTCTTAGATGTGAAGAAAGCTGACATTTTTTATTCTTTTCTATACCATTCCATTTTTTTCTTTGAAAATGCTGTTTCCAAAGCATTAAATTCATTTCTTTACTTACACCAGCTAGGGATGTGATAAGTGACAGATTCTGATTCTGTAGGCCTGGGGCAGGGCCCATGATCCTGCATTTCTAATAAGCTCCCAGGTGGCACTGATGCTGCCTGTCTACAGACCACACACACACCTGGAACAGCCTGGTTCTTCAGCATAGGGACTGTTCAGCACCATGGACAGGAGGCCCTCCCAACAAACCAGCCAACCTTTGAGTCGCCCTAAGTGTTTGGTCTCTCTGCAAGGCTTGTGACGCTGTTGATGCGGAAGCAGAGGAACTTCCCAGAGGCTGCCTGACCGGACAGAAGTGCTCTCTCCTTTCTGTCTCTCTCCCTGAGTGGTGAAACTCTTGGACCAAGGCCCCAGCCAAGCACTGGGGCACAGAGCACAGGGCTGGGGTCCCCTGAGGAGCTCTGCACATGGGAAATAGTCCAACTTATCTCACTTTCCTCCTGCTGCCCTGGTTTGCTCCAGGCCCTGCCTGGTGACTCACTGCAGCTCTGCCTTTATTTAAGGTCGTGCAGAAAAGTCTCAGAATGCCCTTCTCTCAGATCCTCCTTCTGATGAAGCCCTACTCCCACGCTACTACTCAGCTTAAGTGATAGGGGATTACCTTTGCCTTTGTCTGTGTTCCTGTCACTCTTTGTATATAACTCTGTTGGAGCCCTAAGCATATATTATTAAACCATCTATGTGCTCCTATCTTCCCCCTAAGAGGCCAGTCTTTCTTGGCCCTGGACACATTGGAAGGATGTCGGGAGCTTCTGCAAAATACTGATGCCCAGGTCTCACCCCAGACCAATTAAGTCAGAATCTCTGGGTATGGAGCCTGGGCAGATTATATATATATATATATATATATATATATATATATATATATATATATATATATAGTTTTCTGAAGTTTTCTGAATGACTGTGATGTGTAGCTGGGACCGAGAATCACTGCATTAGTCTGTGAGCTCCATGAGGGTACAGATCAAGTCTTATTCACCTCTTCTTCCCCTCCCCCTTTGCTACACTCCCCCTCCTTCTCCTTCTCTTCTTTCTTCTTCTCTCTTTCAGCACCCAGCACAATGCCCTAGGCTGCTATTAAGTGTCTAGTGAATCAGTAACTAGCTTAAGTTTCTTTAGCGCCTGCTGTAGGCCAGGAACTAAAGGCTAGTGTTTTCCCCTGCATTACCTCACTGGTACTCACCACAGCCGTATAAGGTAGACCTTACTGATCCTAGTTGGCACTGGAAGGAGCTGAGGCTTAGAAAGTTTAAATCACTTAGCCAAGGTCACAGAGCAAGTGGCAGAGCCAGGGTCTGAGCTTGATCCAGGGGTGTGCTGGGGCAACTTGGGACTGGTACCACCAGGCTTCTCAGGCTCGGGCTCCAGCACCTCTGAAGGGAGACCCAAAACCACAGGTGAATACGATGATTTCTCTTCACCGTCAATTTTTCTAGAGTTTTAGGGGAAATATTGAATTCTTATTAATATTATGATGCTATTAATTTTTAAAATAATAGAACACGTTATTAAGTGCCTCCTGTTTGCCAGGTGCTGTGCTTAGTGCTTTATTTCCATCACCTCCATATCCACCTGAGCTTCATGCTGGTACTATGAGGCAGGCATTATTATTCCTGTTTTGCAGATGAGAATACTGAGGCTGAGAGAGATTAAGCGGCTCTTCCAAGATCACACAGTCTGAAAGTGACAAGTCAGATTCAAACCCAGGCTTTCCTGACTGCAAAGCCAATTCTCCTTAACCGCTCTGTCCATTCTGCATTTGCAAACCACTCTTGGCAGGATTATCTCATTAGATTCTCAGAGCCTCACAGGGAGATGAATGGCATGATTGGAAGAAGGGCTCAGGTTGCAAAGGGGAGGATGGATGACCTCGGGGATTGGCCACCTGGAGAAGGGAGCATAAGTGGGATCTCCCCAGACCAGAAGGGCTGCACACTCAAAGGGGAAGTAGCTCAGCCTTGACCCCCTTCCTCAGAGTTCCCAGCGAACTCTGGTAACCCTCCCAAGACGGTGGGGGAGGCAAGTCCAAGGCAGGACCATCACTCTGCCTGATTGCGAGGGAGACAGAGCAGCCTCTGTTGTTGCCACTGGAGCTCCGCGATGATGGATGGAGGGCTGTTTGTCGAGCCTGAAGCCATCATTCATGGAGGACAATGGCCCATTGGGACCCAACACATTTGGAGAAGAGCATGAAGCAGACAGCAGCGGGATTATGTGAAACAAAGCCAAAGGAAATTTGTTAGGAGTCTGATTTCTAGAGCCTTGAAATCGGCAGCAATGGAGCTCTTTCTGTACAAGAGTTATTAGCACAAATGTATTTAGAGCTGAGGCAAGTTCGATGGCTTCCTGGTGTCCATTACCAGCAAACATTGGAGACGATTATGTAGGATTTAGCAGAGGATTATCCATTTGGAAAACATTACATGGGATATATTTTGGTAGGGAGGAAGGGCCTAATACATGTAATTTACTGTGCTTTGTGGTGAAGAACTGGGGTGGGGAGACCTGGACCAGTAGCTTCAGATTCATCAACTGGCGTTTTCTTTGTCTGTCTGGAACCCTGGTCTGGGAATAAATAAGCCAAAGGATTAATTTTACTTGGCTTTGGAATCATATTCTGTAACACTGGAAAACCCCGCATTTTGTAATCTGTGGAAAGGTCAACACTGCACGTATGAACAGGGGCTTAAGGTTATAAAAACAACCAAAGTCAGAGAAGTACGATGTAGGGTCTACTTCCTTGCCTTCTAGTTTGGGTCGGGGACCGTCACCAGTCACACAGACTTATCATTTCTGACAGTGACTAAGGATGGGGCCTTCTGGGAAACAAACCGAGTGTGTGGAAGCCTGAATGAATGTAGAAATAGGTGGGCAGCCAGTCCCGGTGGTAACAAAGCAATATAGCCTCTAAGTCTAGCCGTGCTGCTAAGAATGAATTTGCTTGCTCCCACTCTGTGGTTGGTGCATCTCATTAAGAGAAGCAGAACAGCCCACTTCAGAATATGCTTGTGGCAGGCTTGGCAGGGATTGTATCCACTCTGACAGGTGCTCATCCCATCTTGTGTCTCACCATGCCTGGTGGCAGCCTTCCAACCGGGGGCGTTGGGAGCATTTGCTAATTGAGCCCGTGCTGCCTGCCTCATTCTCTGCTAGACACTGGGAACGTACAGATGAATGCATTTGGGGGAGGGTCTGCATTGGCCCTGCCTTAGAGGAGCTCTCCTTCTTTGGGAGAGTATGTAGAGACCTTGAAAGATCTCACTTAGGGCCCTGCAGCAAGTAAAACAGTCGCCAGGAAGAAAATACAAACGACGCTGCTTCTCTGAGCATCGTGGGATTCTGAGGAGAGAGAGAGGCAGCAGGAATTTAAATTGCAAGGGAATGCTTCTCACAGGTGGTGGGGAGAGAAGGAAGGGTTTAGACTGTTCCAGAAGAGGAAGAACATAAGCAAAGGTGCAGTGGCAGGAATGGGCCGAACACGTCTAGAGAAGGGTGAGCCCACCTGGATGGAGGCCCCCAAGTGCATGCTGGGAGGGGATGCACAGGAGGAAACAGAGAGCCCAGGAGGGAAAGCCCAAGTGTTGGGCTTTAGTCTTCAAGCCAGAGAGTGGCAGATGAATCTGATTTCACTCTGAAGAGTTTTTATGGGCTCGTAAAAAACTATGTATTGTGGGCTTGTAAAATACTAGCCCAATCGACAAAGTAGGAGTAACAAGGTCAAATAGAGGTGAAGCCTGTGGAAATAAATAGCACATCCACTGTACTGTACATGGAGGTTCGCCTCCATGTCTCAGCTGACCCTGGCACTCAGGACCAGCAACTCTGAAGTGAAAGCAGTGGGAAACGGGAGACCAGCCTGCAACGTGTCGGATACTGTGCTGGCCACTTGCCCGGCATCCTGCACTTACTCATCATCGCTGAACTCCTGTGAGGTCTGGGCATAGAAACTGACTCAGAGAGGTTAGTTGGGTTTGAGATTTCAGTATCTTACTCCAAGCCTCTTCCTCAAACATTTATGACACAAGGGAATGCAATGTACTGGTTACTGTTGGATGCAGGAGCTTGTCCACTTAGAAGCTGGAAATGCCCAGTGTACGCACTGAGCAATCAGAATGGTTTCCGTGACATTCACAAACCCCTTTTCACGTCCCATCTTACTGCTACTTGAGTTATTACTAGTAGGCTGATGAAGGAATGTGTGAACCTGAGGACTTCTGTCTCAGAGTAGGTACCCTTGAAACCAAAGTTTTCTGGGGGTAATCCACAAATGTAAATAATACTTTAAAAATAAAATCTAAAGAGAGCTGAACAGAACCCTCTCCCTCCTGTCCACTCCATGGCTGTAGTTATTGCCTGGGGTTGGGAGGGGGGAAGGGTGGGAAGGGGATTGGGCTTCTTATGCCTTACGCATTTTATTCTTCACACCCTCCCCCTCACAAGAGGACCAGAGAGACCCCCCACATTGACCCCACTCCTCCCAAGCCCCCAGACCTGTGGCAGTGGCAGGTCTGGAATAGCAGGCCTGGGGGTGGAGGTGGGGAAATGATTTATTCAAAGCTCCAGTCCCTGTATGAGATAAGCCATGGTTAGAACAGGCAGGATGAGGACTCCATTGTTAATGACAGTGATGACTTTGATAGAATGGGAGGAACTCTGGAGTGGGATGGATTGCCTTCCATCCTGCCTTCTCTCCTTCCTGTCATGGGTGGACCTTGCTTTCCTCATTCCACACCTGTAAGATAGGTGTATCACCTACTTCTAAAGCTCCTGGGAGTTAAGGGAGGCCATGTGGGAAAGCATCTATCATGGAGCCTGGCACATGTTGAATCCTCCGGAAGTAACTGGTTTGCATCTCTTTTGTTCACAAGAGGGATTATCCAAGTCACGGCGTACTTTTCCTCACCTGCATTTTGGCTGGTCTTTGATGTTATAGACCAAAGTCTCTATGTTATCTTAAGCTTGGGATCATTTGGCATGTTAACTCGATATCAAGGTGGTGTTTGATGAGCTCTCCCGTAATAATCTGTGTTTGCAACGTCCTTCTCCCTCTGCAACAGGGTCTTACGTTGTTCAATGCTTCACTCAGCGGAGGTTTGGAAAGCATCTCCCATATGCCCGGTCCTGTGCTAGGTTCTCGGTAGGCAGAGCTGGATAAGGCAGGGTCCTGCCCTCAGGAGCGCCCAGCTGGCTGGAGGGGCAGATGCCTACACCAACAGCGACAATCCTGTATGCATGTGCTGTGGTTGATGAAGGCATGGAGGAAGGAGTGAGGGCAGGTTCCCAAGGACAAACTCAAGCTGCCCTTGAAGGTCAAGTCAGAGACGGCCAGATGAAGGAGGGAACAGCAGGGGGCGGGCAGCAGCGCTGGGCTGGAGAGAATACAACACACTCAGGAAACTGTGTGTGGCTCTGTTAGAGTCTTCAGATGACAAAGCTGATGCTATGAGAAATCAGAAGTGTTCACATAAGGAATGTGACCCTTGGCAAGTCTTTTCCCATTTCTGGGCCTGTTTCCCCATCCTCTGAACAAAGGTCCATTCCAGCCCAGATGATCCACGGTTCTCTAAGTCTGTGGCTCACAGCCTGCAAATTAGCATGAAGCAGACTTGGATCTCCATCTCTTTATCTTATTTTCCTATTTATATTTGGAAGCCTGTTTCTCCGTCTATTAGAACTGCCTGCATTACCTGCCCTGGAAGCATCTCTGTTTACCTTGATGTGCTGTGAGCACGATCCAAGTTTATGAATAAAACAAAGCCTCATAGCGAGCGGAGGGGAGTACAATTTTAGGACCAGCTGTCTCCACTGGGGAGGCCTCGGTTGCCCTGACAAGAATGCTTATCCCATATGGGTACCACCTGACTTCCAAAGCCAGGTTGGGGTGAGGACCCTCTTGCTTGTATGGGAAGCACTGACCTGTTTCATCTCCTTTCCCAGGCTGTGAAACCTGTACCCCCCAGAGGCTGCAAACTGACAGCCTATAGACATGTTTTTGGGCTCTCATCCTGTTTTAATTATAAAGATGTTTAATATAAAAATCAGGACATTTTGCCAAGAATATGGATTTCTGCCATCTCTTAGAAAATCAGTTTTGGCAACACTAGGCCCACCTTCCTGGGTGGCATCCTCCACTGGTACCGAATGGTGGCTGCCCCTTTCAGATGGGCGTGAGTTCTTGGCTTTGCCACAGTCCCTGCCCCTCCTTATTACCTTACCCCTATAAGCATTTGGGGTTGCCACCACGGACCTGCCCACTTACCGAAACCCAAAGTTCATACCCTTTGATTTTCTGTGAGGCGATGTATAATACGTACTCCTATGTCACTGATCTACACAAGTACAGAGCACTGTCCAGGTATCAAGTCCCTTTCCTATTCGTTTTCTCATTCTATCCTCACAGCAGCCTGCAGAGGGGGGTGTGCTTGTTCCCATTTCACTGATGAGGAAACCAAGGCTCAGGGAATCGTAGGGACAGTCCTGCGTTAGGTGTTCGGAAAATCATGCATGCGGAGATGGCTCTACCAAGTGGGCGGAGCTTGGCTGGGAGACAGCAGGAGGCTGTGCTGAGTCTGCTTTTAACTCTAACTTGCTGGGTAGCTCTGTACAGCTCTCAGCCCCTCTAGGGGCTCCAGCCACCTCCTCTGTAAAGTCAGGTCATGGCCCTAAAGTAGAGGTTCTTAATGTGAACACATGGCTGGGAAAAAAGTTAGCATTTTCTCCCATTGTGAATATAGGCAGTAAACCACACTGGCATTTGAAGTCTCTGGGACTTTGTTACCAGGAGGAATCAGACATTTTTGTATCCCATTACAGTTGTTAGAGGTACTTCAAAATATCATTTACGTTCATTATTACTCCCAGGTTATGAGAGTTATTAGACCTGCCACTAGAGTTTGTTATAAATCTTGACTTTAAAGAGAAATAAAAATATTACTGTACCAGAAATTTATCAGTTTAACATTTCAGTAACCATCTTAATATAATTGGTTTCCATTGTAAGCCTATGGATTTTATTTTATGCATTTGGAAACATTTTTCTGAGAAAGGGTCTCTAAGCTTCAGGAGACTGCCAAAGGGCTCCAAGAGACAAAAAGGCCGAGATCCACGTCCCAGGTGATCTCTAGGCCACCTGAACACCTGGACTCCAGGATCCAAGGGTATCAGGCCTGGGGCCACCCATTCAGCACGCAGCCTTGACTTCTGCCGTCCTCCCAGCCTCCTCTCCTTCCACACCTGTAGTGGCTTCAGAGGCAATTTCCTAGGCCGTGTGCAGCCTGGTTGATGTTCAGTTACATCAGACCAACGTCTCCCAATTTGTTGGTGGCCGAGGACGTCAGACAAGCCTGGGATGGGGTGGGAGGAGAGGGGATGGAGGCTTCCTGCAACGCCCACTGCCCCACCCCCACCCCCACCCCGCCATGGGCCTGGGCCCCCCCCCCTTGTGTCCTGCGTGGAAGGCGCTGTGCTACTCCAGCCCTAACTCTCCATACCCCCATGGTTTCCATCCCCCTCACTCTGAGTCTTCCCTGAGGCTCCTGTGCAGAAATCCCAGATCTGGGGAACCTGGGCGCTTCTTGTTTTGCAGGGAAGGAAGGCAAGATGTAGAGGACAAATGCCTGACCGAGGGTCACACGGCTTGTCAGGGTCAGAGGAGGGATGGGACATCCAGGGTGAGTCCCATGTCCTGGAACAGCATGACCTGGTTCTCAGCTTGCCAAGGGGCTTCCTTTACCGTGAAAAGCATCTTCAGTGAGTCCTTTCCTACACTTTTACTCAATCTTTTGCTTCGGAGAGCTCATCTTCTATTCTTTTCCTTCCCTCCTGCCTTCCTTTTTAGTCCTTCTTTCTTATTTATTTATTTATTTATTTATTTATTTTTCAAGTTTTCTCCTAAGAGTTCAGTCTGGTCCCTTAGCTGCATCACTGAGTTTTCAGACCCCTCCCATACCTCAGATGAAGGGAGATAAATTGACTGGCTCATTCCTGAGATCTCTACAGTAACCGTTAGAATTTACATTTCAGCATTGACCCTGGAGACAAAGTCCGAGTTTACAGCCTCATCATATTGATTATTCTTTCATCAAATATTGATTGAGCACTCTGCGTCAGGAACCAGGCTGAGCAACCGGCTAGATAAGATGGCCCAGTCCCTGCCCTCAAGGGGCTTCTATTCAAGACAGACGTTGAACAGCTAGTTCAGGCAGGCTGAGTGTATCAGAAGAAAGGCAGTGGGTCATAGGAGGAGCTGACCGACTGGTGTTAGTCAGCAAAGACTTTTCAAAGTAGATGGCTTTTTAGCTAAAACACAGAAGGTTGATGACAGTGAGCTGGGAAAATTCTGGAAATCAGGATAGCATGTGCAAAGGCCCTGAGACAGGGAGAAGTGTGTTTTGATGGAGGAAATAGAGGAGAATGAGGAGAACAGATGGTGAGGTTAGAGGGATAGATAAGACTCAGAGAGGAAGACCTTGTAAATTAGGGGAGGCTCTGAACGTATCTTGAGGATGGTGGGAAGCACAGAATTTTCAACAGAAGGAAGACATGATCAGATGCACATTTTAAGACCATGCTTGGTACAGGAGAAGAATCAGAGGGAGTGAGAGGTGAGACAGGGTGACTCGCTAAGAGAGTCTTGCAGTAGCAACCATGAGAGAAGATAGCTTTGGGACTAAGGCGTTGCCTGATTGATAAGGGCCTGGGCTGGGCTTGAGAGCTCTTTATGAGATGGATAAAGTGACTAAGGAACAGGAAAAAGTCAAGCCCAGAAAGACTACCTTCCTCCTCTCTCCCCAGTGTCTGTACGTAGCGGAGACCATGACCTCACTGCTGCAGGACAGGTAGCCCCCTTCCCTCCCCTCTCCTCACCTGCCTCACCTCAGCTGCTGAACGCACCTTGGTGTTCGGTTGTATCCCCAGCTTCTTTCATTGCTTGGTCCCTGAAGTTATTGGAAAAGCTGAGCAGATACAGCCAGAAAGGTGGAGGAAGCAGCACTTCTTATTCATTTAATTCATTATATCACTTAGGTCTTCTCTACTGAGCCTGGACATGGTAAAGCAAACTTTTGTGCTTCCTGCCCTCCCAGAGTTCATGCCTCAAATAGTCACCCAAATAAATGCATAACCATGAACTGTGAGAAGTACAGGATCAAGAGCGGAGGTGGCCTTCAAAATATTTAACAACCGGGACTGCAGGTGCACAGGCCAGTCAGAAACGGCTTCTGCCATAATGCCCAGGCGGGGCCCGGGAGCCTTCCACTTGCCACACATGCCTCATCCTCTGGCTTGT
This sequence comes from Orcinus orca, assembly GCF_937001465.1. Taxonomy (NCBI): domain Eukaryota; kingdom Metazoa; phylum Chordata; class Mammalia; order Artiodactyla; family Delphinidae; genus Orcinus; species Orcinus orca. Next base: position 56,466,376 of record NC_064566.1, on the reverse strand, counting down.
GGCAAGGGCTGGAGGACCCTGGGGAGGAGCTGAGGTCGTTGTGGGCAGTATCTCAGGGCTCAGGGCAGTGACTACGTAGCAACTGATGTGGAAGCGTTTCCATGTCTCAGGCACAACTGTCCTGGTGTGTACCTACTGATTGAGATGGGGGTCTGGGAAGACTTCCTGGAAGAAGTGACATTTGAGCTAAGATCTGAAGGCAGGGCCTGCAAAGCCGGGAGCAGAGCTGGAAGAAACAGCCTGTGTAAATGCTCTGAAGCAGGCCACACAGTGTGGTGTTTGAGGACGTAAAAGGGGCGGGGCGGGGCCGGGCGGGGCGGGGCGTGTGGTCAGAGGCAGCAGAGCTACTACAGCAGGAGCCAGGCTCTCTGGGCCCTGGAGCCAGGGAAGGGCTCGCATGCTGGGAGACTGGTTGGGAGGCCATTGCAGAAGCTCAGGTGAGAGCTGGCTGTGGCCTGGACTTGGGTAGTGGAGGCGGAGGTGGTGAGAAGTGGATAGGACAGGGAGAGTGAGAACCAGCGGGGTTTGATGAGGGGTTCATATGGGGGTGAAACAAAGGGGAGGCGTATTGAGAGGTGGCCTAGGTTTCCAGCGTGTGCAGGTGGAGAGTGCATCACTCACTGAGATGGGCCAGCAGAAGAGGCCCCTTTGGAGGTAGAGACTGCGCCGTGGACGTGTTGAGTTTGAACATGGCAGGTGGGGCTGAGCACTGAGGTGTGTGTGTCTAGTTCCCGCTCTGTACAACTAAGGCAGATCGCTTTGCCTCTCTGAGCCTCCATTCCCTCAACTATAAGACCCGGGAAGTAAAGTCTGCTTTATAGGGTGGTTGTAAAGCTTATTAGAAACACATCATGAAGCACCTCCCAAGTTGTAAGCTGGCAGTGACCATAGGCGGTCACTGGTAGCAGTTGATTTTAATTAAACATATATGCTCAGGAATCTTATAAGATCCTATTACAAAGAGGCACATATGGTTCCCTTTCTCCTTTGTGAAATACAATTTGGAGTCCATGACAACGGTGGTCATGACGATGGTGAAGGCGGTGGTGGTGATGTTGATGATCCTGTCTCCTCGGCTGTTTGAAGCCAAGGTATCAGGCATCTGTCTCCCTCATGTAGGGAGCTGGTGTTGTGCAGAGGAAGGACCACTGGGCTCAGGTTCACATATTTAGCTCTGTTCCTGCCTCAGCAGCCTCGGCAGTCATGTAATCTCTCTCAACCTTAGTTTCTTCCCATGTAAAAGGGGGATGGTGACAATATGTCCCTCCCAGGATGGTTATAACATTCACACCAAATGACTTGTGTAGAGTTAATGGAATGCACGTTGCCAGATGCAGAGTGGTGTTTAATAAAAGTTACTGCTTTTGCTGTTCCTTACGTGACCCTAGTTCTTGTGCCTCGGGGAAGAAAGTAGAAAGTGACCTCAGGCCCCTCCCAGCGGGACCTCAGCCCCCCCTGGTCTTTGCCTCCTGTCACCTCCCCTTCTCCCGCTGTGGTTCAGCTCTAGAAAGCAACGCTACTTCCTCCTCGTGCCCTCCCTCAGCCTGGAATGAATGCTCTTTTCTCACCCCTTGGCTGTCAGATGCCTTCTTTGTCTCCAGGGCCCAGGCAAGTGACACCTCTTGCATGGAGCTTTTCTGATGCCGCCAAGGAGGGTTCACGGCTCCATCTCTCTTATCCCCACAGCACTGTCACTCGGCCCTGAACACAGCCAGTGCTCAGCCTTGGGTCACAGCGCAGACCTGTGTCCTTGACTATAAACCTCTTGGGCCCATGACCTTTTCTGTTACAACCTCATACGAGCCTCAAAACTGAGCATGGGTCCACACACAAAAATCATCTAACTGGATGGAATTGAATTAATTTGAGTGATGGAGGCTGGGGCAGCGGCCCCGTCACCCTGTCAGTGGCTCCAGGCAAGGGCTGTGCCCTGTAGCCGAGCAGGTGCTGTCCCAGGCACGTCAGAAAGGAACGGGTTGTTTTAGGCAGATGGTTTTGTAGTTGATGCCAAAAGGACCCTTCTCAGAGCAGCAATGGAGCAGCCGTGCCCACAGCCTCTAGTATCTGGGTCATTGCAGTCAGGCTGCTATGAGGAGCTGGGCACGGGCAACTAGCAGCCTGTCGAACAAAGTGAGGGACCCTTCCCTTGAGCCTGGATCAGCCTCAGCTCCGTGGCTCTCCCTGCCCCAGGCTCACCCCTCCAGTCCAGCCTCACTGCAGGCAGTAATTAGTCTCAAGGACAAACCTGGCCTATGATTGCCCAGCTTAAAACCCTCTGATGGATGAACCTGTTGCTAGAACCTGGCCCAGGAGGCCTTCCAGGCTCCAGCCCTGCATCCTTCATAGCATCCGTGCTGTCAGAGTGTCCACTGTTCCTTCCGCTGCTCACATTTCTCAGGACAGGTCTGCATTTCATACTTCGTGCCGTGGACCTTTTTCTTTTGAAAACATTGTGCTCACTTGAAGTCTTGCTTGGAGCCTGCTTTACCCAGTCCCACTGTGGTAGGACTGACCCCTTCCGGGCTGGATCTCCCTGTGGACCACAGACTGCCGCATTCTACCTGTAACACTGTGTACCTTTTAGTGCAGGGAGCATGTCACATGGACCATCATTAGTAGTGGACTTTATTTTTTTATTTTTATTTTTGGCTGTGCCACGTGGCTTGTGGGATCCTAGCTCCCCGACCAGGGATCGAAATCGGGCCCTCAGCAGTGAAAGCTTGGAGTCCTAACCACTGGACCACCAGGAAATTCCAGTAGTGGACTTTATAAAGCAGTGCGTGCTGTTCAGGACTGACATGCAGGCCCCAGCTAAGTGTTTGAGAAATGCCATTCCTTAGAATTCTTACAACAGCCCTGGAAGGTTGGGATAAGGATCTCCCTTTGCGGATGAGGAAGGTGAGGCTCAGAGAGGTTAATTAACTTTCTCTGTGTCACACAGCTCATCTGAGTCAGAGCTGGGATTCAAACATGGGTCAGGTCCCTGCTTTCTCCGTTTTCCTAGCCACCAGTTCCAGTCTGGGTCTGACACACAGAGGAAGCAGCCAGCAGTTGCTTGCTGATGAAAGGGTGAGCACGTGGCTGCTGGGTGGAAAAGTTGATGTGTCAAGGAGAGCTGACTTCCTTGGTTTTTAAAAATTAGAAAGGCTCTCTCCCATGGTTCTGTGGGCGTGGTTGAAAAGAAGTGATCGTGTCATGCAACATTTTAGATTGTTATTGGACCATCCACATTTTTAGGCAAATAATAAAAGCATCATTATCTCTGCTCTACAACATGGAAAACTACGTGACTCTGGAAGCAACTTCATGTCATGTCCCCAGCTGGGAGCAGCTGAGGTGAGGGTGCCCAGAGGAGGACACAGCTGGTCTTTGGAAGGCCAGTTAAGGGTTTTCTTCTTGACCCTGCCAAGCCATGGTGGGTTGTTAGGTTGTGTAGGCCAAGCCCCTGTGGCTAGAGTCCAGTTTTCTCTCCCGAATTGCTTCATGCCTAAAATGCTTCCCTTTTGTGATTTCCCACCAAAAAATGAAGTCTAACCAAGAGGGAGTGAAGAAGGACAGAAACTTTGCAATACCCAGAAGAAAGCTAAAGTGAGCATGTTTTGAGGCTCTAATAAGCAGCAGAAGTCCAGGAAAAACAAATCAATGCACAGGGCTTCCCTGGTGGTGCAGTGGTTGTGAATCCGCCTGCCAATGCAGGGGACACAGGTTCGATCCCTGGTCTGGGAAGATCCCACATGCCGCGGAGCAACTAAGCCCCATGCGTCACAACTACTGAGCCTGTGTGCCGCAACTGCTGAAGCCCGCGTACCTAGAGCCCGTGCTCTGCAACAAGAGAAGCCACCGCCATGAGAAGCCCGCACACTGCAACGAAGAGTAGCCCCCGCTCACCGCAACCAGAGAAAGCCCCCGTGCAGCAACGAAGACCCAACACAGGCAAAATTAAAAAAAAAAAAAAAAAAAATCCATGCACAACCATGATGAGGTTGAAAATGACAGACCATGGTCCTCGGGGGAGAGCTCCTCCTCGCTCAGACGTCTGGCAGCAACACGACCAGCTTAGCTTGGATCAACAGCCTCCACATCTGAAGAGGAGATACTTAAAGCTCAAAAAGCATCTCTGAGCTGAGGGTCAATGGGACCTCATAAGCAGGAGCGGCAGGGACTCCCAGAAAGGTGGCGTGACCCTGAGCCTTCTGCAGCCTGGCTTGGCTGAGTCACGGATGTCCTTTCCCTTGCAGGTCCTGACCCACTCAGGCCTAGAGTCCATCAGGATGTAGTAGGAAGCTCAGGGGAAAACCCCAGCCCTCCTAATCGGTAGGGCCTGGAAGTTCAGTGCACTTTTTGCAGCCAGAGCTCCTAGGGCTAACTGTGGACACCCATGGTCCTCTGCCATCCCCACTATAATGGCCCAGCACACAACACTGGCCTTCTGCCCCGGTTTCCTCTTCTTGTCCGTGGTTCCAACCTGGGACTGGATGACTCTTCTGAAGCTCAGTGAACTTGGCTGCCAGACCTAAACCGCATCTTTGTCACCCCAGGTGTCTGGGGACCTATATGAGTGGGCAGGCACCCATCGTTAATAAAAATGAATAGTTATTAACAACTAAGAATTCTGGTAATTCATTAAATAACAATTGTTATGGTTAATAATCTAGTGGTTTAGAGCATGACTTCCAGGCCAAACTGCCTGGGTTCAAAATCCTGGCTTCACTATTCATTGTATGACTTTGGGCAATTTTATTAGCCTCTTAATACTGAAGTTTCTGTCTATTAAATGAGAAAAATAATAGTTCCTACTTCACAGCATTGTTTATGAGGATTAAATGAGTTAATATTGGAAAGTGTTCAGGACAAAGCCTAGCACATGATAAGTACTACACTGTTAACTAAAGTTACAATAGTAGCAGTAATAATAATATTCACCAAAAATTTGTTGAGCCTTTGCTAGGTGATAGGCACATGAGCATTGCAGCAACCCAAAATGTGGGTCCTTTTTACTATCCCTGCATTTCAGATAAAAACACAGAGGCATGGGAAGGTGAAGGATACAGCCCAAGGTCACCCAGCTGGGAGGGAATAGAGCCAGAGGTCAAAGCCAGACTCTGATTCCAGAGCCAATGCTTCTGAACAACATTTAACAAGGACTTACTGAGCCCCAGTAGGTGTCCCAGTCATTCTTCTTTGGATCTTTAGATGGAGAAGGACACTTCAGATAGAGAGATGTTCATAGGAAAGGAATCTTAGAGCAGCAACTAGAGGAGTGGTCAGATGGGGCTTCAGACATTGGTGGGACTGAGACTGTGGCATCTTGGTCTTGTCTTCCCAACTGAAACACAATCTCCCCCAGGGCAGGAGACAAGCTTTTCTTCTTCTTCTGTACCTCCCTTAGAATGGATGGACATCTGAGCCCTCCACAATAGACCCCAGCAAATCCTTGATCTACAGCTACCCCGCCCAGGAAATCAGTGGCTAGAGTTGACCAGAGTGAGTCCATCCACACTTTACATGCAACTGATCGTTATAACCAATGTTGTGCTCCATGATTAACTTGAGAAGAGTCCAAATTAAGCCAAGGAAATGGTGCCTCCACAGCCTGGCCTGATCTCAGACTTGCATCGCAGAGATCCTGTAAGAAAGGGGAGAGGGGGTACAGTTCCACCAAATTCAGTGCACGGAATGCTGAGCTGAGAACAAGGTAGACTTAGGGAGCAGGGCAGAGATGTAGCTACAGGAGAGCCAAGGCTCTCTGACCCGTAATTCACTGTTTTTGGTTTTCAGAAAGTAACCTAAGAGGAAGTACTCCTAAATGTAGGTATTGATCTATAGAGGGAAAGACCATCAAGTCAGTTGTGCTAGATAATGCAGATTTATTTTTAAATGTTAGACAGTAGAAAAGGCAGTGGATTAGACGTAATTACTATGTGATTTGACTTGAAATGAAATCCATTTAAGAGACATGCATTGAATGTGGGCAAAACACAAGGTAGAGAGGAAAAAAGGGAGCTACAGAAAGGCCCAAGAGGTGGACCTTGCTTCCACATCCTTCCACCCCAGTGATCTTGTGGTTGCCAAAGGCAAGCCTTCAAGTTGTTTCCATGGAGAGAAAGGAGACAGTCCTTCATGATTGGGCTTAATTCAACCAGAGACCGTACCGTTAAAAACAGGCCTGGTTTTTCACATCGTCTGCTTTCTGTGTGAAAACCCACCTTCCTTTATTCATAAAACCTAGAGTTGATTGCTTGGCCCTTGGAGTAGACAGTTTATTTGATTTTATTTTAACTTAAGAAAGAAATTAATTCAGTGAGTATTTGTTGAGTGCCTACTCTGTGCTAGCTCCCATGCTGAGTTCTGAGTGGGTGGTGCTGGGAAGAGTCCCCAGCCCTGTCCTCACGGAGCCTGCAGTGTGGTACTCACTAAAGAAACCGTGCCAGACAGTACTTAATTACAGTTGTGAGATGGGCCGCAAAGGAAATCTCCGGTAAGTAGCCAGAGGAGCTCACTTAGTCTGGGGGTTCAGGGCTTCTCTGAGGGGATGGTGTTTAAGCCCAGAGAGAGGCAGGATGAGTCGGGATTAGGCAGCAGAGGGGAGAGCAAACAACTCTCCGGGCAGGGGAACAGCATGTCCAGGGCCTTGAGTTGGGAAGAAGAGGACCTAAAAGGAAGCCAGCCTGCTAAGAGCAGAGACTGGAGGCAGATGGATGCATTGACAAACCAGGCAGTGCAGAAACTGGGTCCTAGAAGCAGCCTCTCAAGGCACAAGGGCACATTATGGACTTTGGATTTGATTTTCAAAAGAATAGAAAGCTGTCAAAGGGTTTTAGGCAGGGGGCATGATTCCATTTGTATTATTATTATTTTTTAATCCCTCTAGCTTCTGGGTGGAGAGAAGTGGAGTAGAGGATGTGGGGAGACCAGTTAGGAGTCCAGATGAGAGATGGTGGTGGCTTGGTGAGAGTGGAGGCACTGGAGAGGAAGAAAAATGAGGCCAAGAAACAGAAGAAGATGTCCAACAGTTGCAGCTTAAAATAACTAGACTCCCTTTACCTAATGGCTAATGGCTAACACTGTTGCGAGCACAAGGAAGTGGCATCCTGGTATGCTGCTGGTAGAAATTGAAAGTGATATGGTCTTGTGTGTGTTGGTGGGGGGGGGAGTGGCAATGATAATTTTTTTTTAAATGTTAAAAAAATATATTTTAAGTACCTAACCAACAGCCACACAAAGATATACGTGCAGGGCTTCCCTGGTGGTGCAGTGGTTGGGAGTCCGCCTGCCTATGCAGCGGATGTGGGTTCGTGCCCCGGTCCGGGAAGATCCCACATGCCGCGGAGCGGCTGGGCCCGTGAGCCATGGCCGCCGAGCCTGCGTGTCCGGAGCCTGTGCTCCGCAACGGGAGAGGCCACAGCAGTGAGAGGCCCGCGTACCGCAAAAAAAAAAAAAAAAAAGATATATGTGCAAAGATATTAGAGTATTTACACCAGTGAAAAATTGCAGACAACCCAAATGTCCATCTGTAGGGAATTAATTACACATCTATGTAACCGTTTAAAAAGTAGATTAATATTAGTGTGTACAGTATGGTCCCATTTTGTAAAGTAACTGGATGTGTATGTATGTGAATGTCTGTATATGTGGGTATGTATACAAAGAGGTTTAGAAGGAAATGTATCTCAAATCACATTGCTAGTGGCAGGTGACTTTTTATTGTGTTTGGGTAAATAGTTCAAAAAAATGATACTTTAAAAGATGAGAAGACAATAACTGCAATGTAACAGAGATTGTAATTAAAGTGTTAGTGCCAGGAAACCCAAGGAAGGGAGTAACTAATTCTCACTCGGTGGGAGCAGGCTTCACGAAAGAGGTGTCATTGGACCGAGATTGAATAATTAGGGATAGGTTTGTTTTCCTGTTTCTGCACAGCTTTGTAGCTCGTATTCAAGAGAAATAGGGAACTCCACAGATAGAAAGACTGATTGATCCGGTTCTGCAGACCTTTCAGTCTGTTTGCTCCCTGGTCATAAAACATTCATGGCAATTAATTTTAAACCAGATGACAGGAAATGGAAGCGTAAAGCTCTAGAAAGACTCAACAACAGCTTTGAAGAGTGTCCAGTATAGTCACTGTGCCGCTGTCTTGCCCCTCACCTGACCCGGTTGGATCTTATACTCATTTGCAGTAGCAATGGCATTCCTAGATATTATGTTATCAGCTCTTTCTATTTACTTGGTTACTATCTTGGATCTTTGAATAAGGAGTCGCTTTCACTTCACATTTCCTAAACTTGTTTTTAGAAATTATGCAGCTGCCTACCAAAGTGCCCTTTGGGGAATTTAAACATGCATTGATAGGTATAGTGACTTTGTGGAAAAACTGGTGACCTAACAGAACGGGATGCCTCTGCCTTGATTTGCAGACAGAACTTAATTGGTGGCCTTATGACATGAAATTGAAAATTTGGGGTCTGAGGAAGGCCAGAGGGGAAACCTAATACACTCACAGAGCACAGGGTCAGAAGTAGGCCAGTGGGGGTCCCAGTCCCAGGTCCTTCAGTTACCAGCTGTGTGACCTCTGGCAACTTTCCTGACACATAATAAGCGTCAGGTGTTCTTGCAGTTTCAGCTTTGAAATAGAACAGACTTAGATTCCAAGGTCTGGCTGCAGCAAAGTGAGGGAACTTAAACCAGCTTTCCCAAGGTAAAGCAGGGGCACTGCTGGGAGGAGGGTAGAAATGGATGAGCATTTTAAATTTCAAATGTCATTTATTTTAATGAGTATTGGAAAAAGTATATGCATAGCACATCAAACCTATGACTTCATAGATATTTTTACAAAAAATGATTGTGATTAAAAATTCCTTTAAATAACAACCATTTTGCAATTATAGAATCTATGTTAATTGAAAGGTGGTCTTCCATTGGGCTATAGAGAAAAGAGGAAGAAATAACGAACTGCAGAAACTTTTTTAAAACTTTTATTGGAGTATAGTTGATTTACCATGTTGTGTTCGTTTCTGCTGTATAGCAAAGTGAATCAGTTATACATATACAAATGACCTTTTCCCATATAGGTCATTACAGATTATTGAGTAGAGTTCCCTGTGCTATACAGTAGGTCCTTATTAGTTATCTATCTTATATACAGTAGTGTGAGAAACATTTTTTAAAAATCCATTAAAATTAGAGTTAAGTAAAATATGTGAATTGATTTGGAAAAATTAGTAAATGGTAATAGCAGAGAGACATTGACGGCGAAAATCGTGAAAGTGGTACCAACGTGACTGCAGTGGACATTGGCTAGATGGCCAAACCTCACTGAGTTACCATTCTCTCGCCCGTAACATCTCCTAAGGTGGTTATGAGGATCATGAGATAATATCCATAGATATTATCAGCTCAATAGCTGTCACATAGTAGGGACTCGAATCTATGTTTCCTTCCTTTTTCCTTAGCCTCACCTTTCGAAGTTGAAAGTGATCTCTGAGATTGGCCAGGCCAGTTTCCTCACTTTCCAGATGAGGTAAGGGAACCCTGATTGGGGAAAGACCAGCTGAGGGCTCCTAAAGTCATGTGATGCTCACTCCACTGGGCTCAGGTGTGCGCAGTGCCAGGCAGAGACTTGACCACAGGCCTGAAAGGTCTTGCGGAAACTGACAAAAGGTGTGGGAATGAAAATGAGTTAATTACACAGGCAACAGTCATGGGGGTGTGGAGGGGGTAGTCATGATCTAAGGGCTACTTTCCAGTGTAGTACATCTTCATAGACCCTACTCTGCAAAGGGGTAAACTCTATGTAGAGAAGGAAAGAAATTGGAAAAATACCCCCAAATGTCAGAAGTGAGTATGTTGATGTAGTAGCGTTTTTCTTTGCTCTGTTTCTCCTGGTAATGAATGATTGCTTGCATTTTGACATCTATGAAAAATAAAGTTGCCAAAATGGAAAGCTGAATTTTCTGTACTGAGAGATGGGTGCCATTGGTGCCCTTCTTGGCATGTAACTATTTTAATTGTCATGCTTCATTTTTGAAGTAATTCTCTTCCAGCCCCTAATCATTAGCAACTTCCCCAGTTACATGGGCTCATAAGCGGTTGGTAGCCAATATTGGGTATAAAACTTATGACGTCTTTTAGTCCAGTGGTCTCAAGGGATTAATTGTGATCTTCTTCTTGTTTTGCAGATGGAAAAACTGAGAATCAGAGAGGGCTAGTGATCTCTCGGACACCTGGTCAGTAGGTAAGTGATAATGCTGGAAGTGAGCCTAAAGTAAGATCTATGTCTAGTCTCTGTGATTCAGTCTCTGAAGCCCCATCTCCCCACTCTTGCTATTTTTCTGATTTGCGCAATTGAAGTCAGGAAATGTGTCGGTCAGAGGCGTTTGGGTATTACTTGCACGTGTGGTTTCTGTTTGTTCCCACTGTTGAGTTGGAATGTTTAACAGGTGGGTTTGTGAAGGCCTCGTAAGCAAACCAGGCCCGTGCTGGGGCTAATGGGATATCACTGCCTTGTCTTCAACAGATCTAAGAGTTTGGTTCATCTAGAACACAGAGCCCTGGACTACGGGTGTCAGGAGATCTGGCTTCCTGTCCCACAGTGAGCTGCTCTGTGACCTTGAACAAACCACTTAACTCAGGGATTCACTCATTTTTCATTCTTTCTTTCAAACTGTTTTTCCCCAGAATGTGTGGTGCTGCCCTCTGTGTCAGGCACTGAGGATAACAAGGTAAACACAACATAAGCTTTGCCCGGGAGGCACTCACAGCCCAATTTATGAGCTCCTGCATTTCCTCATTACTGTCTCATCATGAGAACTTCTAACATCTGCTTTGGAGTTTACAATCTCTAGGGCATTTTGTGATCTTCCCCGAAACTCCGTAAGATGGAAAGAAGTTGTTATTACCATTTTGCAGAGGAGAAAACTATGGCTTAGAGAGTTGGCTCAGGCCCTTGAGTGAGTAAGGGTTAGAGCTGCCCTTGAAACCCTTGAGCTAGATTTACTAGCTCCTAAGCATTTGTTTTTGAGAACAGCACACTGTCCCACTGAAGGTTTGGGCGTTTGAACGGGCGTTTTTGTACCCTGTCCCTTAGCAGTGAGTAAAATGTCGGGCACATCGGCACCCAGAGGAAACCCACACTGGTGCAGGGATACTTTTCTGCAAGGAGTACTTTCCTGTGTCTAACTGATCATTCCAGAAAGCAATGTCTTCTGTGCCTGAGAGTGAAGGCAGCCTTGGGCTCTGGGTAAGCTGATAACCAGAGGAAAACATGCTGCAGGCCCAGGGCCACCTCCTTCAGGTGGCTGCGATTCAGCATATCAGAGGAAGCCCGCCATGGGCCAGAGGGACACAGCCCCCCTCTTCCGCAGTGACCCTACTGAACACGGTTGTTTTCCACCAAAGCTTAACGATCCTGGGTCTGCTTTTGCAGAGTTGCCTGGCCTCAGGCAAGACAGGGAGAATGATGTGGATTAGAGGCTGTGCTGTTTGTTTGTGGGATGACAACTGCTTGAGCAGGAAGCTCCTGGGCTCCCTCAAAGTCTGGAATTTCAAAGGGTGCGTGAATCACCGCAGGGACTGGGCCTGGTTTCTCTGTTTTACTGTGCGTGTGTACGTTGTGAATTGTGGCCATCTTTAATGAAGATGACTAGCATGTGTGTGATATCTGGGATGTGCGGGATTTGTGGGGAATGTGTGTGCCTCGGTGGGGAGTGGGGTTTGTAAGGGATGAGTGTGTGTGTGTGTGTGTGCGCGCGCGCGTGTGTGTGTTTAATCTCTAGGAAGCAATTCTCGTGAAAAAAAGAAAACACTTAACGGGTATAATTTTTCAACAGGACCCAGAAATGGGCTTTTAATAAGCATCATTAAACTCTTTGATTACAAGGGGAGGCCAGCCATTCTTTCATCCTGGCTTAGATCACACAGCTCTCCCTTGCCCTGTTCTTTGGGGTCAGATAAAAACTCCTACTATTCATATTGGTCTCTCCAAAGGCCTTTCTCCCCTTTCTTGCCCTCCCCAGCCCCTGCCCCTACCCCGCGCTTTCTGATCTCTCTGCTTGGACCTCGACACAGACAGGGCTGGTGTCAGGACTGACAGATGATAGCTGCGGGTACGCCTGGAATCTGAGCGTCCTGTGTCTCGCCCTGTCCCAGCAGGAAACTTTAGAGTCTTTGTTTAGGAGGTACTCTGAGCCCAGAGATCCGGGGCTCCTTCCTTTCCCTGAGGGTCACTTACAGCCACTGACACCCAGCAGGGCTGTGTGTGCGTGTGTGCAAACCCTTTCCTGCCTGGCTTGGGTTTCCTCTTGTCTGACACGGGAGGAGGAGAAGCTGTGTTGAAAGACAGGTTTTGCTCTGGACTGAAAGCATTCTGCCAGGTCTCCTAAGGAAGCTGGTTCCCAGAGTTATTATCTTTCCTGAGCTGAGAACGAGGTGCTCCGTGACAGGAAACCAGGTAGGCTTAGCAACAGGCTTATCAGGCTGCACTGCAGGAATGTTCATTTGTGTCAACAGGTCTGGGTTTGTGTAATTTTGTTCTTCTCTGTGCACGGGATCAGTTCTGGGGCTGGTGTGTTCTGATTTGCTCGGCTCCTTCCCAGAGGTGAAGCACTCCGTAGGGTGTGGAGCTCTGCCTGGGTCATCCTTGTTCCCTCCACAGGACCTAGCCCGGGGGTACCGGGCACAGGGCTGAGTGTGCAGTGTCTGTGGTCTACGTAGAAGCCACTGTAGCTCCAGGCTGCAGAGTGGTCCTGAGTGGGGGTATTCCTGCCTTGATTAATATACCAGGCGCTCATTAGAGTCCTAGCTTGGCCTCTTACTGCACCAACTACTCAGTTTCTCTGTGCCTTGGTTGGTGCTGGAGGCGCTGCCCTATTTGGAACGTTCTATCTAGTTCTTGCCAGCAGCTCCTTTGCAGGGACCAGCCTCTGGTCCCTATGGCTCCAGTTGTTGGTTGGCTCAGAACTGGCTCCAAACCGGACAAGCCACTGAACATTAAAGTCCTGCTACACATCCTGGGTGGATGTGCTGCCTTGACCTTGAGGCTTACCCGGGCAGTGCTCCAGGGCTGGAGCAACAGCCATCCAGTGTCAGTTCTCCAAACACCCTTAGTCGTTGCTTTAAGGGACATCTATTTTGTTAAGCACCTACTGTGTGCAAGGCACTGTGATATTAAGTATATTTTTTCTAACTTTATACCCATTTTCCAAATGAGATAAGTAAGTTTCAAAGACGTTAACATACCCAAGAGTACCTGAGTATTCAGTGATAATGCTAGGATTTGAACCCAGGTGTTTGGATTAGAAAGCATATACTCTCGGTTTCTATAAAGCACGTAGCACACAATGGTGAGCAGAAAATGGTTGTCACCTATTCGTGATAGTTCTTTTAAAAGTGATTATTTAATAAAGCACTTACCACATGGCCTCCTAATCGATGGTTCTTCTGTGGTCCTCTCTCACTGGACTGTGAGGTTCTTGAGGGCAGAAACTGGAAGCCCCAGCCCCTGGCAAGGTACAGGGTTTAGAGCAACTGATCAATAAATGTTTGAATGATTAACAAGATTCATAATGCCTCCCTGTACTGATTGCTGACTATGGGCTGGGCAAAGTGCTGAATGCTTTATATGTATATTATTTTGTTTAATTCTTGAAACAACCCTGTGAGATAGATACTATTATTACAATAATATTTATAATAAGGAAAATAGAGGCTTGAAGAGTTTTGAGTCACGTTCCCAGGTTACACAGCTGCTAAGTGGCAAAGCTGGAAATAGGACCCCGGCTGACTGCTTACCTGTGGTGTCTTGCCTTGCCCCTGTGCTCTGGCCTCCCCCAGATGTCCCAGCATCCCTCACACCACAGCTGATGCCCAGGGCTCCTCCAGTGACTTCCTGTGAAGCTGTCACTCAAATCTTAGTGCCTGCCTATCTGGAGCTGTGTGAAGTTTCCATCCAGAAGGGAGAAAGCTGGTGAAGGCTGGGGGGGCCACAGTCACATGTGAAAGACAGTATGAAGAGCTACTAATAAGATGGACGAGACGAGGGTTTCGAGACGAGGGTCTACGAGAGTAGACCTGATTTATAGGACACAAGTGGGGGTGAGGTCAATATATCAAGAGGCACAACCTTTTGAGAACAGTGGTGAAGCATCTCAGGGACGTTCTCTGGGGGCATTTCTTAGGCTTGGCACCTAGCCTGCCGCGGACTTGTTGGTGGGTAAGGTTGGGCGAGGGAAAGGCCTTGGTGCCTTGCTCTCCAGGGAGGGCCTTGCCTACTGGGAACTTCCCACAAGCCCTCGTGGACCAATGACTTATTTCATCATGGGGCGCTTCATCTTACGCAAGCTGAAGAAATGGTACTCCACCTACGTTGCCACAAGATAATTGACCCCTTGTGACTTTGTCTGAAGGGGGGCGGGAGCATGTGCTCTTAGTGAAAGTTAAGGGGCAGGGAGGAGAATTTGAGCTGGGAAAGAGAGGGACTTGGAATTACTCTGGAGGCTGCCCGGGTGGGACGAGGATTCTGACTATTGACTCCCGACAGGGCCAGGGCCCACTTTGCATGAATCCAGGTGTGTGTTCTGTGTCCCGGGGACTCTAGTGAGGTATGCCGGTGCACTCATCTAATGCTACAACAGAACAGCTGCTTTGGGAGACCACACATGAACACTCGGCCAAGAGAAAAGCAAGCAGGATGACAGCATGATGACACATCAGTTACAGCCTTCATGGACGTGTCTTTGGTTGGCTCAGGACTTCACTCCTCGGGAGGCTGGCCCTGTGCACCCCAAAAGCAGTGGTGATACTGGTTCTTGAAGCTGGGCCTCGAGGATATTTCCTTTTGCCCTCATAGCAATGATTTTTAAACCATACCCTGCAGAACCCTGGGGGGTTAGTGAAATCCTCTCTGAGACCTCCGCTGGAGATAGGCAGACAGTTCCCTATTGGCTCCTGGACACCTGCCTTGTTCATCCTCTTCGCCTTGTTTGCTCACTGGGCTTCGTTGTTGCCAAGACTGGTGTTCGGCTGGGATGTACTCCATGGCCGCGCTGTTTGTTTACAGCCAACATGTGCTCTCATTGGCTATTGTGTCTGTTCTGATTGGTTGCCGTCTGTGCCGTATCCGTTGTTAAATATTTTGAATTTCGCTCCCGGTTGCAAGCCTCCCTTTTGTGCAGAGCCAGCTGCATCCCAGTGTAGGCACGTTGTGAACCACAGGCTGCACAGAACCAAAGCAGTTTGGCTGCCTTTGAGAAGTTCTCGCTGTGCTCTCTCATCCATCCTAGGGCCACAGAGTCACCCGAACGTCACCAGCCCACATGGCCATGCGGGGCTCAGGTATTTGCCCACCGCCACCAAAGCAGAAGCCCTGGTTATGTTGCCGAGGCAGACCTGGGAGCTGGGGCTGGTCGCTGGTCTTTTCTGTCCCAGCCCCTGGCATGGCTCTTTAGCAGACAGGTCGCAGGCTTTACTGCCTGCCTGTGGACATGATTCCCAGATTCACTCAGCTGTGCCTTTACGAACAAGCTGCTTTCTCAAATGGGTAGGATGTGCCAGCTTTGCTGGCAGAATTCCTTATGAGCATTTGTTCTTTCCTTCCCCCTTTTCTTCAAAATAAAAGGAAAGGCAGAAGGAATAGCAGAAGAAATGTTAGATAAAAGTGCATGCATTTGAGATTCAGGCAGATCAGGATTTATATCCAGGCTCTGCTCCTCATTAGCTGTTTGACCTTAGGGGAATCATTTAACCTCTCTGTACCTTCTGTTCAAAAGAAATAATAATAACTCTAAAGAGTTGCTGGGTCTATAAAATAATACATACACGTAAGTTGAAGGTGCCATGCCAATGAGAGTCATTAACATATATTGTCCCTCTTTCTGGTGACATTTTCAATCTATAACGATTCCAAAAAGTGAGTCAGTGGCAAATGCTATCTCTTCCAGGGCTAGAGCCTGGGAGGAGAGACTGAAAAATGAGAGGAAAAGAGCCAACCCATCATTTTTAGTTTAGAGAGCCTCCAAGCCTAAAGCAGAACCTCTAGCACAGGCAAGAGAGGAAAGAATGGAGAACTTATCTTTGAGTTTCCTTGCAAACAAGGGGAAAAGGGAAAGCTGATAGATTACATGTTCTCATTGGCTAACACTGAGTCTTTGTTGAGGGGTAAGTAAGCACAGATGATAAGCTATTAGCTAGACATAGGGAGGTATGGCTTGTGCAGGAATGGCAGATACATGATGTATTAGGTTGGGTTCCTGGGACCAGACTCTGGGACAGAGATTTGTGTGCTGAAAGTTTACGGGGTTTGCCCTCGGGATCAGCACCTGTCCGGGAGTAAGGGAAGTAAGATTAGATCGAGGGAGGAGTTGAGCGGCATTGCGATCACAACGGAGGCATCAACCGATCCCACGGGGAGCTCTGGAGCTGGGATGGTCCTTCAGTTCCCTGCATTGAGTCAAGGGAAGTTGACCTTACTGCCCTCGGCAGCAACAGCTGGGTACTGCCCCTGGGTAAGGCAGCTCCCCTGGGCTGAGGACCATTCCTGGAGAGGGACTCCACTGAGAGCTGTCAGCAACCAGCAGCAACAGTCCCCACAGCTGGGGCACTGAGTGCCTCAGTCCCAAAGGGCTCCTCTGGGCAGCACATCACAGCATCCACTACCCATGGCATGCAGGCTGCCCTTCTTTCCGTACATCCTACTGCACACGTCACTAACTGAAACAGCTCTCTTTACCACTGAGTTCAGATGCGGTCTCAGAATTTTTTTCAAAAACAATGCTAGATAAACATTATCAACCAGCTGGGATTGGCACATGAGAAGGAACCCATTGGCTCCCTTTGGCCTCTCCATCTGTAGGAGACGTTCATTGATGGTGTAACAATAAGCCTTCAGCGTTATGATTTATGTTTCAACATTGGACAGTTGGAAAACCTTAGACAAGTTCCCTGACATGCCTAGTGGAAAATGTGATTTTTAAAATATATTTCATTATTCCCTTTGACCACATTCCATTTATTTGAATTGTGGCTTGTTTTTCTTTTCCGCTACTAAATGCAGTTTTCCCCATGATTCATTTCCTTTTCTTCTCCCTCTCTTTTTAAATTTTTTAAAAAATTAATTTACTTTTTACTACGTATTCTCTTGTCATATCATCCATTCTTATTTCAACCATCGGCCACTTCAGATGTCCCTTCTTCACCCAGTTCACATTACTGGTCACCTGCTAGATCTGTCCATATGACTCACCTCTCTAGCCCCCAGAATAGCAATAAACGGCACCCGTGGTTAGCCCATGAGGAAACAGATGCTTAGAGAGGTTAAGATGCTTTTTGAAGATGAGACATCTTGCAAATGACTGGGGTGGGCTTTATCTTAGGTCTGTTAGCTCCCAAAGTCTGTGTCCTTTTTTCTCTACCTTTGAGATATTTGTTGAGGTGATGACTCTAGGTTCTCCTTTTTGAGTCTTGCCTGGCTGAGAACTCTACAAACTTCAGTTGCTAATCCCATTGGTCATTATGAACCATTGCAGAGTGTTGGGGCCACCCCACACCGCTGGGTGGGTTGGAGACCCTTCTGCTTTCCCTGAACAGGGTATGGCTACTTATAGAGTGCTGGGCACAGCCTGGCCCCTGGGCGCATCAGCTGGGGGTATTCAGTTTTTATTGAATTCCGGAGATGCTCCTGTGGTGGGGAGCCTTTGGGATCAGACTCGCTGTCATGATTGATGGGATGGGGCTGACACTGAAGCCAACAAGTGACTTGTTTTAACTCTTGATAAATGAGACTTCAGTTGGTCCAGCTGGCCAGCTGCCGAAAGCCTGGCAGCATCACTGAGGGACCCACCTGGGTCTCTGAGCCGAGCGCCTATGCTGTGATCTGTAATCCTCCTTTAAGGAAGATGCATTTGGTAAAGGAAGGTCTTTTGCTTTTAGCCGAGGGCTGATTCCATCAAAACCAAAGGTAAATTAGGTTGTTGTTAAAGAACACTTATAGAGGCTCCTATTCTGTGACAGATACTTTTATTCTGAAGCTAAGCACTTAGAGATACAAAAATAAAACCAGTGTCCCACTCCTCACGCTTAAAGCGTGAGCTGGTGTTTTTTACTGTTGTGTAGATGGAAGACAAGGGCTCGACCACCTCCTGATGCTGTGAGGCTTCTGAGCTCTTACAGCCAGTTCCTTGATTCAGCCCTCTGCCCTTCAGACCATGACTTCTTTGCACAGGGAGGACTTTAGGATCCTCAGGGTGAGTGGAAAGAGAGTCTGATTTGAGTCCTCACTCCTCTCTCTGATAACAGATTTTCTGTGTGACCTTGGACAGGGCACTTGACCTCTCTGGTCCTCAGTGTTACCTCAGAGTCGATATAGAAAGTGGCCACTGTAATGCCTCAAGTGCCTGCTGTTGGGAAAAGCACCTTGTATAATGCCTCGTACACAGTAGGCACTCTATAAATGATACCCATGTTTTCCTTCCCCACCCCCACTTCCTTTCTTAGCGAGATCAGTGAAGAATTTACTAGACATTGATGACCTATAGAGCAGGGATTTCCTCAAGGAGTGTTTTCAGTCTTCATTGGGTGATCCGGGGCTGAATGGGTTCTCCGGTCTCCATCCAGTATGCTTTCTCACTGGACTCCAAGGGAGGAGGTTACATCCTCAATACCTCCTACCAGCCCTGATTTTCAGAGGACTCCTCTGCATTTTCTGATTCTTCACGACCACCCCAATATTCCTTCCTAGTGGGATGTGGCCAAGATTGCTCAGAAGAAGAGGTGGCTATGGCAAAGGGAAGGGGTCCTGCACCGTGAGCTGGCATTGTGAGAACAGGACACTCTTTTGCCCTCTCTAAGACTTAAGTCTTCTCATTTATAACATAGGGTAATAATACTTTCCTTGTGGGCATTGTCTGAGGATTGCATGTGATAACACACGTGAGAACAGGCTTTGAACAAAGCTGTACTTTGTGATTACAGATGCTGGCTGTCTTCTGTGAGTTTCCACCTCTTGGTCTGGCCCCTTCACCAATAGCTCCCAGCAGAAGTTCCCAAATGTTTCGGGACTGTGCAGAAAACTGTCCAACCAGCTGTTTGTGGAAATCTGTACTATGACCCTTCCCTAAGAACTTGTTTTAGTTATTTATGTCTGTCTACTTCTCTAAACGCCAAGATATTTAAGGACAAGGTCCAATCTTAATTTATCTGTATCTCCAGGATATAACAGAGGTGTCATAATTGTTTGAAGAAATAAACGAAGATGAAAGATAATGAAAACTATGGGTATCTGCTATATATCTGCTCTGGGGATATAAGGTCTCATGTAATCCTACAGGCCTAGGAGGCTGATATTATCCCACTCTCGAGCAAAGGGAAATTGAGGCCCAGAGAGGTGAAGCCACTTACTCAAGAGTCAGTAACCAGCAGAGTAGGGACACCAGCTTCAGAGCCCTGGACTCCAAACTAGTTCTTACCTCCTCTACTAGGTTTCCTCTCTCTATTTTTTTAGCCATTCTCCTGGATTTGAAATATCTCATTGTGGCTTTGATTCAGGTTTCCCTAAAGACTGATGATGTTCAGCATCTCTACATGTGCTTTTTGGCCATTTTTATATCTTTTTTTGGAGAAATGTCTATTCAAGTCCTTTGCCCATTTCTTAATTGGGTTATTTTTCTCTTTACTGTTGCATTGTGAGTTCTTTATGTATTCCAGATACAAGTCACTTATCCAACATATGATTTGCAAATATTTTCTCCCATGCTCTGAGTTGTCTTATCACTTTCTTCATAATGTTCTTTGAAGCACAGAAGTTTTAAATTTTGATGAAATTTGTCTGTTTTTTCTTTTGTCACTTGTGCTTTGAGTATCACATCTAAGAAACCTTTGCTTAATCCCAAGCCATGAAGACCTACTCCCATATTTTCTTCTAAGAGTGTTATAGTTTTAGTTCTTACGTGTAAGTCTATGATCCACTTTGAGTTAAGCTTTGTATCTTGTGTGAGGTACAGGACCAACTTCATTCTTTTGCCTGTGTATATCCTGTTGTCCTAGCCCCATTTGTTAAAGAGACTATTATTTCCCCAGTGAAGGTTGATTTATGGACTCTCAATTCTATTTGATTAATCTCTCTATCTATCCTGATGCCAATATCACACTGCTTTGATTACTGTAGCTTCAGAGTAAGTTTCGAAATTGGAAAGTGTGGGTCCTCCAACGTTGTTCTTTTTCAAGATTACTTTGGGTATTCTGTGTTTCTTGCATTTTTATGTGAATTTTAGGATCTACTTACCAATTTCTTAAAAAAATATATCCACCTGGGATTTCCACCAGAAAAGGAGAGATATCCCACGTTTATGGAATGTCTCTCCTTTTCTGCGGTGTTTTATAATGTTCAATATTATCAGACATATAACATGTAAAGAAGTCTTGCATTTGTAAAGAAGCCTGTCCTTTAAAAAAAAGTATTCCTAAATATTGTATTCTTTTTGATGTCGTTGCAGATAGAATTGCTTTCTAGACATCATTTTTTGGTTGTTCACTGCTGGTATATAGAAAACAAATGATTTTTGTACATTGAACTTATATCCTGCAAACTTTCTGAACTTGTTTATTAGTTCTAATAGTTTTTGTGCATTTATTAGGATTTTCTATATAAAAGATTTGTCATCTCTGAGTAGAGATAGTTTTATTTCTTCCCTTACCTAAACTGGATTCCTTTTTTTACTTTCTCTTGACTAATTTCCCTGATTCGAACCTCCAGTACAATGTTGAATAGAAGTGGTGAGAGCAGACACCTTGTCTTGTTTCTAATCTTAGGGGGAATGTTTTCAGCCTTTCACCATTAAGTATGATATTAGCTGTGAGTTCTTCAAAGATGATCTTTGTTCGGCTGAAGAGTCCTTGTATTCATTGTTTATTGAGTATTTTTGTCATAAAGCGGTGCTGGATTTTGTCAATGCTTTTCTGTGTCTACTGACAGGATCGTGAGATTTTTCTCCTTTATTCTCTTAATGTGGTGTATTATGTTGATTGGTTTTGTATGTTAAACCAACTTTGCATTCCTAGGAAAACCCCACTTGATTATGGTGTATAATCCTTTTCATATTTGTTGGATTCAGTTCAGTATTATTTTGTCGAGGAGCTTTGTGTGTATAATCAAAGGGGATCGTGATCTGTAGGTTTTTATGCCTTGAGATATATTTGACTGATTTTGGTGTCAGGGTAATGCTGCCCTCATAAAATGAGTTGGAAAGCATTCCTCCTCCTGTTTTTTTGCAAGAGTTCATGAAGGATTTATGTTCATCTTGCCTCTTTTTTTGAGAACTTTAAAGAGTTGTAATGAGGACAAAGCTTATGACAGCTCACAGTTATGCCTTATCATGTGCCTGTGCTGGGTGAGTCTATGACCACAGAAACGTGACATTAGATTAAAGCCTGAACATTTCCCTATGAGTAGGACAGTAGTCTCCTACCATTACGCCACAAGACATTCAGTACTTGGAAACTGGGGTGGACAGACAGACATGGTTCCTTCCTCTTTTTTTTTTAAATTTTTTACTGTTTTAAACATTTCTGCACAAATGCCTGGATGAATATTCTGTTGAAGCAAAACCTTCTCCTCCAAAACAGACAACAGGTTGGCCTCTTGACCACATGCTGAACAAGACCAATGCTTACATCATTATCTCCCCTGAAACCTGTCATTGTCCTCCTAGAAAATCAAAATATCCATACATATTAATAGCTCAGCATCCATGTTAACAAAAGAGTTGAGTGTTTGTTTTTCGTTACTTTTTAACATGTGAAAATGAGGAAAGACTATTCCTGACTGAAATTGCTTGGAACAAGAAACCAGAGTCTGAGCTTTCACTACATTACAGGACAGATCACGATGATGTTCAGTCCCTGAGCTTTTCTAAAGGAAAGACGCTTTGAGTGGTGGTCATTCACTCATGCCTTCAGTCACTTCATTAATTCACTCAGCAATTCCATATTGAGCTCCTTTTCTATGGCAGGCCCTGTACTGCAGTGTCGGGTCACACAGATGGGAATGCATTTCAGTCCCAAGGGAGAAGCCAGTCTGGTGGGGAAGATCAGACTCTAAGCCAACAGTCACTACCAAGCATGATCATGGCCATAACACAGGCATAAAAGGAGGTCCCAGGAATGTAGCGGGAGGAGATATCAAGGAGAGACAGTGTCAGAGGAGATATGGTCCACTGGGAAACTTGAAGCATGCATAGGAATTGGCCTGATGGAGGCCCAGGCAGAACCAGGAGGTCACTGAGAACAGTCTGTCTCCACATTCAGTCATTCACAGGGGCTTAAAGGAACAGCGCTGAAAGATGACGAGGAGAGACCCCAGGAGGCAAATCCTAAATCCAAAAAGCTTGTGTGCTTTTTGAAGAAGTCTGCACTTTATCCTGGGGTGGTAAATGTTTTAATGACTCGTGACCTTTCCTGGACAGCAGCCCAAGGGTACCAGAGAGGCGGAACCAAAACCATATCTGATAGAAAAAGTCAGGTCTAGACCTTGGAGAATTGTCCTTGAGTAGAATGCAGGTCTCCTACGGCCTTTCATCCAGCATACCCCATCTCCTGGACCTTGTCTTCCCTTCCATCGCCCTAGAAGAGCCATCCCAGCTCACTAGGAGGTCAGACTCAAAAATATAGAATTCTGGAGTGGATAGCACTGAATCCTATCATGCTCGTTGGTAAAATGGGGACATTGATGCCTCCTTCCTAGGGTTGTCCTGCTAACAAAATGAAATAAGGGTTCTCTAAACATCTTCAGAAATCTCCACTACAAGTTAGACGAAAGATGTGTCACGTCCGTTATGGAAGTAAGACCATCAGTGTTGGGAGCTGCATAGACCTGGATTCAAATTCCAATGCAGCCCCGGCTGCCTGACCCTGGACAAATTATCTTCACTCTCTGAGCCTCAGTTTCCTTGTCGGTGAAATAGAAATGATCATAATACCTCCCTTTGGGGTTGCGATGAGAAGGAAGTGTTACGGTCCCTGTGACATCCCCAGGCACATCAAAGGTGCTGAAGAATTGCCTTTTGAATCTGAATGTGAACAGGGAGCTCTGCTTTTCCTGGAGGCTCCTGGAGGGTTGGACACACATCTGCTTCATTGCTCTGTGTTTAGAGCCTAACATATAACGATGATCAGCATATAAAGAGATTCCAGTGTTTTTGCAGTTGAATTTACTTCCTCCTCTCAATCCAGGTTTCTATCCAGTTGAAAAAAGAATTGACTGTGACCTTTTGGAAATACAAATAAATCAATAAAGAAAAGAGATTTTATTTATTTTTTAATAAATTTATTTATTTTATTTATTGATTTTTGGCTGCGTTGGGTCTTCGTTGCTGTGTGCGGGGTTTCTCTGGGCTTCTCATTGCGGTGGCTTCTCTTGTTGCAGAGCACGGGCTGTAGGCATGCGGGCCTCAGTAGTCGTGGCTCACGGGCTCTAGAGCGCAGGCTCAGTAGTTGTGGCGCACGGGCTTAGTTGCTCCGCGGCATGTGGGATCTTCGCGGACCAGGGCTCGAACCCGTGTCCCCTGCATTGGCAGGCAGATTCTTAACCACTGCGGCACCAGGGAAGCCTGAAAAAAGATATTAAATCATCTCATTTTATACGTTTATTTTGCTGAGTGGGCTAAGCAGGTATTGGTCAACTGGGGGCTTCCTTAAGGGAACAGGAAGAGCTCACAGCTCCTGCTTCCACGGACCTGGTGTGGCTGCCCCAGTTTCTCCAGCCAAAAGGCAGAGCAGTATCTCTTGCACACTGAGGAGTTAGGAAGTTTAACCTGGGAGAAATATGTCCTTAATGATGTTTTATACCCAGGGGCCTCTGGAGAAGAGAGCTTCAGGAAGATTAAGTGGGACAGGAGGCTGCAGGAGCTACCCGCCAAGGGGCAAGGGTGTGGAGCAATGGGAATTACACCCTCGAATGTGCCCCAGGGGAGGGCGCTTGTGATTACAGCAGCCCTAGAAGCAGACTTAGTACAATCTGTGTCCCAGACTTGTTCCATCTCCAGTCTGGTCCCCATTCTTGGCTTTCCCTGCTTCTTCTGTTCCCCTCCTCTCCCAGATGAGGAGAGGACTTGCTACAGGACTCAATAAAGCCCAGAATCAGGCCCGGGAGCGATGGTACCCACTTCCCTGAGTCCCCACCAGTGTCGCTTACCGAGTGCCAGGCTTTGGGCTGAGTGAGACAGGGCTCCCCCCCCCTCCCAGAGTTGCTCTCTGCGTGGGGAATAGCCACAAAGGGATGAAGGAAGGTCTTCAGGAGCTCTTTGGAGGTGCAGTGAATCTGCGTAGAGGGAGAGCAAGGGGCGGGGAGGAAGGGTGAAAGCTGCAGAAGAGCCGGGGATGGTCCATGTGCATCGTGAAGGATGAGAGTTTATCAGGCAGAGGAGGAAGTGGAGGGTATTCCTGGCAGAGGTAAAGTTTGCACAGAGGCTCCGAGACCTGATGGACCTGGAGTCCTGGAGAAATGGGAAGAAGTTCAATGAAACAGGAACAGTGAGTGAAGGGCAGACGTGGTGGAGGTGGGAGGGATGCCATGAGAGGACAGGTTCTGCCTCGTTAGGAAGTGTCCTGTAGGCTGGGCTGTAATGAATGTGGACTTGATACTCTGGGGAGTGGGGAGGCAAGGTAGAGAGACCAAGTGAGTTTGGCCTGAAATAGCCCTGAATGAATGCATCAAGTAATCATCTATGACAGCGGTCCCCAACCTTTTTGGCACCAGGGACCGGTTTCGTGGAAGACAGTTTTTCCACAGCAGGCGGGGGAGGATGGTGCAGGCGGTAATGCGAGCGATGGGGAGAACCGCGGCAGATGAAGCTTCGCTCCCTCACTTGCCGCTCACCTCCTGCTGTGCGGCCCGCTTCCTAACGGGCCGCGGACCCCTGATTTATGAAGCACTACCAGGTGCCGCTGCCTTGCTGAGCTCTGGGGATCCAAGAGTACAGAAGCAGGCTTGCCTCTGAGCAGGCTTACTCTCCATCTCCCTGACTGCCTGCCACTCTCTCTTTAACACCATCTTATCCTATCCCCTGTCCTTCTTATACGATGTTAAGCCCCCGAAAGTCTGTGTTATTCATCTTCTGCCTGGAGCACTTGCTCCAAGATCTTCTGGGCAGAGGTGATGAGAAAACAGCTTTGAAAATGAACCTACTGACACTTTGCGGGGGGCTGGGGATGGGTGCCTCCCGAGCTGGTGCCTAGAGGGGAGTCCTTAAGGTGGCAGACTTCAGTCTGGAGGGACTACCCCCCCCCCCCGGCCCCAGTAACAAAGTCTGCGGACACTTGGAGGGCTGAGCCACAGTTGTATGCCTGTGTGTCCGGGGACTCTGCAGGTGGAGACGCGTGTGCACATGTCTGCTGTGCGGACATGTGCGTCTGGGCCCTGTAGGTACTTGTTGGATACATCTGTGTTCCTGGACCCTGTGCACTTGTCTGGGTCTGCGCATGTTGGCATGTCTGTGCAATTTCCCTTCAGGCTCTGTCTGTTTCTGTGAGGATGAAGAACCCCTGTCTCACCTTGGAAACAATCCCGTTGTTTGTGATTTCCTGATGGTGACAGTGTCACCGCACCCGCCTGTCACTTGTGCACAAGCACACACATACCCGGCAGTGCTCCGGAGCTGCTTGCTCTGGGAATTCCTGAGAGACTGCCACGGGCCCCCTTAGTGGCTCACTAATGGGCTCGCTTCCTTCCTCGGAGAAATGGTCCAGGAAACGTTTCTGGAAATTAAATTTCAGTATTGGTTTAACTTCGGTAAAATACAACAAAGATGAAGTAGCGAGGATTTGGGAACTTCCTCTGTCTCTGCTTGGTGGGAAATCTCCTCCAGCGTCTGGCGTCTGGGAAGAGAATCCTTCCATGAGGTTCTAGGGACTCAATAAAACCCAAAATGTGTGTGTCCTTAATGATGTTCTATACCCAGGGGCCTCTGGAGAAGAGAGCTTCGGGAAGATTAAGTGGGACAGGAGGTCCTGCTTTTGGTCCTGAGCCTTTCATCAAAATGCTGACAGTGAGGCCAGGTGCCCTAAAGGGTGCATTTCCGCAGGTGCCAGAGAGTAACCCAGCAGTCATGAGTCAATTTGTCCAGCCAGCCTCATTTTCCCACTGGAGACAGGCACTTACAACTTTGTTTCTAGACTCAGCCATCTTCATAGACTCCTTTCTTGGCGAATGGCATTGCCTTCCTCTCAGGCATCACCAGCTCCTAAATCTCCATGCTTTCAATCCTCCCTGGAACAGGATGAGAAAAGAAACAATTGACTGAAATCAATACCTACTGTTCCCCCACGTGTTACCGGTCGCTCACAAGCTCCCTCCAATCTGCTTTCCCCTTTTCTCTTCTCTGAGTGTATTTGAGAAACGGAGAGGACCTCATTTGTATTAAAGCTGCCTGAGGCAGCATTCGCTTTTCTCATTTTCTTTTACTTCATAGAGAGGCACTGCAGGACAGCTGAGCTGCAGTCTTGTAGGAAGGCAGCTTCCGGGGCCCCCTGGTCAATAACACGTTCAGTGGGCCCTCGGCCCCCACCTCATGCCCCCACCCCGTGCTCTTTTCAGGCTACATTTCTGAGCTGGGATGGTGATAACTGACTATCAATATAAAGAAGACCCTCCTCCCTGCCAAGAAATGCAACACGGACTCCAAGAGCCAGGGCTTAAATTGACTTTGGAGTTCCTTTACCTGCACCCCTCTTTTCCAGATGGGAAACCGAGGTTCAGAGAGGCTTAAGCAGTTACTCCAAGTTGGCCTGATGGAGGCAGGCCCAGAGTTCAAGTACCCGGACTCCAGAGTTGCTGCTTTACTTCTCTGACCCTGACTGCAGACCATACAGAGGGAGCAAAGCACACCATTCTCAGAAGATTTTCAGCCAGCGTTGAAGCAGCTAGTCCTGACAGCAGGATCAAAAGCCGAGGCTCTGTCGTCCCCAAACCTGGGTTCACATCTCATCTTTCCATTGACCCGCTGTTAGTCATAGGCCAGGTCCCGTCATTCGAGCCTCAGTGCCCTCATCTGTACAACAGGGACAAGGGTTCTGCCTCCTCTCATAGCCCTTGGGAAGATTCGAGGAAACCCCCTATTTGCAATCCTTCTAGTATCCCTGGCTCAGAGTAAAGTATCAACCATTGTTAGTGCCCCCTCCATCTGGAAGGTGACAAATTCAATTAACCAGAACCGCCCCCCCACCCCCGCTTCCCGAGCCTCCCCCTTCACAGACTCATAAATCTTGTGTTGGAACGGAGCTCCATAAATCAACCGGCGCAGCCCCCGGTTCGCAGAGCTCTCGCTGCGTGTGGCTCAGTGTGGTCCCCAGTCTTCTGCTGGCTCAGCCTACCTTACGGTAAGCAGAAGAATTCCCACCAGTGCAGCCAAAAAAAAGGGAATAATATTATCAGTGGCTTCCACAAACGTGCTAATATTAGCTGGGCAGAAGGACAGGCAATGTACCTATATTTAGAATCTGTGTCTTCAGCCCTTTCCTGAAGCAGCAGAAGTTGAGGGGAGAAGGGGAGGAGTGTGTGCAGCCAGTCGACCCCCAGGGGCAGGCAGAACAGCTGGGCTGGTTCTCCTTTCCTCTCTCCTCGGCAAGTAGAGGAGCAGGAAAGAAGGCCGGCGGGGAGGGAGGGCGACTGCAGAGGGTGCCCCACAGAGCAGCAAGGAGTATGATAGTGACAGAGGCCTTGGGGTTCCCACCGGGATCCCAGAGCGATTGGAACGGGGTGGGGAGGTGGCCCAGATGTGCAGCGTCTGTAACCGTCTAGTCTGATGGTGTCCAGAGAGGGATTCTCCTGGCCTGGTCCTCCTAGAGATGCCTGCAGTCAGGGCCCATGTGTTCCAGGGCACTGGGCCTGGGCCAGGAGAGAGCTGCAGAGACTGCGGACTCTGATACATCCCTTTGCATGTCCTCTCACAGAATGTCTGCCCTCCCTTTCTTTGCCTCATAAACTCACCTCAGGGCCTTGCTCCAGTCTTTCCCCTGTAAACGCTTCCTGCTCCCCGGAAACCCTGCTGGCCCTTGCAGCACTTCTGTGAGAATGAGGAAAAGATGCCCTTCCTCCAGGCAGACACAGCCCTGAACCAGGGCACACAGCTGGGCGGGCAGAGTGGGAGCCAGGTATCAGGTCTCATTCACTCCAGAGTGGGTGCCCCTTGTGCAGGGAACAAGCTGACCAACCGTGCGTGGCAGCCCTGACGCTCCTCCTACACACGGGTACCATGTCTCCACATGTGCTGTGCACAGCCCTTCTGTCCTGTCTTACCACAGTGTGCTGTGACCAAATGAAGGCCACAGCAGGAGACTTGAGCCTTAGCAGGTGAATAAAATGGCCAATGGCCTGAGGTCCAGACTAGCTGGATGATCTCCAGCAAGGAGCTTCCTTACATGGGGTCTCAGTTTTCTCATCCTTCAAATGAGGCAGGTGAACTAGATGATCTCTAGGGCCTCTTTCAGGTTTATAGTCTATGTGTCTCCCCATTTTTAGGTGGCATAGTGAAGGTATAATCAGAAAAGCATGTGTGCTCTACCCTTCCCCCAAATAAAACCCACACGATCCAGAGAAATAGATTATTATATATTTATTATTATTATTATTATTATTGTAGATTTATTCACAGTCTGGCTTTCCCGTCATTCGCTCCCCTCTGCTGGAGTCTTAGGCTGGACCAGAAGGCCTGTCTGTGCAGGATGCTGAGGATTACCTGTCACCCAGGGAGAACCAGCCTCAAATCTTATTTTCCCTCAGGCTGTCTCTGCAGCTGTGGTGCTGGGATGGGCCTGGGGCTGGAAGTTTCACCCAATAAGCCTTGGGAAACTTTGTAAGTCTGCAGCCCTTTCCGTGCAGGTTTTCTAGTATCACATCCCCATCTTGAAATGATTACCAGATTGCATTTTCTATCTTCCTTTCTCCATCTTGGAGAGATGAGAAGGAATCAGGGAAGGCTTGGGGGAAGGAGGCAGCCCATCAGGAGAAGTAGAAAGCCCAGGTTGTGGGTGCCTGCCTGGCAGAGCTGTGTTTCTCTCAGTTGGTTTGCTCGTTTGTAAGCCACGGGGCAGCAGTGTCCTCCCCACCTGCAGAGGACAAAGCAGAGAGCTGGCCTGGGCACAGACACGCATGTGTCACACACACACACACCCCTTACCCATATCCAGCAGCTTGAGACTTCTTTGGGCGTTGTTTGTTCCGGCAAATAGAGTGTAACTTGGAAATTTTTAGAATCAGAGAATGTCAAGTCTGAAAGCAATACATGAGATTATTCAGTCTGGCGGATTCCCAACTTTTATTGGCCACAAAAACCTCTCTTCAAAGGAAATTTTATAGGGTCCCACAGTGTATAAAATAGAGAAAGCAGGATAGGGTAGGGGAGGAAGGGGATGGGAGGCCTCAGGACACTCATGAGTACAGTGTGAAAGACACTGAGCTCTCCCAGCTCCTGAAGGAAATTGAGGCCCAGAGAGAAGTACCCTGGCCAAGGTGTCCAAGTGAATGGCAGAACCTAGAGTGCTCCCAAGCCAAACCACGAGGAAGGTCAGGTCACAGCTGAACTACGATGAAAATACCGCTTTCCTCTGTGATCCGAAGCCAGCCATCTTTCTACTCCATCAGGCTGCACTCCTACGTGGCTAGGCTTTTCCCCCCCTAATTTATAGGAGAATCATTGAAGGCCACAGCCGGAAGTGCCCGCTCGGTGGTTTCTCTGTTCTACCAGTGCTGGGGTTTCAGCAGAGGAGGGGAGGGGAGGGGTCTGATGGGTAGCCTGTTGAGTCCTCCTCCACGTGGCCAGACTAGCTCCTCTTACCTGCTTTCCAAAGATGTATTCTAGAAAAATCATGACGGGGATGGAGGGAGCTACTTTAAACAAAGAGAAGGCCTGAGACATTCTCATGAAGTCTAAACTTCCGTAGATGAAGAAATCAGGGACCTGGTTTATTTGACACCATGGAAAGAGGCTTAACTTTCAAAGGCAAGAGAATTAAAGATGCAAACCCCCTGTATCTTCAATCTGCAGGAACAGCGTTTGACATCCATCTCAGCCTCAGTGAGCCTGGGAGAGCAAAAGGCTGATGCCTCCTGCGAAAGACCCTCACAGGGATTTAAGAGCAAATCCGGTCCCCCATGGCTAGCGTGAAGCTTCTGCTTTTTTGTTTTTTGTCCCCCGCCCCTGCTACCAACTAGGTGTTTGCATTTGACGTGTAAATTTCAAGCACTGATGACTTCAGGTGACCCCCGCGACACACACACACACACATACACACTAGGGCCTCCCTTCTGACAGCACCCCCAATTTTCCACCCCTAGCCATCCCAGCCCCTTGGACCCTTCACCTTTCTCCCCACCCACAAATGGGTGCTCTGGAGGAAGGTTGAGGCTTGCTGAGGCCGTGGAGGGGGAAGCCAGTGTTCTTTCTTCCCTTCCACTGGCTGTGGAGTGAGCAGAGCTGTGCAAACCCCTCTCTCTGCCAGCCTGCAGCCCCTGGAGAGCGAGGCTCCGCTCCTTTCACAGATCTTTGCAGCGGTCTCCTTAACCTGTAGTTTGCAAGGTTTGTTCCTGGCATTAAATCTAGTAAGCTCACGCCTGGCAGTTTGATCCTGAGCTTGTTTGAGGAGGTTAGGCCTTTACGGGGCATTAACAGGATGCTGCTGACAAGGCTTGGGGAGCCTGCCTCAGCCTCAGGAGCCCAGGGCTTTCCTACTGGCTGGGCCGGCTGGAGATAGCGGGGCTCTGCTGACACAGGCCCAGGCTACAGTATGCTAGCTGGGCAACTTACCCTCTCTGAGCCGCCATTTCTTCCTTTTAAAAATGAGGAGTATACCCAAGAAGATTGTTTTGAGGAGTAAATAAAACAATAGTGGGCACTCAGTTAGAAGTCATTCCTCACCTTCCAGTGAAGCCCTAGTCTCATGACTCCATGTAACTTGACACAAATCAGAGCTTATTAGCATCTTCTCCCTAAGAGTTCTGCCGGGGTACTCTCCAGGGGAAGAGGGGAGCTCTTACCATATGTCCTCAATTAAAGACACATGCAATTTAACATTTTAACATCTCTGAAATCGAGATGCGTGTTACACGTCATAGGCATGTCAGAGTTTAATTGGTACTGTTGTTGAAGTTTTTTGCTCTTTTCTCAGTGGCTAATAAAGTAACTGTGTGTCTTATGACTGGAGCAATTGTCATTGATGTCATCTTCAATGAGATGCAATTGGGTGTTAGGTACTTACCATGTGCCCGGTGCTATTCTCAACCACTTTACATCAGTTGCTTAATCTGTGCAACAACCATGCAAGGCAGAGATTGATCGCCTCACTTTACAGATGGAGAAACTGTGGTTCCAAGAGGTAAAGGGACTCGGCCAGGGCACAAATTTATTAAGTTGTGGAATCAGAATTGGAACGGAGAACTGCCTGACTCCAAGACCTGTGGAAAGGTTGGTAGGTGTGTCGAGAGGAAAATCTAGTTTCTTTTTGTTATTGGCAATTTATTTCATTGATGTATAGTTGATTTACAATGTTATATTAATTTCTGCTCTACAGCAAAGTGATTCAGTTATACGTATCTGTACATTCTTTTTCATATTCTTTTCCATTATGGTTTATCACAAGATATTGAATATAGTTCCCTGCACTATACAGTAGGAACTTGTTGTTTATCCATCCTATATATAATAGTTTACATCCGCTAATCCCAAACTCCCAGTCCATCCCTCTCCCACCCGCCCCTTGGTGACCACAAGGCTGTTCTCTATATCTGTGAGTCTGTTTCTATTTTGTAGATAAGTTCATTTGTGTCATATTTTAGATTCTACAGATAAGTGATATCATACTGTATTTGTCTTTCTCTGTCTGGCTTACTTCACTTAGTAGGATAATCTCTAGGTCCACCCATGTTGCTGCAAATGGCATTATTTCATTCTTTTTTATGGCTGAGTAATATTCCATTGTATATATATATATATACCACATCTTTATCCATTCATCTGTTGATGGACATTTAGGTTGTTTCCATGTCTTGGCTATTGTGAATAATGCTGCTATGAGCATAGGGGTGCATATATTAAAAGCTAGTTTCTCTTTGCTTCTTAGGACCATCCTTGAGTGGATCCGTGTCCAAGGTCTGGAGGGTGCTTTATTTTAAGAAGCAAAATCACATACATTTACTGGGTGTCTGTTATGAACTAGGTACATCATAGTCATTGGAGGTTCAGTGATAAATAAAATACATGTGGAGCTTAAAGTCCAAGAAATCTGAGCAATTACAACCCATTTAATAAGTGTTCTCATGGGACTCTACAGAATGCTGTGGGAGCATGTAGGAGGGACCCTTACCCTAGGCTAATGGACCCATGGGGAATTTCTAGGAGAAAGTGACCTGATTTGAAAGTTTAGCCCAGCAATGTGGGTTGGAGGTGGTGGAGGGCATGTTCCAGGCAGAGGGAAGAGCATGTGAGAAGAGGCCAGAGAGTGTGTGGCCCGTTGGAGAAGCTGGAAGAAGAACTAGATCCACACTATCCAGTATGGTAGCCAGCAGCCACATGTAGCTATTGAGCACTTGAAATGTGGCTAGTCTGAATGAAAACATACTGTAAGTGTAAAATACACACTGGATTCCAGAGACTTAGTATGACAACAAATGTAAAATGTCTCATTCATAATTTTATATTGATTATGCATTAAAATTATGTTTTAGATAATGTGAAAATTAATGACATTTTTATTACTTTTTTAAAGAGTGGCTTCTAGAATATTTAAAACCGCATGTGTGGCCCAGATTTGTGGCTCACGTTATTGTGGGACACAGTGCACCAGGAAATGGGAAGTTATTAAAGGAGTGTAACCTGGGGAAGATAAAGCTAGGGATATCAGTTAAGAAGTTGCAGAATTCCAGTGCATTTGCCATGTTAACTCATGTAATCCTCAGAGCGACTCTAGAAGTAGAAATTGTTAAATTCACGTGTACAGCTAAAGAGACAGAAGCTGAGAAAGGAGGATGACTTTACCAGGTGACCCACGTGACGCTGCTCTGTGCAGGGCCATCTATAAGCAGTTCAGAGCCCACAGCCCAGTATTGCCAGGGGCACAGCAAGAACCCAGGTCTTCTGAGTCCAAGCTGGCACCCTTCCCACTTCTTATACCCCATCTCTGGCTGCCAGCCTGAAAATGACGATGCAGCTTAGGACACAGACGCCTGGATCATCTGAATCTAAACTTTTCACACCATCCCTGTGATGGGGTTCCGTTTTGCAGGTGCTTTCCTAGGTCCCTTACTCCAAGCAATTAGCAAAGATGTGACACCTGGCAATTACTCCCCCCTGTAAATGCGCTCTGATGCCTGGCTATTTCCCCAGCTTCATTATTGATTGTTTAGATCATAACTGTTTTCAGAAAATGTACTTTCTGAAAGAACCCGGAGCACTTCTGAGCGTTCACCACCACTTCTAGAAACATTGCTTTGTGCCCACCCCCTTGACATGAACATATAACACACCCTGTTCTCCATTAGTACCATATCCTGTTCACCAGAAGCCACAGGGTTGAGAGGCAGCTGAACAGAGACATGGGAATGGTTCCAAACTCCTTAAAGGACAGCGTCTTCCTGGGGAGCAGCATTTTGTTTTAATTTTCTAAAATCAAAGATATACTTACAAATGATTGCAAAATAAAATAGTGCAGAAGGTCTTGTAGTAAAAAGCAAAATCCTTCCCCAGCCTCATACCCCCTCCCCGAAGGCAGCCACATTTAACCACTTCTGTTTTTAGTTCTTACGGTGGTTGCTTCCACGTCATTAAATAGCATTTGCTTAAACTGCTCCAAAGTGATGTATCAACTTTACACGGTATCTGTTGCCTCCCTGCTGGATTAAGTGAAGGCTTAGCTCACTGACACCCCACCTCTCCCACCTTCTCCCAGGGTGCATTTGCAATTAGGAGTCAGTATTATAACATTTTTAGTTCTTCCTCTGGTTACCTTTGTAACTCTAAATAATATACTTAAGACAACGGTTCTGAAGGGTCGCTTCTTCCCCTGGACGCATTTCTCCAAAGCTTCTCTTCCAGCCATAAGATAGCTTTCTGCAGAAAGGCTCCTTTAGAGAAAGAATTGTTATATGCATAGCACCTAAAGGGTGCTTGCTCTTAGTATTTTGAGGTGGGTAGCTCTCATTAATTCTTCAAAGTTTGAATTTCTACCATGCAGGAGGATAGGGGGATGGTAGGGCTGTTGGAAAGCACTGGAACACATCTTGCCAAATGTGCAGTTGTGGTTAAGAAAGCTTACTCATTTCCACCATTGAAAAGACCCTTCACTGGAACCTCAGAGGTCCTCTTGCCTGATTCATAGAACATCAGAGTTTTAGCTGGAGCCTGACTGTGTTTTTCTTTTGAAGAACTAAGGTATAGGGAGATGAACTAGAGAGAATCAGGTTAATAAGCTACTTAGAGCAGGTTCTAGAAACCCAGTTCTTCCAAATGTGATACAGGAAATAGTGCATTTCTATCACATTACACCTTCCATAAGCCTGGGATTTCCAAAGTCATCTGCATGCCACAGAAAAGGCTAAGAGCAAAGTTCAGAATAGGTGGAAGTTAACTTTCTACCAAGGTCTGGAGTTAACCAGGGTTATAATAAGTAAGTTGAAATAGCAATGAAATTTTAGCAGGAACAACGCTGTCTTGGACTTTGTGTATGTGTGTGGGTGGGAGTGAGGGGGTGCGAAATCATTAATGCTAAGCTTAACAGTTAATAAAATATTTGTCTTAATTTTTAGAAAATAAAAAACACGTTTCATTAGAGACCGATAGTATGTAGGGCACTCTGCTGAACACTGAAGATATAGGAACACTTAAAATATTCATTTGATAAAATTCTAGTAAGTAATGACTAGGACATCCAAATGCAATGCAGGCCTTAGAAGATAAATCAGTGATGCTATTCCGGCCTTCGAGGAGTGCACCATCTGTTCACCGGTGGATAGACATCTACAGAAGGAGACAAATACAATACCAGCACAATCAAGTAAGAGTGTGGACATAAGGGTCAGACAGATCACTGGCACGGATCATTTTATCGTGCTTGGCAGGTACAGTTGACCCTTGAATAACATGGGTTTGAACTGCGTGGTCCACTGATATGCAGATTTTTACCAATACATATGCAGTCAGCCCTCCTTATTAGCAAGGTTTGAATCTTCAGATTCAACCAACCAACGGCGGATGTTTCCGCTGGCTGGTTGGTTGAATCCAAGGGTGCGAAAGTTGAGGATACAGAGGGCCGACTGTATTCATTATACTACGCCATTTTATATACGAGACCTGAGCATCCTTCTATTTTGGTGTACCCAGGGGCTTCTGGAACCAATGCCCCACAGATACCGAGGGACGACTGTATTGCACTCTTTACAAATTGAAGGTTTGTGGCAACCGTGCATGGAGCAAATCTATCAGTGCCATTTTTCTAACAGCGCTTGCTCACTTCATGTCTCTGTGTCACATTTTGGTAATTCTGGCCATATTTCAAACATTTTCATGATTATTATACTTATTAGGGTGCTCTGTGATCAGTGATCTTTGATGTTACTGTAGCAAAGATGACAACTCGCTGAAGGCTCAGATGATGGTTAGCACTTTTCAGCAATAGGGTATTCTTTCATTAAGGTATGTACTTCGGTTTTTTTAGACAATACTATTGCACACTCAATAGACTACAGTATGGTGTAAATATAACTTTTACGTACACTGGAGAACCAAAAAATTCATGTGACTCGCTTTATTGTGATATTCGTTTTATTGCCGTGGTCTGGAACCAAACCTGCCATGTCTCTGAGGTCTGCCTGTAATTCTCACTCTGTTGCTCACTAGCTGGATGACCTTGAGCAAGCCATGACACTCCTCTGTGACTTGTTTTCTCTTCTGTATCATGGTAGCAGCTGCTTCATGCAGTAAGAAGTGTAGAAGCAGAGTGAGATTAAAAAAATGTAATTATGTGAACCCCCCACCCCAATGCCTTGTAAATGCTAAACTGTTCATAAGTTGAGTCCCCCTTTTTTCCTTCAACCCCCAGATCTGAGACCTGCTAGAGGAGTTTAGAGGAAGAGGTGATCATTTATCTGAAATGGAGGGGGGAAGCCTCCAAGGGAGGCTGGCAGTGATCTGGACCTTGCAGGGTGAGGAAGGCGGGAGAACCCAGGAGGTGTGTGGTGACAATGCCTGTGGCACACTAGAGGAGAACGTTGTGTTTCTTAGGACCAAAATCAGGGGAGAACTTTTAAAATCTTCAGTGAATTGCCTTTGCTTTTGTGAGGAGTCCTAGAAGAAAGAGACTGGAATACTGTTTGGGGCTAGAAAGCCACCTGCTCCCAAGAAGCCTTTCTTGACCCTCGGGTATAATGCACAGTTGATTCTAACACAGGCTTTGTCTTTGGGCTGACCTGGCCAGGCCTTTGTCCTCACAACAGTGTGACCATGGACAGATGACAAAATCACCTTGAATCTCAAATCCCTCCATCTGTAATGTGGGGAATAACAATAGTATATCCCCATGGCGTCGTTATGAGGAATCAATAAAAAGCCTTCAGAACACGTCTAGCCTACAGTAAGCACTCAGTAGACGCTAGTTGCTTTTGAAGTCTTTGCCTTGCCTTACTTCCTAGCATGCACCACTTCCTGCTGAAAGGAAGTCCACGTTGGGAGGGCAGGACTGTGCCTTAATTATCTCTGTCCCATGGCCCTGGGGTGGGGGATCACATCCAGCTGGCTCTCAGGGAATGATTACTGAATGGGGCTGAACTTGCACTGACTGGACCTCATGATTCTGTGAAGTGGAGCTCAAGATGGAGTGAGGCAGCCCAGGAGGTTGGGGATGTAGGTGGTGTTAGAAGCACCCAGACTTTGGAGTCATGAAGACTTGAGTCTGAAAACCCCTATTTTGCCATTTACTCTTGGCCTTGATTTTGTCATCTGGAGAATGGGGACAGAAATTGTGACCTCCTGGGGTTGTTATGGGAACCAAGTGAGATAACCTGTGTTATCATGCTACTTGGCTATAGGCTGTGTGTGTGTGTGTGTGTGTGTGTGTGTGTGTGACAAGGTATCTGGTACATAGTTGGTGCTTAGTGCACAGTGAATATATATTTGCTTCTGCTTCCCTTTTCTGGGGCTGGGGAATATGGTTACAAGGTGGTCTCCCCCAAGAGGCAATGCCAGGTCACACACCACCACTCCCTCTGCTCCCAGCCCCGGTGGGAAGCTTGTGTGCTGAGGAGCCCATGCTGGTGCCATTCGCCAAGTCCAGGACTCGTGGGTGAGCAGTGGAAGTTGGGTTCCCCCCAGCTCCACCACTGAACATTGGGTGCCTTGGTCAGAGCCCCCTGCAGGCTGGACCTGGGGTCCCTGTGGTAAGATGAAGAGGTGGCCTCAGCAGACCCAGTGCCCCTCAGGGGACAAGTATGAACACAGTTCACCCCCTCTCCCCCAGAGAGAGCCCATGGTCTCTTACAGATAAAGGATCAGTTAACAGAACATTCTGGAATGGTGTGGAAGGTACAGATAAATGCACAGACACACAAGAACCCGGAGGAGCAAATGGCTTTACAGTCTCTGAAGTCCTTTAGAAAGACACGAGAAAGGCTCTAGAAGCATAAACCTGTCTTCCCAGTCAACATTCCGTGGCCTCTTCCAAGGCATGAGTCCTCTTGGGAAGCTTATGTGACAGGGCAGGATAGCTGGCTGTTGAGGGCAGTCTGAACCTTCCCCTTCCAGCTTTCTCTCACTCCAGATCTCAGAGTCCTCATTGGCCAGTGAGGTGTACAGTTACCTGCAGGCCTTTTACCCTCAGACTGACTTAACACCGTCATGAAGAAGTTTGAGTTTGTCTCAGTCTCCACATCAGGCGAACTTAATGACTTAGGACATTTCCAAAATGTTTGTGACAGTAGAACTTTTCTTCAAACAAATTCTCTCATGAAATCTGAATAAATACAACAGGAAGAGGCAGAGCTGCTTATAGTTGGGAAGAGAGGGGCTGTTCTCCCTCCTGATGGGCTGCTTCTGTAAACCTGGCTCTCTGCTGGGCACTGAATCCCATCTGTTTCCTGCCTTGGCCTGTCGAGTAGGGTAACTGCCCTGCAAATTGTACAGATTATACAAGGGGAGCTCAGAGAGGCAGCCTGAGGATGAGAGGAGTCACGGTCAGCTTCCTGGAGGAGGTGATGCCTTGAGAGCCTTGAAGGATGAGTAGGCATTTGTCAGGGAAGGAGGTAAGCTGGAAGATAGGCTCTGGACAGCAGACAGAGCTGGAATCTAAGTGAAGGGGGTGTTGGAGTGGGGCTGGGAACCAGTGGGGAGCAGCGAGAAGAGATAAATGGGGGAGATAGACAGGCCTAGAACTTGAGGAGCTTGTATGAGGTGATACCTAGTCATGTAAGAGTTTTGAGTAAGGAAGTATGGTAACTGGATTTTCAAAATATATATAGCAGATTTATTTGGATATAATTCACATACCATGCACGTTGGTAATTAGATTGCGGGACTAGAAACTAAATCACCTTGGCTGTAAGGTGGCAAGGGGAGTAAAATCACTGGGGGATCATCTTGGATGGCACGTTCTGTGTCGTGCTCGCCCCCAGGCCCCAAGCACCAGTTACACTCCCTGGCTTGTGGCTCACAACCCAAACCTGCCCCACAGGCTTCCAAAAGCCTGGTGGGGGAAGGAGCCTTCTGGATCGTGAACGAGTGAGGGAAGCAAGCTCGAGAGGCTCTTGCTGGCGGCCAGTTTAGAGGTGGTGCTGGGGAGAGAGGGCGATGGGGACAAATCCAGGAGCCACTGGGGAGTCCTGGCCCGGCGAGGCTCTGTGCAGGCCTTGGCCTCTCCGCGAGGCCCGTGAAGGTCTAGAAAGGAACCTGCTGGGGGGAGAGAGAGGGGACACCCACAGAGCCGCAGGGAGAAGAGAAAGCCCAGAAGCAGTTAATCCTGCCGGTTGAATTGTTTTATAAACGACACTCTAAAATCAAATAGATGCAATAAAAACACAGTGGTCTTTTCATTAAACATGCCACAGAGGCCCCTTGTTTAGCAGCCGTTGTCAATCAGACCGAGGCCATTGTCTCTTTCCCCAGCCCCCCATAATTGGCATCTGTGTGGGAGCAAATAAATAAATACCAGGCTGGCATTTTAACTAGGCCAGCAAGGAGACGGATGCTGCTTTCCAGAGTCTGCTCGGCCTTCCGAGCAGGGAGGTCCTGGACAGGCCTGTGTTCTCCGGGAGGGCCCAGCCGCAAGTCCCCACCAGGTGCAGCTCCCCGCTTCTCTCCTGGATGGAGCCACTCAGACCGTTACCCCAAATCACTGCTCCAGAGAGCTCTTATTTCTGTTTTCTGTCTGCAGAAGCCCCTGGAAGATAGTCAGTAGAAAGGCTTTATTTTTGGTATTTTGCCTGCAGGATGTCAAAGGGAAAAAAAGACATGAACACATTCTCTAGCTGATTTTGTCTACAAGCACTTAATAACAGCAATATAGCACTCTTATTAAATAATACAAATAGAATTGAAGTAGCATGGTTAATTAGTAATAGCATCGTGGCAGCATAAGGAGATAAGACCATTGTGATTCACTAGTAAGAATAGCATCGTCACAGCATTGTTACTTACTGAGAGTTTTGTAATAGCATGACTGTCGCCCACTGCTTTGGACAACATGTTCCTATACAGGCGATTCTCCTTATTCCTGGCAGTTATGTTCTAAGTAGCCGCAAACACTGAATGAATGAACGCTGAACCACTGCTCCTAGAGAGATACAGGGTTAGGTGCCTGCGAGCCTCTGG
Source organism: Orcinus orca (assembly GCF_937001465.1). Classification (NCBI taxonomy): domain Eukaryota; kingdom Metazoa; phylum Chordata; class Mammalia; order Artiodactyla; family Delphinidae; genus Orcinus; species Orcinus orca. Next base: position 56,426,552 of record NC_064566.1, on the reverse strand, counting down.
TCACATTTTCATCAGCTGATCAATACATCATCTTTTTTCATGGCTATTTCTGTGTCAAAGCACCTTTTAAAGTGTATTTTGTTGATTCGTTAACATTGAACTCAGAGCTAAGGGTGCTGTAACTGATGCCTGAACGAAGCTTATCTAATGCACGTATTTTCTCGGAAGGCACATCAGAGCCTTCTTACTTAGGAACACTAAACAGCACTTCAGCGCTATGCCTGGGGCCACTTTAAACAGCAAAATCACCAACAAAAATGTGAAAAATGTGGCGCTAAATAGACCGCGAAAAGGATACTTGTTTACAGGATCAGAGCAGAAACTAGACCACAGAGCCTTGCCTGGCTCTGCCTCAGCTGGGAACTCTGAGCAGCAGGAGACTCAAATTCCCCCATCCTGTGTGTGTCCCTGAATGACCACAAGAGCCCACGAGTATTGACATGGGGGTGACAAATAAATTGTAGGCAAATTCGCAAATACATATTCCACAAATGAGGGTTGGCTAGCTTTTATTTCACTTAGTTCTCAATCAAGCCAGTAACTCCCATCTTTTGGTATTTTGAACTAAGGTTCAAAGAGCAGAAGTAAATTGTTCAAAGTCACATAGCTGGATTGTGGTTCATCATATGACACCAGGGGTCAGTGAATTGCAGCCCAGGGGCCAGCTGCCTGTGTTTGTAAATAAAGTTTTACTGAAACGCAGTCATACTCCTGTGTCTACATCCTGTCTACGTGGCTGCTTTTGCGCCGCAGTGGCAGAGTTGAGCAGTTGCCACGGAGATCAGATAGCCCACAAAGCCTATAATAGTTACAATCCAGCCCTTTAGGGAAAAGCTGGCCCATCCCTGTATTATCCCAAATTCTCTCCTTTTTAGTTCAGAGGCGAGAACGTTCTCTCTGGTCTCAGTACCGGAATGGTTTGTGCTTTTCCTAAACACTCTGTTTTTCTCTCTTGAAGAATGGGAATTTTATAACTGATTATGTTTCCTTCTTTACATTGACGTAAAGAAGCTCAAAGCCTGGGCTTCCCTAGTGGCACAGTGGTTAAGAATCCGCCTGCCAATGCAGGGGACACGGATTCAATCCCTGGTCCGGGAAGATCCCACATGCCGTGGAGCAGCTAAGCCCGTGCGCCACAACTACTGAGCCTGTGCTCTAGAGCCCGAGAGCCACAACTACTGAAGCCCGCGCACCTGGAGCCCATGCTCCGTAACAAGAGAAGCCACCGCAATGAGAAGCCCGCTCCCCACAACTAGAGAAAGCCCACGCACAATGAAAGACCCAACACAGACAAAAATAAAATAAATAAATTTATAAACTAAACAAAACAAAAAAAAGAAGCTCAAAGCCTAAAAAAGTTAGAGATAACTGGCTCTCACATGTTAGGAACAGAAAGGATCTTCCATCTCAGTTACACTAGAAGGGGGGTTAGATTATCTCCACACAAAAATGTGATCAATTTAGAGAAGGTTATACAGGCATCTGAACTTTCCAGTAATGAAGTGTTTCACCTGAAGCAGGACCAGGATTCTATAGGAATGGTAGTTTTCACTAAGGAGAAAAAGACTTACTATCTGAAAATAATCTTTTTAGCTCATGACCATTTACCGAGAACTCATTATGTGTGAGTGCTATTCATGGCTTACATCATTTTTTCTCTATGGTATGTAGTATTTAGGCCAAGAGTCTGTGCCACAGAGCTCAGTGTCATTATCCCTTTTTACAGATGAGAAAACCAAGGACCAAAGATGTTGATGTGTCCTAGGTCACAAAGCAAGGCAGTGAGAGATTTGAGATTTGAAGCCAGGTGTGTCTAACTCCAAAACTTATTCCCTACACCCTACTCCATCATTCTAGATAGTTACCCAGCATCAACCTTCATCCTTCCAACTCGCAGAATCAGGACTATGGGCTAGGCAGTGAGGCGTTTCTGACATTCCTCTCATGCTAGGATGTCCATCTTTGGATCTGAACAGGGTGGGTGTCCTTTGCAGAGCGTCGGGGTGGGGCGGGAAAGGGGACCGTGTCCAGAGCAGACTCACGGGGTTTGGTGAGAAGGCTCTGCAGCATCCGGGGGATGTGGTGATGGTGGCTGGCGTGAATCTCAATGCTCTGAGATTGGAGAGAAGACGAGGAGCTGGTTCTGTGTGGACTGAGCTTGAGGCTCCATGAGACGTTCAGAGGAAATGCTCACTCGCGAGTGCTGGGACCCTTTGTCCGTCACTTGTGTGTATTTCATAATGTATGTCTCTCACTCAAAACTCTGTGGGATTGAAGGGCAGAGAGCCTTTGTTTAATGAATGTGATGGCTTCAGTTAAAAAAAAAATTTGAATTGTTCCTCTTTCTAGATTATCCTGAAAGTCTTACCAGTCTTCTTGGTCACTTCTGCTATGCCTGTAAGAAAAGGGAAAGCTGTGCTTGGGTCAATTCAGAACCTCCTCCGTCTCCATCAGAATCCATAATTATCTACTGTCCCACTGCTACAGCACCTCCTAAACTCTTGAGTACACGGTGTAAGGGGAGGGCTGTAAAGACTCTGTTAAGGATGTGTCTAGTGAGACCAGTAGCAGATATAAGGGCCTGTGCCTTTCAGAAGGATGGGCTCTGGAGCACAGGAACTTCTCCCCACCCCCCACGCCCATCATTCCTCTTCTCCAGCAGCAACATTTATGAATATTTATTGAACATCTGGGCATCAGGATGATGCAAGTTACTTACCAGCACTAGCATGGAAGCTCCTGAGAGCAGGCATTTGAGAATTGCTGTATTCTCTGGGCCTAGACTGTACTTCGTATGCTTGATACATGGTAGGTCCTCAGGAAGTATTTGTTGAGGGGATGAAGGAGTGAAAAAAGATACTTCCCCATGACGAGGAAGATCCAGTCCGTCCTCCAACACTTATTCAGCATGTGTCAGATCTTGAGTCAGACCTTGGGAACACACTGAAGCGTAGACCAGCCCCACACTCAAGATGTATTATGAAAGAGACCAGCTGGTCAAAAGATCACGAACGTTCCTGAGAGAAGTGTTACTATAGTAATAGGAGCTGAGTACTAAGAGAGGCAAGAGGGGGTCCTCTTGACTCCAGCTGGGAGATTGGGGCGGGCTTCACAGAGGAGGCAGCATTTGAGCTGGTCTTGAAGGATGAGTAACAGTTCCCTGAGTGGGCAATGGGAAGGGTATCCAGACAGAGGAAATCTTGGGCTGAGGGAGCTGAGACAGTTGTTCTGGTCATTTACAAGGAAACATGTTGGCCAGTGGGTGGGAGGTGGGAATAGACAGTCTATCCTCCCAGCCCTAGGGAAAGACTAGTTTTTTTTCATCTAAATACCTGCTCCCTCCCCATCTCTCATATTATCATCCTTCTAGAAGATGAGAAGGAGAGGAGAAGAGAGGGGGATAAAGTTTATTGGTGGGAGAGAAATGTTGGGGTTAAAAGGCATGCACAAGAAAGACATGGATACATACCTGAAAAAAAATGGCTCAGAGCAACACTTTCCAGTAGAAATATAGTGTTCAACATTTTCTAGTAGTCACATGTAAACAAGTGAAGTTAACTTTAATAATATATTTTATTTAACATAAAATATTCAAAATATTCTATCATTTCAACCTGTAATTAATATAAAATTTATCAGTGAAACATTTAAATTCTTGTTTTTCATTCTCATTCTTTAAAATGTTATATATTTTATACTTACAGCACATAGCAATTCGGACTAGCCGTATTTCAAGGGCGCAGTAGCCACACATGGCCAGTGGCTGCTGTATTGGACAGTGCAGACCTAGACACCTACACTTTTTAGTTTAGTACACAGTGTAGAACTGAAGAATTAAGGAATGTCCGGGGCTCACCCATTCCCATTCATACACCTTTGTTCACCTGTTCTACATACACACAGCGTTTATTGAATGTCCCCTCTGCACCTGGGGCTTCTGATATGAAGTCAAACAAGGGATGGTGTGTGTCACCAGCAAGCGTGCAGTTTCATGAATCACAGGCCAGTGAGTTGGCCATCTACAGGGGCCTGGGATATGTCTGTTTATCAGTGGTCTCAAACCAGGGCCTGTGGGCTGTCTGTGGCTGGCAAATACTTTGGGTTTGGCTGTTTGAATTTTCCTATACCATATCTTAAAAACAATATAACCCAGCAGGTGTTATGCGTAGTCTCGAGGCAGGTTAGCATCTTTTTCCTGTACCTGGTACGCTTCACTCATTAGGTTACCGGTGGGCCCACTGCAGGCATTGGTGTCTGAGAGCTCTGGATGAGAACTCTCTAAGAAATCCCAAACGTTGATAAGACCAAAGATAGGATGGACCTAGAGAACCACCAGGCTGTGGTTGGCCATCCCCGCTTGCGTTCTAGAATCACCTGGAGCTCTTCTTAAACATACCGTTTCCTGGGCCCCGCTCTCAGGGATCTGATTCAGTTGGTCTGAAATGGGATGGAGACCCAGTCTTTTTTTAAAAGCCCTACCAGTAATTTTAGTTCAGTTTCTAACATGCTCCTGCTGAGAAACTGCAGCTCAGAGAGGCTGTTTGTTTTGGCCAGAGTCACAAAATACACTAGCCCCCTAACTTCCAACCCACTGCTGTTTCCCCCAAACAGCCCTGAAGGCAGAGGGGCCCCCCTAACCTCCCTGAATATTCAGGCGGCGTCCCACACATTAGGAGCTTGGAGCAGGGGAGGCGGGAATCTGTAACTGCTGCGTCGCCTCTTGAAGAACAAAGCCCTTGCCGGTTTACCACTCTGGGAAGACTGCCAGGCTCAAGTATTAATAATAATCTCTTTGTTTTTTAAATGCCTTATAACTGCATAAATAAAGCTTACTTTCTCTTCTTTAATGGTAATGAGGCTTATTGGACTGATTTGTTGATTAATAATACTCTAATTTCTTTACTGACAAAACACGAAGGCCAAATGATGGATGCTGGGTGCTAGTAGCTTGGGATGTGAAGCAGCCATTCCAGGCTTTTTTTTTTTTTTTTTTAACATCTTTATTGGAGTATAATTGCTTTACAATGGCGTGTTAGTTTCTGCTTTATAACAAAGTGAATCAGTTATACATATACATGTTCCCATATCTCCTCCCTCTTGCGTCTCCCTCCCTCCCACCCTCCCTATCCCACCCCTCTAGGTGGTCACAAAGCACCAAGCTGATCTCCCTGTGCTATGCGGCTGCTTCCCACTAGCTATCTACCTTACGTTTGGTAGTGTATATATGTCCATGCCACTCTCTCGCTTTGTCACAGCTTCCCCTGCCCCCTCCCCATATCCTCAAGTCCCTTTTCTAGTAGGTCTGTGTCTTTATTCCCGCCTTACAGCCCCTAGGTTCTTCATGACTTTTTTTTTTTTAGATTCCATATATATGTGTTAGCATACGGTATTTGTTTTTCTCTTTCTGGCTTACTTCACTCTGTATGACAGACTCTAGGTCCATCCACCTCACTACAAATATCTCAATTCCGTCCATTTTTAGCTGCTGCTCTGGCATCTCAGAGAGAAGAGTAGCAACGGCTTCTCTGCCATCGGGTACTGATAAGCAAGGGCTACAGCAACTTCAGGAAGATGGCCCCTGAGTCTTCCTGCAGGGCTATTCCTGAACACCCTTTTCTTCATGTTATGCAATGTCTGTCCTATGAGGACGTGTGGGAAATATCTCTCTCTGGTATCAGTACCAGTAATGGTTGCACTCATCCTGGTAGTATTGTACACACACTTGCAGACACTGGGAAATTGTGAACTTGATAATGTTTGCTGTTTCCCATTGGACATCAGGAAACTCGGAGTCAAACCCATGTCCTACCAGCAGGAAATATAAAGTCCTCAGCAAATGTTTGATGTAATAACAGTTCACATTTGTTGAGCATTTACTGTCTACATGGACTCCCTTTATGTAACTTACTTTCTGCAAGCTTCAAGTTCCTGGAAAACTACAAGGCAGCTCTCCCTTTTATAAATCAAGTAATGTTTTTAATGCCCTAGGGGAATAAAGAACTCATTTAAATCCGAGATCCTGGTGCTGTGAATAATGACCTCCTTACTCCACCGTGTTTGCAGTGTCATCTGCTGGTTTTCAGACTCTCTCTTGACCTACAGAGGAGGCCAGCTGGGATGGCTGCTGCCTCCGAGTTGGCTGTGAACTTAGCTTTCCTTTCCTGAGCCCAGAAAAAAACCCTGCTCTAGCTACGAATCACAGGCCAGAGCTGAGCCCTGACGGGGGCCCACGGTTGCGGACGGCTTTGCGCGGTCACGCACTGGCCCAGAGACAAAGGGAAACGGGAGGGCTTTTATTGGTCACCTGCCTCCTTGCAAGGGATTCCTGATAGATAACAGATGGAGAGACGAGGGAGTTAATGAGGTCGGCGTTCTGGCCAAATGCTTTCCATCTTCCTGTAGCCACTGAGTCCACTGGAAAAGAATGTTGTGCTGGGCGGGTGGGGCAGGGAGAGCTAGTGAAGCTGAGCTTTCACCAGAGGTGTTGGGGGGAGACAGGGAAGCAAGAATGGTGTGCACTGATTGGATTCATCTCAATTCAGTGAATATTTATTAAGCATCTCCTACGCTAGTCACCTTTATGTATCACCCCACCCCCACATATGCCTCCAAAATACCCTTCCATGTAGTTATCATTATCCCTGTTTTATAGCTAAGCTACTTAAAAGACTCAGAGATGTTAAGTAACTTGGCCAAGATCACACAGCCAGCCTAGAACTCAGCTGGGATTCGAATCTAAATTTTTCCCTCTCTTTAAACCTAATACATCACGCCGCTTCTCCAAGCAGTTCGACCACTCGCTGTGTCACACATTCCTTTTAAAATTGTTTTCAGGGTTGCATCTCGAGGTCTCATTTCCGAAGCATCTCTTCTTGCTGTAGTGAGGAAATGGGAGTATGAAAGAGCCTGATCTTCAAAGCATTGGGAGAAATGGATGGAAGGAGCAGTTTACACTTAGAAAATTTGTGTTCGGTTCTAGCCAAGGGTTAGTGGTAATTTAATCGTCAGGGCCGATGTCCACTTCCTGGGGGGCTCCCTGCCCCGAGCCAGATGTTTTTTGTTGAATCTGGTAATTTTCAAAGAAAGGTCCAGGCTAGTCTCCATGAATAGAGCTCGTGGAAGACCATGGGAAACCTCCCATAAACAGTGTGCTACGTGGCACTTCACAACTCCTCAGCCTCTCGGGGCTCTCACAGCAGCCCCGTGGGGCAGGCTCATTACTGGCCCCATTGTATGGGAGGGCAAACTGAGCCCCCAAGACGCCCCCTGGTCAAGTGCAGAGCTCGGACCCATTGTGTGTAGGAAGGTGCAGGCTTGGTGCCGGGCATATCTGGGCATTCACAAACCATTGGAACTTCAGATTCCTAGCTCTGAGGCTTTTTCCTTCCATCACGCTGTCTCCACCTCGAGAAAAAGTAATCTATCCTGAAGGCTGTTTTTCTCAAAAAGTAAGGAAACCCTTGCTGGGCTGTGATCTCATGTTCCTCACAGGCCCCTTTGGAGCCTCCATGGAGCATGCTTATGACTTGCTTTCATCCATCCAGAGGTTATAAGAAACCAAATGTTGGCAGCATAACATCTTTCTTCGGAGGAACTCGGAGGCCTACCCCAGAATTTGTCTCTGGGGGCTGGGGAAGAAATTTGAGAGACCGACTGTGGAAGAAGCACTGGCTTTGTTTTGTCGAGATCTGTGCTTTTTAAGCAGTTTCATCCCCAAACCCATAACATCCCTCCTCCTAAAGAAAAAAACAATCCAAAAAAAGTGTGAGCTGCCATACCCCGCTGCACCCACAGCTCGCTCTCTCTGTCCCTGGGTATCCTCGACTGGCCCCCAGACCCAGTGGAGAGTGGGGAGGGCGCTTCTCGGGGGTCAGTGGTGTGGGATGCAGAGGGAGCTGAGGATGGGCTAAGGGCTCAGACCCACGCCACACCCAGAGGGAAAAGGCAGGTTGGACTCTAGAGGAACCGTCCCATGGTTGAGAGTCCTTGAATTCCAACAGATCATGGGACCCTTCAGAGTAAAGAGCAGGGGTGAGGACCTGGGTGGAGGAGGGGACCAGAGGAGGGCACCAATGCTTGTGGAGTGCCCTGTATGGGCCAGCTAACTGCCATACATGTTCCCTTCTTTTTCCCCAACGAGCCTGTGAAGTTGCAAGGTGAGGAAGTTGAGGCTCAGAGGCCCAACAGCGCCATCCGTAGCTTGTCAGAGGCAGAGCTGAGACCAGAGCCCAGGTTTCCGATGCCAGAGCTGGAGGTCAGGGAGTAGCCAGGCTTGCTAACTGAGCAGCACGCAGTCCTCGTGGGCCTGGCATGGTATATCGTGTGGGGTCAGAGGTGTGCGATCATGAAGTCAGGTGTGCATCTATTCAGACACGTCGTATGTATTAAAGGTCCAGACCTGTGCTGTCCAACGTGGTAGCCGCTAGCCATATGGACTATTTTAATTTAGTTAAAAGAAAATAAGATGAGAAATTCAGTGCCTGAATTGCATTAGTCACATTCCAAGTGTTTTAGTCTACATGTGACGAGTACTGTATTGGACAGCACAGGTGTATAAAACATGCTGTCAGTGCAGAAAGTTCTATGGGACAGTGCTGGTCTAGAGGGGTTCAGAGCCAGCCAGTTGCAAAAGCGAACAGTTTGAATCACCTCTGGGTCTGAACCCCCTCCTGGGCCTGGCCCAGAGCGGCATGAACAACCCTGGCCCCTCCCCCAGGTGCTGTTGGTGGCTCTGGAGCTCAGAGTCCTGTGACCCTTGTGTGTCCAGCACTTTGCTTCCCTTGGCCGGGCTTGTCATTATCAGCTGTGTGTGTCCTGCAGCTTCCCCAGATTTCCTGAGTCAGCTCCAAAGTCACATATTTTGTGCTACTGCACCTTTTAGAACATTTCACCACAATCATTTTATCCTGAATATGTGCAGAACAGAACCCAGCACAAAAGCCCTAGGCATTGGTGAAATCATAGCTCTTTGAAGAAGACAGATGAGTAAGCAGTCATTACAGCCTTGTGATAAGGGTTACTTACAGGCAGGCATTTAGTCACTCGCTCACTCACTCATTCATTCATTCATTCATTAACAATTTGGCATCTACCATAACTGAAGACAAAAATAGTGATATTTAGGAGGGAGTGGCCATCCTGCATAGGTAGGACAAGGGGGAAGATGAAGTCAGGAATTGACAAGGTTTCTGGGGCGCATAGCCCCAACTCTGTGTGGTCAGGGGGCCTCCTTGGATACTGAGAATCAGGAAGGTCACAGGTAGGGCCAGTGTGTAGCCCTGAGACAGCAAATTGAGTGGGGACCAGGCCTTGGACTGAGAATCCTGGGGTTTTAGGGCAAAAGGAAGCTTAAAGGTTTCCCGTCTGACCCTTTCATTTCACAGAGGACGAACCCGAGGCCCAGACAGAAGCAAGGAACAGCAGGACTTGGTGGCAGAGCTGTATTCAGAACCCAGGCACCAGCTCCCGGGCCAGGGCCCTTCCCTTTCCTGTGCTGTGTCTGAAGGACTGCGTTTTATTCTGAGTCCACATTCCCTACTCCTCTGTAACACTCACCCCAAGGGTCACTCCAATCCCAGCAGCCTTACAGAATTTAGATCTCGGGGAGGGAGGGCACAGGGCAGAGTCAGTGGTAGTGAGACAGGGTGTAAGGGAGCCCGTCAGCCTCATAGTGTAGAGGTTGTGTTAACTCAAGCCGGAAAACCAGGGCTGGAACTCTGCCACTTACTTGCTGTATGGCCTCTGGCGACTTACCACACTTCTCTGACCTTCAGGTCTAAATGAGATTATAGTACCTACCTCGTCACGTTGCGGTGGGGTGTAAATTGGTTGTTAAATCTGAAGCCTTTAGAAGAGTATCTGGCGTTATCAAAAGCACTTATAACTATGTAAGGGTTGTGTTATCATGATTTGTCCCCTGTTCCAGAGCTGGACATGTGATCTGACATGTGTACCAGTGGGGACACTGGGGCAGAAGTTTTGCATTTCCAGCGCAACTTAGAAAACCTCGAATCCATGACCCCTCTGAGCTGGTTCTGACAAACTCTTATGTTCCTGCTTTAATCTCCCATGGAGCACTTACCCTGTTCCATCTTACATTTTTAATAATTTGAGTATTTTCCTTCTCTTCCCTGTTAGAAAATAGGGATTGGGATTGACATATATACACTAATATGTATAAAATGGATAACTAGTAAGAACCTGCTGTATAAAAAAAATAAATAAAATAAAATTCAAAAAAAGAAAAGAGGGCTTCCCTGGTGGTGCAGTGGTTGAGAGTCCGCCTGCCGATGCAGGGAACACGGGTTCGTGCCCCGGTCCGGGAAGATCCCACATGCCGCAGAGTGGGTAGGCCCGTGAGCCATGGCCGCTGAGCCTGCGCGTACGGAGCCTGTGCTCCGCAACGGGAGAGGCCACAACAGTGAGAGGCCTGTGTACCGCAAAAAAAAAAAAAAAAAAAAAGAAAAAAGAAAAGAAACCTGAGAGCAGGAACTGTATTTTATTTAGTTAGAGATTCACACCTTGAGTTAGAAAACATGGATTCAAATAATATCCTATTAGTGACACACCTTTTCTTTTTCTTTCTCCTTTTTTTTTGATAACAGCTTTATTGAAATATTCACAAGGCAGATCATACACAGTTCAGTGGCTTTTAGTACATTCATCAAGTCGTGAAACTGTCACCATCATCAATTTTAGGACATTTTCATCGCCCCAAGAAGAAACCCATCCCCATTCCCTGTAGCCCTTCATGGGATGGTGATGAATACATGGAAACAGGCGTTAGCACAGGGCCAGGAACATGGCTGGTGCCTAATTAGTGTCTGTTCCACGGGCCCCAACACAGGCCTTCGTGCAGGTTTGTGAGGTCAAATTCTACAGCTTTCCCCCACCCCAGAAGCATGACGGCAGCTCTGCTGGGTCACCTCCCAGAAGCCCAAGGAGGCCCAGGTCCACTGCCAGGTACTGCGTTATGCTCGAATGTGGGGTGCGAAGGTGTTGGGGCGAGGGGGTCAGTGGATGGGGGAGGTATTGCCTCGGGAATTTCCCGTACATGAGGTCCAGTCTGCAGGGCTCATTGTCAGAAATTACCCGCTAGGCAGCCTCCCTCTCCATACCTGTCAGATCAAGGTACACGGGAACATGGGTCCCTGTGCCTCATGGCAAATTGTCGTTCATTTAGAACCACTTCAGAGCCCAGGTGATTACACACTGCCTGGGCTGCCCTCTCAAAGCAGCTTCATTTTCTCCCTTTTCTTTTCCTCTTCTCCCAAGAAGAAGAAAAGCCAGGCTCCAAAAGCATCATTTTCACAGCTCAGTCGTCTCTTTGCTCAAGGAGTTGCTGGAGAAAGGAATGGAAGGGCTCGGGGAAGACCGGGCACTGTCGGGTTTGGGTCCCAAGCAGAGCCTCAGGCCCTCTGTGTCGGGAGCAGGGACTCCAGGGAGGGTGAGATAATGGGGGGCAGCCTTGGAGAGCCTTGAGCTGCCACCAGGAGGTGAGCTGTCCAGGGAGGGGGAAGGGAGATGAATTAAGGCAAGGGGTTGATCACTGATCCCTCGAGCATGTGTCTTCTCCAGGACGCGCTCCGCTGCCTGCTGGCTCACAAGGGGGCCGAATCACATTGTCTGCCCTCGAGGGGGTCTCTAGCCAGAAAACAGGCAAATCTGGGTTCCATGGATTTCCTCATCCTGTGCCCTTCCGTAAATCACATACTTTCTGTAGCCTCAGTCTGCTCTCCTGTAAAATGGGGCTGATAAAATCTATTTTGTAGGATTAGTATAAAAGCTACGTAAGGTGATTGCCAGGTATTGTAAAAGCTACGCACTTTGCCAGGTACAGACCAGCATGAAGGTGATTTGCCTGCCTGGAGAGGTGCGGGCTCACGTGAGTGACAGACACATCATTCTCGGGGGGCCAGGAAACAACGGGGCACTTGCATACAATGGCAAGCCGCTTTCCCTGGCACCCTGGTTGAAATAACTGGGGGCGTCTGCCTAAGCCCCCAGCTTTGTTAGCAGGAAAGGGTTATGTGATGTGCTCCGAAGGCTGGCCATCTATTGGTATTTAATGGAATCGCTGCTGGTAAAGATTCCTAAAGATTCCCTGGTGCAGGAGGCTAATAGGATTTAGAGATGCAACAGGAAACTTCTCACACTTGAAAACTGGCGTTTTACAAGTCAAGTTCACTTTTACTTACTGCAGACTTGACCCCCGTGAGATAAAGCCTTGTCCCTGTTCCTCGCCAGCAGTGGATGAGAGGTTGTGTGCAGTTGTTGAAGGGGCTTAACCTCTGGCTTCACAAAGACTTGGGCTCCGATGTGGCCCCTGCCTCCTAGCTTGGGGACTCAGGAAAAGGACGTAAATGGGAAATGCTTTCTGGGCATCCAGTTTGTACCAGGTCACTTGGACCATTGTTGAGGTGCATTAATTCATTTAATCCTTCCGTTAGCCCTGCGGTGCATAGGTGTAGTTATCTCCGTTTGACGCACACGGAAACCAAGGCTCCGAAAGGTTATGATCTTGTCCAAGGTCTCGCTGTCAGTATCTGATAGAGAGGCCTGTCTGACCTCAAAACCCCTTTCTACCTCAGCACATGACAAGCCACCCAGCCTCTCTTCCTCTCCTCATTCATGCAAGGCATGTTCTATCCCCTCTGTCTGCACTGTGAATGGAGCGACCCCTCACCCCCCGGGGTGCAGGAAGAAGGTTTGAACTCTTCCACCTGCGCAGCCTCACATCCTGCAGGCTGTCTGCACCCGCTATGCTGGCGGAGTCTCAGATGATGAGCTTCTTGAACACTTGCCAATATCTCAACCCTTCTAATTAAAACCACATTATCTATGATGATTCTTAATGATAGCATTTGTGGAATCGGGATCCTCTCTGGTCTCAAGTTCAGCTTGAAGTTTTCCCTTCTGAACAGCACATGCAGTGGCCTTGATGACAGGTCGGGTGGAGGTTCTGTGTGATCTGCTCTGCCGGCCTGTATATTCTCCTTTACTCCAGGAGCCTCTATTTGGAGCAGGAGGTGGTGCGGGGCGGGGGCGGGGGGCGGGGGTTGGTAGCCCATGTGCCAAAGACATGTGTCGGCTCTTTCTCATTTATTACTTTTATTTCATTAGCTCTGTGCCTCTAACCCTCCACCCTTCTATAGGGCAGGTGAACAGAATCAAGTGGATCAGTATTTGTTTGTCTTTTTTTTTTTTTTAATTAGAGTATAGTTTATTTACAATGGAGCGCCTCTGGCTGGGGTTCAGCTGGCTGACCCTTGATGCCTCCCACCATCCTGTCCTTGTAACTGAGGGTCTTTGCACCTGCAGGCCAGGTGAGCTTCAGGCCCTAGGTCCAATCCTGATCTGAAACTGGAGGAGATTACAGAACAGCACCCTGAGTCATAGGTCTGTAGGGGTTCATTAAAGTATTGTCTTTACTTCTGACCAGGTTTGAAAACTCTTTAAATAAGTTCTTTAAGAAGGTAAAGCAGTCTCTGGGGAGAGAACCATCCAGTTCTTGAGGCTTCTAGGCCGCCCTCGACACTGAACCCTAATCTTAGAACTTAGGCCTAGTCCCTTAGTACCCTGAGCAAGACCCACCATGTCTGTTCCTTGGGTGCCTTTCCAGCCCATTTTCCACCACTGGAAATGCTGAACTTCTGGCATTCCCGGGCACTCATCCTTTGCTCAGGCTACTTCCTCTGCCTGGACTGTCCCTGCCCTCCCCCCCCGGCCCCGCCCATACCCCCACTACCCTAACTCCTACACATCCTAAAATGCAGCTCAGGGGTTGCTTTCTCAGGACGCCTCTGCCACTGATCCTGGCTAGGTGAACTGCCCTCTTCTGTGCTCACACTACGTCTTGTACAGATCTCTTTCCACCACATCAGACATTCTGCTGTGTTTTGCTCATCTTAGCAACCCCACGGGACCTGAAACAGAGCAGTCTCTTAGTAAATGGAGTGACCAGACGAATGGATGAGTAAAGACATAGAGGATTGATTAATTACCTAGCTGAGCATCTCCCTCACTCCCAAGCCCCGTCCCCAGAAAGCCCGATAGCCCAATGGAAGTCACAAAATCTGAAGGCGGCTTGCCTTGTGAGACTTGGAGTCCAGAAACAAGACCTTTAAGAGTTGGAATCCAAGAGGCAAAGTAATTGGTAAAATGCAGGATTCCTACCATATCTAGACACACCTATCATGAACAGTCTTAAAGACCCAGCCTTCTAATCCTTTCAACTCTGAGAAAATTTCCAGTGGTTCTCTTGTACATTTTGCAAATTCTCACTGATTGCTTTGGTTTCTCAGCAGTATAATCAGGCTGTCAGATCACTAAGGTTTAGGGTTAGACATACCAGGCTGGGGATTCTGGTTCTGCCGTTTCCTAGAGGTACGACCACAGGCAAGGGGTCATCCTCTTTGAGGCTCTCTCTTCTCTTGGAAATGGGGACACTACATGAGACAATGAATGATAAGTGCAGGGCGCTGATGGCCACACTCAAATGGGGTGATTGAGGAGAGTTTAATTAATGTCAGGTTGTCAGGAAACCAGTAAGGGACGGTGCAATAGCCCAGGATTAGCAATAGCAGGGAATCATCACCACCCCTAGGCCTACAAGGGAATGGGTGGGAGCAGTTACTGAGAAAGAACTGTGTCTACAGGAGAGGATGCTGGATGGGGACCCATGGCCTTGGAAAGGAGAAAGAAGCCCTTGCCAACTCACAGCCTAGCAGGGAGGTGTGGCGGGGAGGAGATACCCCAGCCTCTCTCTCCTCTGGCCCTCCGATGCCAGTGCCTCCCATTGGCTAAACCCAGGCAGAAGTCAGAGGGAAAGGAACACCAGTGACAGTACCTCCAAAGGTCAGCCTCCTGGGGCACAGAACAAGGTAGGAGAAAGCAGAAAAAGGAGGTGGAGGGGCAAACAGAGAATGCCCAGCCCAGCCCTGGCCTGACACACAGTAGATTCTCAGCACAGACCACTTCTGTCCCTGACCTTATCAACACGTCTACCTCTACAGAAAAAGGGACAGAATAGAAGATTCAACAAATCGGAGTATTTCTTATAGGTCCTCACAAGAGCGTGTTCGGGACAACATTGAAATGGAGAGAAAGAATAAAGGACTGTTAATTTTGATTATCTGTGGATTTCTTTTATCCACGTTATCTCTTTCCGCCAGTAGCCGGGATAATTGAAACCTCCTTGCCTTCCCTAACTGCAGCTGTTCAGTGCCCTGAATGCACATCAAAGGTGTTTTTGTAAGGAGCTGTATGCTGTAGTTTTAAATTAATTTTACATTTGATCTCATAGAGTCAAATGAATCTTTATTGTTTAGATATCGCCTAACTGGTGAAATAGGTCAGCCTTTCCAGGAGTTCTCTGAACTTCTCTGCATGGATAAATAACTTCTGGCCACAGAGCCTGTGCTCTGAAGGCTACCTGGCTGCAGTGTTGCAGGGATGTGTGTGAGATGCAAACAAGGTGTCGGGAAAATGAGAGGCCAGACTGAGCAGCAGGTGTCAGGCATCCCATTTGTTCCACAAACAGGTCCTACTGTGTGCTGAGCGGTAAAGGAGACAGACAGTCTTCCTGGGCTTCTCAGTTAGAGTCCAGTGGGAAAATAAACATGGACACTTGAGATAGAATAATAGGAGGCACCTTTATTTTCCCCCCTCACCCTGCCTAACTAACTGCGGGAGGATTTGCACCATGCCCACCCCTCCCCAGTGGCTTCCAGAACTTGCCAGTCACCCATGGGTTTGCTGCTTATGCTTCTCAACCCAGGGGGCCCTCTCCTGGGCTCTCGCCATGGCCCTCCTGGGATCCTTCCCCTCCCTATTGCCTGGAAGGCATGCTGTGCCCTTGCAGTATCTTGAGACTTTCTTCTATTCCCTTCGTGTCTTTCAAGGCTGCATGTGGAAGCATCTGCCCAACTCTGCCATCCACTGTCTCCTTTCCACCTCCCAAGCCCCAGTTTTGTCTTTTTTCTGATTGTCCCCAGAGAGGACAACTCGGGCTTTCCAAAGAAACCCACTTAGAGGATTCGGTCTCTCCTTCATGTCCTTCCCTGTACGCGAGGCCACTTCCACGCACGTGTGTGACTCCCAGCCTTGGCTACTTCACCCTCACCTGCCTGGCACTTGAATATGTTAGGGTTAACACATCTTTTTTATAATAAATTGTAACATTTATTACATTTTTAACGTGTGTGAGGGTAAGGAAAACAAAAAAGACCTTTAATCTCCTTGCCCAGATAATTCCTGTTAAGTTAAAAAAAAAAAAATAGACATGGGGGAGTTCCCTGGTGGCCTAGTGGTTGGGGATTCTGGGCTTTCACTGCCATGGCCCGGGTTCAATCCCTAGTTAGGGAACTGAGATCCCGCAGGCTGCGCAGTGTGGCCAAAAAAAAAAAAAAAAAAAAGCGTAGACCTGCACGATCAGAAAGTGCAGCGTACAGAAAGCTAAAACATACAACTCATCTTAGGTTCCTAATTGCCTCTCTCCAAAGGTGACGACTGTAAAAGATTTTCTTGTTATTCTTCCAGGAAAAAAAAATGTAGACCCAAGTTTTATTTACACGAAAGAGGTTTCTCTACCCATTGCTCTGTACCTCGTGGTTTCCCCTTGATGACACGTCTAGATGTTTTGCTTTCAATCCCTGCAGAACTAACTCACTCTTGTTCACTGCTGGATATTCTTCCATTGTTTCATTGTACCTGAGATTGTTAACTTCACCCTCTGTCCACAGACACTTAAATATTTCTAGATTTTTGCCATTACAGGTAACTTCTTAGTGAATTCCTGACACGCCTATCTTGACCTATTTGGGGAGGTGGGTATAGCTGGAGAGTAAACTTCCGGTAATAGAACTGATAGGCTAAAACGTATGTGGTTAAATTTTGTTGGATGTTGCCAAGGCGTCCCTTAAAACGTTCCACCAGCCTGTGCTCCCATCAGTAGCAGATGAGATCGCCCCTTCCCTAGGGGCAGACACTGGGAATTATCAAGCTTTTCCAATTTTATCAGCCTGATGGGGAAAAAAAAATGGCATTTCATTATTGTTTTGATCTGCATTTCTTTAATTATCAGTGCGGCCAAACATCTTTTCATATGTTTGTTAGCTCTTTGTGTTTGTTCTTCTCCGAATAGACTGTTCCTATCCTTTGTCTAATTTTTTTCTACTGAACCAGAAATAACTTTTAAACTATTTTGTGAAATCAGAAGCAGGATCCAAATCTCAAGTTTTAAAATTTTATCATCGATTTTAATTCTGTTTATGTTGAGATGGCCAATCTCACAGAGGGATGAGGGTCTAAACACGTTTCTCCTCTGCTGCTTGAACAGGGACCCTCTGTAGCCTCTCAGAAGGGTCTGCCTGTTCCCACCCCAAGTAGAACAAGGCAATTAATTATTTACCATGCCAGCGGTTCAGAAGGGGAGCTCTTCCAGTCAAACTGTGCTTCTGCAGCTGCTAAGTACCAGACTCTAAGACACGGATCAGCTGTGGGCCTCCGTGTCGTCCATTTAGATGAGGCTTTCGTCAGCTGCCTGTTGTGAACCCCCAGAGGTCACATCCTTGACACCCTCTGTTGGACCATGAAGACTATCCGCTTGCCAGCAAGCCTGACAGTCTGTGATTATCTTCCACTCCAGTGCAGTCTTTTCTTCCCCCTGGCATGAAGGGGATTCATTTCCTGGGCAAGCTCTTTGTGTAGCAGACACCTCATAAAAGGAAAATGAGCCTCTTCGGGTACGTTGATGAGTTTGTTGTGGCCTTAAGGTGGACAGGCCCTAAGCATGCATTTGGGTGAGTGCAGTCGATGAAATGTGATTCATCTGTTCATTCATTCATCCCACCAAACATTTGTTGAGAAGCAGTTTGATAGAGAAGCTAAAACTTTGGGCTGTACAGGCTGAAGAAGCCTCAGTTCTTGAATCTGCGCTTGCGTGACGCAGGGCACGTTGCGTTACTTCTTGACTCTTGGAGCCTTTGAGTTTCCTTAACTGTAAAATAGGGGCCACGATGCCTATACCAGAGTTGTGAAGTCTTTTGAGATAATATATGCATTCGGGCAACTGTTGCCACAATCATGTTGCATGAACAAGCAACTGGAAAATTCAGGGGTTTAAAATGATCATTTATTCCCACTCATGTGGCTAGGGCTCAGTTGGGTGTCAGCTGAACTAAACTGGGCTTAGCTGGGTTTGACTCCAGTCTGTGGGTTGGATCCGTATTGGCTGTGTACGTCTCTCATCTCCCTTGAACTAGCAGGGTAGCTGGGGCACATTTTCCCCTCTGCCTTTAATAGGAAGTACTGAAAAGTTCAGGGCAAAGGGCATGAGGTGAGGAATGAAGAATTAGGAACACTAATGAAATCTTCCACTCTATAGCATTCATGGTACCTAGTAGTTACCCTGGTTTTCAGACTGATACGATAGAGAACAGAATTGCTTGACAGAGCACCAGTCTCCCCAGGGATGATTGCCCAGTCTTGTGTTTCTTTTAATCCATGGACGCTTCTTATTTCTTAATTCTTCAGCTGGCCAAAGATTGATCCCTTTGAGAAAACTCAAAGAAACCAGCACTTAAGAGCTTTTATAATTTTTTCTTTGCCTTTACTATTCCATAGTTTCATGTCATTCATCATTTTTGGAACATTCTCCTCTGTTACCACTTCAAATAGTTCCTCTCCCCCATTCTCTCCTTTTGAAATTTCCATTAGATGTACATTGGATCTTCTGATTCTCTCCTCCTTTGTCTTAACAGGTCTGTCATATTTTCCATCTATCTCCCTGCACTACGTTATGGGAAACTTCCTCAAACCTCTCTTTGAGTTCATTGTATCCCTCTTGAGCGGTGCTTAATCTGCCATTTTATTCAGCCTGTGAATTTTAATTGTAATGACTGTGTTTTTTCATTTCTCAAGTTTTATTTGGTTCTTTTTCAAACCCGCCTTCGTAGTGTCTTGTCCTTTTAATAGATTGTTATCCCTTCATTTATCTTTTTAGTCATTGAAATACATTTGTGATCTCTCAGACTATTTAACTATTTCAAGGGTGGTAAGCCTCCTCATTGTGCCTGCTGGTAAAGTGTTTTCTTAGGTGATTTGTGATTTTTATTTTTGGTAAACTCATGTTCAGGTGCTATGGTTTTTGTTCTTGTTTTTATTTTTTCCAATGGGATTTTCTTGCATTCAAGGTTATGGAAGTGTCCTTACAGAGTCGATAGAGCGTTCTGTGCTGGATTTAACCAAGCACCACAGAGGTTTCATTGGCCCTGGGCCAGTTTTTACATTAATTTCTTGGTTTAGGATTCTAGTAACCCACAGTTGGTGCAAATTTAGATTTCATACTTGCATGTGCCACAGGCTTGGGTTTTTCTATATCCTGGCATAATTTGTTTCTTTTTCTGTCCAAAGACCTGAGCGAAAACGAGCTTCTTTGCCTCCTCTGTAGCTCGATGGGCAGAGATCTCATGCATGGATGGCCCAGACTCTTCCAAGGTCCTGACATCGTGCAGGGGTTTCAGGCTCTCTGTTCTAACTCGCTGCCTCATGTGGCCCTGGGGCCACATCTTATTCCGCTGACACGAATGTTCAAACCCCAGCTCTTAGCTGTTAAGGTTCATGCTTATGTCTTTATACTTCTGGGCCATCACAGCTTCAGTTCTTTCACTTAATGCTCTGGTTAAACATTCCTTCCATTTTATTTTGTTCCACATTTCTATATGGCTTTGGCCTTGGTACTGAATTCTCTCCGTAAATTCAGTCTACCATATTGCCAGAACTGGAAGTCTAAATAACACTTACAGCTTATCAAAAAAATCACTTCTAGGTCCTTTTATTTTTAAACTTCTTCCCAGGATATAGCCGAAAGAAATGCATGTTCATTAAATAATTGAATAACCAGACACCTATTGAATTTAAAAAGTGAATGAGAATTAAAGCTTTTGCCTAGCAAGTTGCTGTCTAGAGTTGCCTTCTATTGACTCTTGTAATAATTGGAGTTTCAATTATCAATTTTCAATTAGAAGCATGGCATAATGATCAGAAATGTCATTAAGAAATTGAACTGTGTCTAATGTTGGATTGATAGAAGTCAGTATTTCCCCAGGACCACTCCTTTCTTTAATGCCTAGAAACCAGGCATCCTCAACGAGAAGAGCAGAAGTTATGGCAGAAATTTTTAAAGTTGCAAAAAGGAATGTAGGTCAGCTGAGTTGGCTTCAGTGACTTGGGAATGTGTGAGAATCTATTCCCCATTTGGGACAAATGTCTCCAATCTAATTATTCCCGGGTGCAGGATTGGAAGCCACCAGATGTGTGTTCAAATTTTAGCTCTGCCACTTCCTACCTTGTGTCCTCGGCTCCAACAAAAACAATGGCCCTGTAGCCAGAGAAGAGCCTTCAATGGGCAGAACCGAAACCATCTGTGTGCCTGTCCTATGCCTGGTACCCTGTTTAGCCTGTATACTGATTATCTCATGAGTCTCACAACTGACTTCCTGGGTATTTTCTTAGATGAAAATAAGTGCAGAGCATAGACAGAGTGCTGGGAATCATCAACACATAGTAAGTGTTTCTGTAGTGAATTAGTAATGCCACAACTACTGCTAATAACAGATTTTTCAGCTCCTACTAAGTGTCAGTTTTAAGAATAGTCACCTTACATCTATTTTCTGATTTAACCTTTAAAACCACCTCAGAGATATTACTTCTATTTTAAATATTAGAAACAAGATTGAAGGAGTTAGGTAAATCACCCAGTACTCCATAGCTAGGGAGTGATGGACCTGGAATCCAAACCCAGATCTCTGATTTGAGATGACCAGCTTATTTACATTGTGTATAGAGAAAGTAAGGAAGTTGGGGGAGTATTTCTCAAATAAATGTAGTGTGTGAATGTTATGGTATGTTTGGGTGGCTCAGAGACTTTTTTGCATAATTCTTTTTTCTCACAAGAGTTTCAGACAGCTGAGCTTGCTGAGTACATGAATTTGAAAGAGGACCCAGTACTGTGCCTGATATATAGATGAGGCTTAATAACTATTGAGTCAATCAATTCATTCATAATTTAGTTACTGACTGAGGGTTATACTATCATTTCTTTTCAAAAGTAGACTAGAAGCATGGTAGAAAATGTGTGGACTAGTTTGGATTTGAGGGACCCATGTCCAGATCTTGCTTAGGGTGTTTATTAGCTTGGTGCCTGTGGGCAGGTGGATTAATCTCTTTGTGCCTCAGTTTCCTCATCTGTAAAATGGGGATAATCTTAATATCTACACGGTCCCTGTGAAGCACATGTAGTTCACATGTACTAGTCCCTGCAGATAGTAAGTACTAGATAAAAACTATCATTCTCATTGTAAGTGCTCCAGCAAATGGAATTACTAATAATTGTTACTGCATGCAGCTAGGGTTGTTGTTAATGACGCTGAATAAAATGGGAGAAGAGTAAATCATTGCCAAAGAACAGGTGAGAACACCTGCGTCCCACAGGTAGCGTCCTCCGAAAGTAGGAATTCCAAGGACATTCTTCCTCTTTCTCAGCCTTCTGGAAACCTGGGAGCCAGCTTCTACTATCACAGAGATGTGGCCGAGGAAGTAACCACATCAAAAGGAATGGGGCAGAGGAGGGGAGCCTTGTCTTCCCACAAAAGGAACAAAAACAGCCCATTATTCAACGTCTCTGCTGAAAGGGAAAAAAAGAATATCCTCTGCAGAAAAAGTTGACCATATTCAGTGGAAGATGCTTTGGTTTCCATGGCAACTAATGGTGTTAAGTGCGCTTCATAACTCAAAGGTCTTTGGTGAAGATGGAAAAGGAGAAGGGAGGAAGGTGTGTGTGTTTTTTTAAAAATAGTATTTGAAGGGTTTTTGTTGTTGTTGTTGTTTTTGCTGAAAATCCTTTTACCAGCTCTATCAGGCAGGAGTTTTATTTTTGAATACTTGGAAAGATGTGCAAAATGACTTCAGGGGTAGAATTATAGATACAATTGAGACACCCAAAATAGGCTTTCTCTGAGGCGTGGTGGACACTTCTGGAAGAATCTCCAATACCTTTACCCTGTGCGCCAGCAGAATGCCCTCCTCTGGCCCTGATGGGAATTCTGTAACGCTGTGGTCCCTGGCCACGAAGGGAAGGATTTGCTTATTCAGATTGCCAGAACTGTGCAAACTCTCAGGAAGGAGAGGTCTGCAGGATCCCTGCTCTAACCCCTTAATCATCTAGGCCATTCAGTGAAAACTCGGTCAACAGGTGTTTATTTATTAAATGCCTACTGTGTGCCAGGCGCCTCGCTGGGGGCTTTGCACCGGTAGCCCACCTAATTCTGAGTTAGAGTGGTAGTACCTCACTTTGGAGGGGTCTGGGCCTCGGAGAAGCTCAGTGAAGTTCCACTAGGTCACCTCAAAGTTGCAGAAGATCCTTGTAACCTCAGGCTTTTGTATCTTCAGCAAGACAGAAGGCTTGGTCCTGTGCCTTTGTAAAGGGCCAGAGTATGAGCCCTCAGGGTGAACAGGGCTTCTGTGCCCATTTGTGAAGACCCAGCCAAAGGTACGGGCCACTCTGCAGCTCACACCCTTTCTTTAGCTTCCTTTCCTATAAGACATGGGAGGCAGCAACACACTTTCCATGCACATACCTGTGGGTTTTGGCCTGAAATTATATAAGGACTTCACCTCTTACACTGCTCTCTCTGTCTCAGATTTCGGGTCTCATGTTCTAGTAACTGGATCCTTTCTTTTCTTTTCTTTTTTTTTTGACTGTGTGCTGTGTTTTTCATGTGTCATCTGATTTAACCTTCCCAACAATAACCATGGTGCCGATTCTGTTATTATCTCTGATTTTCACACGAAGGAACTGAGGCACAGAGAGGTGAAGTGGCTTCCTCTAAGTCCCCCAGCCTGAACGAGGTGGAGCGGGGTTCATAGACTTGCTTTCTGCCTCCACGGAGGGTACCCAGCCAGGACGCAGCATGGAGGAGCAGATGTGGTGTCAGTTAACGCCCGATTGACATCTGCCCACTGACCCTCTTCCTAGTTTGGGTTTTGTTCGCGCAGCCTGGGCTTACTTCCACCTAGGAGGTTTCCTCCTTCGGTGTCTGAAAACAGACATGGAGACTGAGGGTCTTTATAGAGTCAATCAGTCAGTTAGACATGCAGGGTCACAGTGCCATTGAAGAGTGATCATGGCCATAAAGAGCTGGCACAGAAGGAGATGGTCCTCTGTGCTCAGAGGCAGAGATAAAGGGCCATGCAATTGAGAGCATGTCCGCCTGGAGAAATCAGGGAAGGCTGTCTGGAGGAGTTGACCTCCAAGGCCTTTCTTCTTCAAGCTACCGCTACTCTTAGCAAGTAGGCCCACCATTAAAGAAGGCTTTTTCCTCAGGCAGCCTCTCTGGGCTCTGCCTTCCTTCATCCCAGAAGTCTCTGGTTAATTAAGAAAGGCCCGGGGCAGAGAGTTCACCCCTCACTCTAAGTCTCCTTCCCTGTCTTCCCTTTCCTTCCCCCGCACTGCGGGGCTGCTGCAGATACAGGCTTGTGAAAGAGAGGACTGTTTGTTTTATAACAGGAGCTTAACATGATTCATTTCAGATTCCCCAAGGACTTTTGTAAAGTTTGGAATGAGTCATAATATATTTTTTTATTAAACTCCAAGACCCAACAAGCAGGAAGCTCTGTTCGACAACATAATATAACTGATGTACTGCAAAGTGGACTTTTTTTAATGGGTGAGTCTTCAAGCTGCTGCAGAAACTCTCTGGCCTCTCCTATCACTGTCTGGTTCTGGAAGGAGATTACAAGGGCTTTGGAGACTCATCATACCAATTCCCAACACACACACACACACACACACACACACACACACACACGTCCTGTCCCTCCTAATGCCGTAGCCAAGTGCTGAGGGTCTCAGGACAAAAGTAGTGCCTCTTTGCAGTCCCACTTCCAGACCTTCCTAAGAACCAGGGCCTACAGTATTCTCCAGAACGCAGAAAGTCCCCCAAAGCAGCATCTGAGCAGTCTGAGAACTGTTCCCCCACCACCCAACAGAGCTATAGTGTAAAGCAGGATTCTCAGAGGGTGGTACCCAGACCTGCAGCAGCAGCATCACCTGGAACCACATTCTCAGGCCCCATCCCAGACTTACTGAGTCACAGACTCTGGAAGTGAGGCCCAGCAACTTGTATTTTAAGGGATTCTCTAGGTAATCTGATGCTAACTAAAGTTTGGAACCACAGTGATAGGGTCTTGCTACTCCAAGTGTGGTCCCTAGACCCGCAGCATCAGTGTCACTTGGGAGCTTGTTGGAAATGCAGACTCTCGAGGCCCTCCACAGACCTGCTGAATCAGGATCTGTTTTTTAGCAAGACCCCCAGTTGAATCTCATGTATGTGAAAGTTTGAGAAACTCTCCTGTAGGACATCGTTGGACCCAGCCTCAGCTGGTCCTACATTGAATTCTCGCTCTGTCTCTTACTAGCTGTGCGATTATGGCTATAGACACATGACTCCTCCCAGCCACAGTGTCCCGATCGGTAAAAAGGGAAGCCTTGGCTCTTCTGGCTGTCCCAACATTTACGAGAAAAACCTCCCACAGTCCCGCTTCCCCAGGAGGGGCTCAGAACCTTTCTTTCTGCCTCTCCCTGGTGAGCATATAACCTCCTGCCCCGCTGACACTTGCCCTCCCTCCCTGGATGCCAGCGGCTCTGTTCCTGCAGCCCTCCCTCCTCTTGTGTTTATGTTTTTCTCATGATTAAATATCCCCCATGGCGTTTGGCTGGAGCTCTCCGATTCTGCTTGTGGAAAGGCTCACACGGTGTCCCCTTTGAAGTGTTTTGTTTTTTTCTTTAAATTCAGCACTGCCCTTGAATCAGGGCATGACCGGTGACCTGTATAGTACAAATCAGAAAGAGGGTTTCTCCAAGGTTCTCCAAAACAGACCCCAAAACACACTGGGTGAGGATGGGTTTGAGTACAGCCAATTAGACTTGTGCAGCAAAGTCTTCTCATGCGCTTGGTGGTGATACTTAAGAAAGGGAGCAAACAGGACACCTTGAGTCTGATAAATTGCTGAGAGGTGCTGAACAATGACCTCGGAATCACAGACACCTCCCCCATTCCCGCCTCCTACTGTGTCACGGATCCTTGCTGGGAACAAGAGGCTCACAGAGCCCTCTCAGTGCCCCAGATGAAAGGCCTGAAGCCAGACACAAGGGGAGGGGACAGGGGGGACAGAAGTCCACTGACCCTTCCTGGGGCCACCAAAGGGGATTCAGAGGAATTAAAGCCCTCCTCAGGCTCCAGGCCCCAGACAAATGGCAATGTCCCTTCCCAGGGTGTAGGGTTTAAAAAATGCACCAGACAGGGCTGCCTGTATGCACGGAGGGGCCCTCACACACTGCAGGGGGTTGGGGCCGGTGCAGAGGTTGGGACTGCTGCTCAGAAAAGCAGTCTGGCAAGAAGATTCAAGAGCTGTAAAAAAAGTCTATATCCTTTGACCCAGTAATTCTACTTCTGGGAATCTGTCCTAAGAAAACAATCTGAAATGCAGACAAAAATTTATACACGTGGGTGTTCCTGCAGCTTTATTTATAAGAGTGAAAAATTGGAAACCACTAAATGCTCCACTTTGGTGAATTGGTTAGGTAAATTACAGTTCATTCATAGAATGGAATATTTTGTAGCCGTTAAAAATGATGTTTACAGAGATTTTAACGACATGCAGAAATGTTTATGGTATATACCATGAAGTGCAGAAGGCGGTATATAAAATCACACATACAGTGTGATCTCAGCCACGTAAAACAATTAGAGAAAAATTACAGAAAGGAAAAACACACAAAAAAAGGTTGTCCTTGGGTAGCAAGACTGTGGATGATTGTTTTGCCTTTTCTTTCCACCTTTCTGGGGTTCTTCTACATTTGGAAACGATTTCTCGTCAGCTTTGGGAACTGTATTTATTTAAGCTTCACAGGCGGTGAAGGGAAAAATCACCATTAGTCTGAGGGCTGGTGAGGGCTAAGACAGCTGTTTTCCCCTCTTGCCCATATATTGTTTTTGGACTCAGAGAAAAAAATTAAATAAACATTATTGACCAAATTAAAATCAAATAAAAATAAATAAATAAAGCATCTGAGGAAGGCCTCTGCTCCCCAAACAAGAGATTGTCTGTCTCCCGCTTATCATTTTTCAGGGATCTTATAAAACCAACCACTGTGAAATTGACTTCTAACTGATCTTAATTGAGATGGGGCCCAAATGCAAGGCTTAGAAATGAAATTCGGGAGGGCCGCCCATGGACTAGCCTGTTGATGGGACCCTGCAAATCCCAGGTCACAGATAAGCTCATGGGGGGTAATTTCACAGGGCCAGGTTTCACCTGCTGCCTTTC
Organism: Orcinus orca; assembly: GCF_937001465.1. NCBI lineage: Eukaryota > Metazoa > Chordata > Mammalia > Artiodactyla > Delphinidae > Orcinus > Orcinus orca. Next base: position 56,400,164 of record NC_064566.1, on the reverse strand, counting down.
ACAAAGGACTCCAGGGTCCCACCACCCATTGGCTGTTTTTGGGGTGTTTTGTTTTGCTTTACCTAGCTAAGGGCTGAGTAGTGGTTGATGTTACACTTCCTCGACCTGCAAGTATTCTCTGAAGGCTTGTGGTTGAAGGGTTCAGCCTCAACCCTACCAACAGTCCCCTGCCCCACCACGCGCGCACTCACTCACGTCACGTTTGCACATATCATGCATGTGTCCATCCATCTACAGAGTGTATATGACATTTAGTGATGGTCTGCAACAAGCAGGCACCATGCTAGGCCTCTAGCGTACATCATCTTGTTTAATCCCCACAGCGACCCTATGAGTTAAGTATTAATCAAGTGTAAAAAACTCAGTTAAGCATTCTTCCTTCTATCTGCTTAGGAAGCTCCCATGATTTCAGGGGTGAGCCTAGTCTCCTCACTGGGATCTCCTCCAACCTTGAAGGGACCAATCCTCTTCATGTTAAAAGCAAACAGCCCAGGCCCCAACCCACAGACTGCATGATGCCTAGGCCCTCCCTTGTCACCCCAAGTCTCCCTGGCCAACCTTTCCCTGCTTGCCACCTTGGTGCCTGGCCCTCTCTTCCTGTGCTCTTCCCTTTGGGTCCCCCCAGAACCCCTCTTCCAGCAGTCCACGGTCAGATTCATTCATTGTTTGTTTAAACCCAGAAGGCCTCCCCTTTCGGAGCCAAACAGTCTTATGATGGCTTTATCCTCACCAAAAGAGTCCTCTCTCAAAGATATATTCTGACTTTTTTTCAAGCCAGGCAGCTTTCTCTGTGACCAGCATTTTAAAATAACTTTGTGCGTGTGTGTGCACTTCGTATTGAACCGTATACTGCAAAATAGATGTAGCACTGGAAAATCATCTGTTAAAAAGAGGAGAACTAAATACATGAGAAAGGAAATAAAGCAATGATGTGATTTAAAATGGTAACAATACAATGCACTAGTGTACTCTAACAAGTTTGCAAGTCTCCATAAGACAGGCTGTTTTCTGGGAAAGTATTCAATACAAGCTTCTCAAACTGACTCAAGAAAAAGTAGAAAAACTTTAAAAAGATCCTGTGTAGGGGGGAACATTGAGAGAGAAGTTTTAATGAAATGATTGCTTTTTAAAAGACCCCAGGTTAAGATGATTTCATGCTAAAACTCTCCAAGTATCAGGGCACAGATGCTCAAATGATTCCTATACTTGCATTGGACAAGTTTTGGGATACAGTGTCCTGAGTTTAAATCCTAGTTTACCATTTACTAGTTGCATAGCCATCGATGAGTTAAAAATCTCTGAATCTCAGTGTCCACGGGAATTCAGCAAAGGAAGTGGTTATGGTAAGACAGAGTGGTCCAGGTGAGCTTTCTGGAGGAGCTAGTCTGTGATGAATCTCAGTGTCCACGGGAATTCAGCAAAGGAAGTGGTTATGGGAAGATAGAGTGGTCCAGGTGAGCTTTCTGGAGGAGCTAGTCTGTGATGAATCTCAGTGTCCACGGGAATTCAGCAAAGGAAGTGGTTATGGTGAGACAGAGTGGTCCAGGTGAGCTTTCTGGAGGAGCTAGTCTGTGATGAATCTCAGTTTCCACGGGAATTCAGCAAAGGAAGTGGTTATGGTAAGACAGAGTGGTCCAGGTGAGCTTTCTGGAGGAGCTAGTCTGTGGTGAATCTCAGTTTCCACGGGAATTCAGCAAAGGAAGTGGTTATGGGAAGACAGAGTGGTCCAGGTGAGCTTTCTGGAGGAGCTGGTCTGTGATGAATCTCAGTGTCCACGGGAATTCAGCAAAGGAAGTGGTTATGGGAAGACAGAGTGGTCCAGGTGAGCTTTCTGGAGGAGCTGGTCTGTGATGAATCTCAGTTTCCACGGGAATTCAGCAAAGGAAGTGGTTATGGGAAGACAGAGTGGTCCAGGTGAGCTTTCTGGAGGAGCTGGTCTGTGATGAATCTCAGTGTCCACGGGAATTCAGCAAAGGAAGTGGTTATGGGAAGACAGAGTGGTCCAGGTGAGCTTTCTGGAGGAGCTGGTCTGTGATGAATCTCAGTTTCCACGGGAATTCAGCAAAGGAAGTGGTTATGGGAAGACAGAGTGGTCCAGGTGAGCTTTCTGGAGGAGCTGGTCTGTGATGAATCTCAGTGTCCACGGGAATTCAGCAAAGGAAGTGGTTATGGGAAGACAGAGTGGTCCAGGTGAGCTTTCTGGAGGAGCTAGTCTGTGATGAATCTCAGTGTCCACGGGAATTCAGCAAAGGAAGTGGTTATGGTGAGACAGAGTGGTCCAGGTGAGCTTTCTGGAGTAGCTAGTCTGTGATGAATCTCAGTGTCCACGGGAATTCAGCAAAGGAAGTGGTTATGGTGAGACAGAGTGGTCCAGGTGAGCTTTCTGGAGGAGCTGGTCTGCGATGGATTTCATTTATGAGGAGGTTATCAGGAGCCTTTCTCATCCTTGCTCAGACCCCTTCCAATTAAGGGATGGACTTACAACTTGCCTGGCCAAAGTTAGGGTAGAGTCCATGTCATAGAAGGGCCGAAGATTCACAAGTTCTATTATTAATTCTTGGACATCTATAGCAGAACTTCCAGCACTGCTCATGACGATTTAGATTCCTGTGTCAGGCACAATGCTAAATTCTACATGCAGTAGCCCAGTTAATCCTCAAAACAACCCTATGAAGTAGATGCTATTATTGCCCCCATTTTAAAGAGGAAGAAACCAGGGAATTCCCTGGTGGTCCAGTGGTTAGGTCTCCGTGCTTCCACTGCAGGGGGCACGGGTTCAATCCCTGGTCGGTGAAGTAAGACCCTGCGAGCTGCGCGGCAAGGCCAAAAAAAAAAAAAAAAAGATGAAGAAACCATGACAAAGTGCCTTACCTAAGGTCCCGCTATCGAATAACAGATATTAAATGGCCAGGATTGGAACTCAGGCTGTCTAGCTCCAGAGCACTTAACCACCATAGTTTTCAGCTTCAATTAGTGTCTTGCTTTGCAGAGCTTTTTTTTTTCTTTTTTGTATATTTTATTATTTTTAAAATTTTTATAGGGGTATAGTTGATTTACAATGTTGTGTTAGTCTCAGGTGTACAGCAAAGTGAATCTGTCATACATATACATATATATCTACTCTTTTTTAGATTATTTTCCCATATAGGCCATGACAGAGTATTGAGTAGAGTTCCCTGTGCTGTACAGTAGATCCTTATTAGTTACCTATTTTATATATAGTAGTGTGTATATGTCAATCCCAATCTTCCAATTTATCCCTCCTACCCTCCTTACCTCCCAGTAACCATAAGTTTATTTTCCACATCTGTAACTCTATTTCTGTTTTGTAGATAAGTTCACTTGTAGCCTTTTTTTAGATTCCACATATAAGTGATTTCATATGATATTTGTCTTTCCCAGTCTGACTTACTTCACTCAGTATGGCAATCTCTAGGTCCATCCATGTTGCTGCAAATAGCATTATTTCATCTTTTTTATGGTTGAGTAATATTCCATTGTATATATGTACCACATCTTCTTTATCCATTCCTCTGTTGATGGACATTTAGGTTGCTTCCATGCCCTGGCTGTTGTAAATAGTGCTGCAATGAACACTGGGGTGCATGTATCTTTTCGAATTATGATTTTCTCCAGATATATGCCCAGGAGTGGCATTGCTGGGTCATATGGTAGTTCTATTTTTGGTTTTCTAAGGAAGCTCCATACTGTTCTCCATAGTGGCTGTACCAATTTACATTCCCACCAACAGTGCAGGAGGGTTCCCTTTTCTCCACACCCTCTCCAGCATTTGTTGTTTGTAGGTTTTCTGATGATGCCCATTCTGACTGGAGTGAAGTGATACCTCATTGTAGTTTTGATTTGCGTTTCTCTAATAATTAGTGATGTTAAGCATCTTTTCATGTGCTTTTCAACCACCTGTATGTCTTCTTTGGAGAAATGTCTATTTAGCTCTTCTGCCTTTTTTTTTTTTTTTTTTTTTGGTTTTCAGCATGTGGTGTTTTTTTTTGGTTTGTTTGTTTGTTTGAGTTTTATTGGAGTATAGTTGATTTACAACATTTGTTAGCTTTGCAGAGCTTTTGACAGTTGATGGCATGAGGTCATATACCCCTGCTCATTTGAACACTGCAGCAATCAGGAGTTCTCGCCTTTACAAAGGAGGAAACAGGCCTGGAGAGCTCTGAAATGACTTACCCAGAGTCATTCTGCTAAAAAGTGATAGATCCAGGATCTACCGCTAAGGCTTCCCTGTGGCTTTTGGAGGCCCCAGAACTGTGGGGAATACAGGTTCATGATAAGACATCCCTGTCCCTACGTAACTTGTAGTCTACTTATGGAACACAGCATGTGAGCACAGCTAACGTGGCAGCAGTGCTCATTGATTTGCCCCCAGGACTTGCCAGGCCTCCTCTCTGCACCCATCAAGTCCACCACCTTCCAGAAGCCTTCCCAACCTCTGCATCCAATTTCTCACCTCTCTGATGTCCTGTAGCCCTGATGCTCCTTAGCAGCCCTTTGTGTAATGAGTGCTGAGTGAACGTCAATAATGAGTGTAACTGTTGTTATTATTATTATTAAATGACTGTTATTCCCTTTGCCCTCCTGGAGCACAGGGACATGTATCTTATATGCTCTGTGACGCCCAGTCCGTATCAATGCACTGTCATAACAGAGTTAATGAATGCCAGTTGTCCTGGACAGAGCATGGGCCCTAGATTCAATGCCTCCAGGTCTCTGTGGCCTCCTACGTTGGTCCCACACTTTGTGATTGACCTCCTTGAACCTCAGTTTTTGCATCTGTAAAATGAGGATGATAACATCTGCCCCACAGGGTACTTGGGAGGATTTATGAGCTGATGTATTTTAAAAGTGTCTGACTCAGAATGTGCAACAGCATGTATGACTTCCTTGCCCTTCCTTGGTTGTGTTTTTCATGGAACAGAGCCATGTTTTCAACAAAAAGCAGACATATTGCAGGGTTTCTGTTGTGTTTTTAGTAGGACATTTCATGGCTGGTCTGATGAGAAAGCATTAACTGAGCACCTACTAGGAGTACAGGGCTATGTGGGGATACAGAGAAAATATAAGTGTGCCCCTGCCCAGGGCGTCGTGTGATGTTTTGCCGGTAGCTCAGTGGGATCAGATTCCGGTACAATCAGAGCTGGCTCTGCAGAGAGAACTCATCTGCGAGCACCTAATTTTGGGGTCCCATTGCCTTGAGTCCCTAAGTCAAGGACAGCTTTCAAGGAAATGTTTATTTTCAAGTAGGTAGAGGAATACAATCCAGACAGCAGTCCCAAACTGTTAGCTGCGTATTAATCTGCAAGGACAAATATCATAACATAATCAGTATAGCAGTGCTCCCAGCTTAATTGAAAATGCTGCATATGAGGGCAGTTAATGAGAAATGCAAGGTTTGATGATTCAGAACTGCTGAGATTTAGCGGTTTAGGGGGTGTAGCGAGGAAGTGTTGGATTTATTTCCCTTTGTTATTCTCTTTGTACATCTGGACAGGAAGGGGTCTGAAAGGAGTTACTAACAGTATGTATGGTTAGAGAACTTTGATTATCTGGAAGTCCCTCAGCTACTTGGAACACGGCAGAGAGCCAGCCAGGCGGGAAGCGGGGAAAAAAAGCCTCTGCGGCGACAGAACACATTTCAATTTGTCTGTGCACTGTGGTCCTTTCACTTTTCTGATAAGGCCTCTCAACCCACATCACAACCTATTTGTTTATTCTTCCTTTGCACAAGATCTTAATACAGGAGGTGATCTGATTTCCCAGGCATTAGCAGGATAGCAACAAAGCATCCTGGCAGTAGTGGGCGGGGCCTCAGGAGATACCTGTCTGTCCACCCCGACCTGAGTTTAGTCCCATAGTCAGTAGAGATCTTAAAGGCACAGAGTATGTTTTGGCCCCAGGGGAGAGAAGGATGCAGGAGAATCCCAGCTCTTAAGGAGCTTACAGTTTGGGGGCGGACAGATGTTGTCTCAGTCAAGATTCTTAATTTCAGACAAGCTACTCTGGATAGTTTAAACAGAAAGGGATTTCAAACAGGATATTAGGTGGCTTGAAAACTTTCCAGGAATGCCAGGGACCCAAGCTTGGATGCCGCAGAACCAGAGAAGTACCCAAACGCTGCATAGGCCTATTGGACTGGAGTCTCCTTTATTCCCACCCCATGGGACTCAAAACTCTAGGAACTAAACAGTAAAACCTCCATGCAGCCGTCCAGATAAATGATCACCTTGGCCACTGTGCTTACGGGAAGCCCTGATTCACCTGAGCCCAGCCACCACGTCCCAAGCCAGCGTCTGCCCTCTGTGATCCTGTGGGTGTGTTTGCTCAGGAGAGCCTGGGTGTAGCTACAAGGGAGTCTGTGTGATGTTTCCAGTTATCTAGCCTCTGTAGAACAGAAAGCACATGGGCCGGGGTGGGTAGGGGTGGACAAGGGTGTTGGGAAAGCCTGTCTGTGGAATCTGCTGAGTTGGGGCCAGATAACTACAGCCCAGTGAGCCAAGTCCTGTTGTAGAGTTGTTTGAGGGCTGACTCACGGACAAGGTGCATGACAGAGCACCACACGAAGTGTCCCCTGAGCGCTGATGGTCAGGGAGGAGATGCCAGCACGAGAAAGAGTAAGCATAGAAACTTCACAGGCACAAAACACTGGGGCCATTTCATTTAGGAGCAAGTACCCCTACAGAGGTACTCACTCCGTCGGGAGGGGCGTTGGTAATAGACCATCAGTAGTAATAGAAAATCGGTAACAGTCAGTAACAGACCCCACAACTAGAGAGGCAGACAGGACCCCTATCCCAGATCTCAACCCCACCTCTCTCACTTCTGCCCTACCACAGGACCGACCTGCCTTGTGAAATTAATCAGAATTTGTCGGGGAAATTCTAGTGGCATTTTTAGGCTTCTCCTCTTAGTGTGATGACATGGCCCCGTCGCCTCCCCGGACTCCATGCCAGCTCTTTGGTTCTGGAAATCTGAATGCTTCCACAGGTATTTGTTCCTTGTCTGGTCGGTCCTCCGGGCAGGTGCCCTGCACCCAGGGAAGGAGCCCAGGGCAGAGCTCCAGCAGCCAGGATGCAGGAAAGGCTTCGTGGGCACGCTCTTTCTTTTCCTAAAGCACCAGCACTGGGAGATAGAGCTGCCTCCTTTTCCTCATAGCAATTATGTGCACAATTACATTTCCAGCAGGTGTCACTTAAGAGAGTGAAACCCATTAAGCGTTCAAATGAGAAAGCGGAAGGGAGCCTGTGAGAAGGCTGGGAAAGCTGCTGAGGTTCAGGAAGCGAACTCGGACGTGCCCTGAGCAGTTGCCCCTTGGCACTCACTTTGCCGTAAGTGATCTCATTCCAGCCTGGGGACAGCCCTCGGTGCAGAGGTTAACAGGCCCTGTTTGAACCTGTGAGAAAGCTGAGCTCCGAGCCCTGCAGTGAATTGCCCGAGGTGACTTGGCCAGGAAGGATGAGCCAGTGGGACAGGAGGTGCGCATGTCTATAAAGGGAATGGCGTGTGTGTAGCCATCCATTTCCTTTGAGTCCAGAGAGGACCAAACCCTCTGTTAGACTTTTCTGTAGCTTTCATGGTGCCCAGCGTAAAGCAAGTGCCCAGTAAGTACTTAACAGGCTTCTTTATGACAGTTTTCTCCCCATGGCTCTAATGATGAATGAGGTACCCAGAGGAAAGAATGCAGGCTTATTTAAATAGAAATTTACAATTGAAAGTGAGAATTATCACCCGCTTTTATGGTTGAGGAATCTGAGGCTAAGAGAAGTGAAGGGAATTGCCCAAGACTGCTTGGCTACTTAGCAGTAGACCTAGGATTGGAACCCAGGTCTGCCTGACTCCAGAGTCTGCGTTCCTTGCAGTCACTGAATGGCCTCCCTTGGAATCCATCACATGGCAGAGGTGACCACGTGCTCCCCTTGGGGATGCGGTGTGGGCGGTGAATTCAGGGCTGTCAGACTCTTCCCTGCAGCCATATAGAAAGAGCCCCTTTCTTCCTGCTTATTGGAAGGTCCCCAGATGCTGTGCTGAGTCAGAAGAGCCTTCTGTTTGCTCTAATCACCTAAGCCCTGTCGGGCCATCTTAACCACGGCTTGCCCACTGAAAGTTCATGAAGGGCCACCAGAAGCAGGGGAAGAATATATACTAGAACTCTGCCAGTCCCTAGGCCTCCTTCCATGCTGATAAAGCTGGGTTCACCATCTCCTCTCCCAGTTCCCCACCCCTCACACCCAACATGAATTGTTACCACTGGGTCCCTATCTTGCCTAAGTGCCTCACATTCTGCTCCATCTGGAAGCTAGGGGTCAACTTCCCTGCACCATCTCTCTCAACCTTTCCTCCCTGTGAGCTTACCAGTTTCTATTAAGTCCCTCGACCGAACTCGCTGGAGTCCTCTGCAGCCTTCCCATCTCCCTGCCTCTGCCGTAGTCTAGACTACTGCACCGGCCTCTCCACTTGTCTTGTTCATCTCTCTTTCCATACCCCACCCACCCCCTCCGTCCTCCATACAGTTACAGGTGAGCTTTGTTAAAACATTGATTTTATCCATCCAACCAGCCTTCCATCCATCCAATAACTATTTGTGGGATATATGAGTACTCGGCCTCTGTCAGGCTTCATGCTAGACTTAGGATGCAGCATTAGATAAGAAGTGGTCCAGTCTCTCATGGTAGAGAGAGAGAAATAAACAAAGTCAACTGCAGGTGAAGGGAACCCAAAGGAGTGATGTCTGACTCAGGTGGCATCCTCAGCAGAGGCTTCTGGAGGAGCTGACATGGGAGCAGAATTTTTAAGGTGAGGGTGGGGAAAGGGGAGACAATCTAGGCAGAGCGACTGCACACTTACAAAGGCTTGACACTGCCTTACACCTTTGGGGAACTGCAAGTGCCTGGTGAGGTTAGGGAGAACAGTGGTTGCTGGATCATGAAGCACCTTGTTCTGTGAGTCTGGAATTTCCTCGTGGACGGTTTTCAGAAAAGGAGCAGCATGGACAGAGGGCTCTCAGCCACCCACTCTCCGTGCCTCACTTGAGCCTCCTGGCCATTTTTGGTCCAGGCTCCGACCTCCAAACAAATCACGGATTAGGCTTCTTTTCCGGCTGGCTGAGGTTCTGCCTGAAGGACACTTGTGGTCTCCTAGACACTGCTTATCCATAAGAGTTCTGAACCACACTCAGAGAGATTCCTTTTCATTCTCTCTGTTCCCGGACACAACGTGTCTTGAATTTAGTGTCTGGGCCCGTGGCTGTTGAGCGTGTGGAGAGCACATTGTTCGGGGATGTGCTCAGTCATTCCTGCCTCACTACATCTGCCCATCACTCCAGAGTGTCTAGGAGGAACAGATAATACACAGGCCAGCTGCCACCTCCTGCTTTTCTAATCATCTATCAAAGAAATGGAAAACCCACTCACTGTCATTGCTGAACGCAGATGGGGTCCACAAGCACATATTCAGTTTAGGAACAAGTTAAGAGGAAGGGCTTAGGGAGTGGACCACCCCCTGCATTCCACCCCCACCCCCGTACAGTCCGGCCCCACCTGGCCCTCTCTCCTAACCTCCCCCCAGCCTCTGAGCCACCCGAAGTGGTCAACTCACCAGCCTCTCTTCAGAGTCCCTTACACATTCCTGCTTATGCAGGAAGCAGGAAGAACTGTGTTGGACACTTTGGCTATATGACTTGGGGCGAGTAACTTCACCCCTCTGAGTGTGGGCTTCCACACTTAAAGCTCAGGGCTAATGCCCCCTGCCTGCCAGTTTCAGAGCTGGGTGAATCACAAGTGTTAGCATATGTGAATAAACTTTGTAATTGTCACAACTGCCCTAGGGAGAGGTATCATTATCCGTATTTTACAGATAAGGAGATGGGAAGCTCAGAGATGTTAAATAACTTGTCCCAGGTCACACAACTAGAAAGTGGATTGTGGCTGGTATACAGTAGGTGCTAAATAAGTACACTTAACTAACTGACTCCAAAGCATTATGAGGAAAAAAAAGGTTACTAATTTAGGTCTAATGGCATTTTATTTTTTGTTCTAATTTGTATTTCTTTGGTTACTAGCGTAACTGAACACTTTTTCCATGTGTGTATTTGCTTAATATACTTAATGGGTAACATGCCCACGTCTGCTCCCAATTTATTTATTGGTGTCCTTAAATTTGTTCCCACATCAATTTGCACCAGATCTTTTTTGAATGGACATTAACCCTCTTCTATGCTACAGATATTTTTCCTGCTTGATGTCTTTTTCACTTTATTTCCTTTCCTTTTCATTGTGTAGAATTGTAAAGTAAAGTTAATTTCCGCTTACGTTAACTGGTACAATCAGTGTGCTAAAACCCCAGCCGAGGTTTGGAAGCAGGTTTTCCCAGGCAGCACATACCTCTTCCCCAGCACATACCTCTTTCCCAGTGGGTCCAGTGGGTTGAAAGGAACATCAGAGGCAGGCTAAGCCCAAGACCCTTTGATAAGCAGCCAGAGGACACATCTTTTGTACCATAAACATATGATTGGCTTATGTGTATGTTTTATAGTAAACACTTGATTTTGATCTAAGTCAAAAGGCCCAGCGACTTGTTTATAAAGTTTAACCTGGTAATGCCCATCCCCCCCACGTGCTGCCTGACTGCATTATGGGTTATGGAGAGCCCAAGGGCTCCTGCAGTGTCATGGTCTCGGAAAACTTGACCCCTGGGCTAGTTGTTGGTGATGTCAGCAAAAGTGCTTTAGATTGGGTTTGACAGATTGTAAAGTGCTTTGCCACCCATTTTTCAATCCATCCCCACAACAGCCCTCTAGCAGTAGTGTAGGTAATGATGTTATTTCCATTATCTGCTGAGGGAACTGGGGCTCAGGGAGGATGTCCGTGTCCTCATGCTAGTCGCTGGCAGAGACTGGTCTCCTCTCCTTAGGTGTCAGGGCCAAGTTAGCTCCTGGGGATGGTCCCAGCCGTCCAGTAATGGAGCAGGGGCATTGTTCCAGGCCAGAAGTCCAGCTCTAGAAAGAGAACGGCCTCACCCCTGCTTAGAAGCTCTTAGATTGTAAACTTCTGGAGAAGATCTTGCATAGTAATACACTGCCTGTCCCTTCCAGCCACAAGGAGATGGTACTCCAGAGAGTGTGGGGGACGTCCTGAAAGAAGGGACAGCAGTTAATGATAATCAGGGTGTCCTGAAATGGTCTGCAGGACACGGCTTCAACACAGGGCTTCCCTTGTTAAATAGGATCTGGTCGTTCCCCTGGAAGTTCATCGTCACGTGAAGAGACAGAGACATACCCAAACATCAAGAGGCTTGTATTCTGACAGGGGAGACAAACGATAAATAAGTTAAACACAGAGCACGTCCGATGCTGAAGAGTACCATGGAAAGAAATAGGGAAGGGGCTGGGAGTGTCGGAGGGTGTCACGGTTCTAAGCAGGGTGATCAGGAACGCACAGAAATGTACAAAGAAGCACGGAGAAGAAGGCCAGTAATTCTGTTTGGGATCAGAGAAGACTCCAAAGAGGACGCTTTTTTTTGTGCTAGTTCCTGTCTTCCAAGTGAGGGTTTCCAGGTAGCCAAGGGGAGGGATGCATTTTTGGCAGAGGAAACAGCAACTGCATAGGCATAAAGATCTGAAGGTATGGGTGTGTTTGGGAAATTGCAAGCAGGTCTGATACGGCAAGAGAAAAAGGAAAGGAAAATGCAGCACTTGATGCTGGAGAGGTCGGTTGTGGCCACGTTGTGAGGACTTTGTGGGGTACAGTGTGACTCCGTAGATGCTGTGGTGACTGCAGGGCACATCTACCACAGCTGCCTTCCTGAGCTGGTGACCAGTGGCCCCAGCTGGGCTAGAGCCATGGCCTTTATAACAAAGAAAGAGTTAAAAACAAGGCACATTTCCTCCCAATGGCCCATAACCCGAGTCTTATTAGACAAATTCCAGTAGTGGGGCATCCTACAAAATACTCTTCCAGTATTCCCCCGAAGTGTCAAGGTCATCAAAAACAAGGAAAATCCGAGAAACCGTCATAGCCAAGAGGAGCCTGAGAACCTGTGACGACTGAATGGCATGTGGTGTTCTGCGTGGGATCCTGAAACAAAAACGACACTAGGGAAACACTAAGGAAATTCAAATAAACTATAGACTTCAGTTAATAATAACATTAATATTGGTTCATTAATTGTGACAAAAGAACCATACTGTAAGATGTTAATCCAGGGGAAAATAGAAGCAGGGTATATGGGAACTGTCTACTATGTTTGCAATTTTTCTGTAATCTAAAACTCTTCTACAATATGTTTTATTAAAAAACATAATAGACGTGATAACATGGAAAAAATTAAAGTGGAGAAACCTTTGTAACCCCCCAATTTACTTGGGTTTCCTCATCTCTGGAAGGACTGGTTCTTTTCCAATTCAGTTTCTCCCCCCACAAATGTTTTCAGCTTCATGAACATAGAAACGAGCACGCGTGTCAGCGTGGGTGGGGATGCTGAGGTCCAGACCACGTCTTTGCTGAAGTCCCAGCGCTGGTTTTTCCTCTGGGACCAATAGAGGTTTCCGGGGAGGTGAGGCATGTGGAAGTTCGTTAACAGCCCTGCTCTTCCACACCTGGTGGTCCTTTCAGTTCCTGTGCGGGACATTGGTCTCGGACAATTGGATCAGTCACTGAAAGGCCACCTGTGACAAAGGGCCTGAGCAGAAGCAGAAGGCAAATGCATCAGGGTTCAGAGCCCCCGTTCTGACTGTAAGAAGCTGACCTTTGCTGGGAAACTTGCCTGCCACCGAGGGGCTAGCTCACAAGGAGAGCTTGCAAAGCCATTCTCCCTCAGTTTCTGGTGCACTCTTTCCACCATTGTCTCCTCTGTCCCAGCCTGTGTCTGTCTGTGTATGTATACTTTTTCACATCTAAATTCTTCTTTACTAACCAAAAATGTTCTCTCAGCAGTCCCCAAAATGTTCTGTTTTATTCCTGTCCCCATCCTCTCTCAAGAAAGCGTGGCTTCTCCCACCTGTCTGAATTTGGAAGGACCAATAATAACCCTTAACAGTTGTAGGTGTCAACAGAGACAAGATCCAGCCACATCACATTAAGTCTCAAACATCTCACTGAATCTGCTAAGAGGTGTCTTTCTGGATCTGTCTCAGTTTCACTAAGCGCCTGGTTTCCCTACAGAGACTCAGTACACCCTATCCTGCCAAAGGATTCTGAAGCTTCGCAGCCCAGCATCCCTTGCATCAGTAATTGGCCTTTCCCACATTAGTTTACTGACCGACACAAGAAGTCACATTCAAGCTACCTAAATTCATGGGGGGAAAAAAAAAAAGCAGAGACCTGACTTTGTCCTCCTTCCAGGGATGCCTTTCCAACCTTCCAGTGCCTGGCAGGTGCTTCACCGATCACTTATTCCCTCCTGGGCTTGACTGCAGTGGTCAGTTTTGCAGTGGCTCCCTATCCCAGCCCAAGCACTGGGAGGCTTCATGCGTTCATTGTCCTCGAGGCTGCAGAGTGGCACTTCCATCTGCAGATTCTTTCTCAGCACCTCTATCCATCAGAGTCTAGGCAGGGAAATGGAAACCACCATAGGTCTTTCAACAGAGGGAATTTAATAGAGGGAGTTGGCCGCACAGTTAATTCAATGGCTAAGAAGCTAAATAGTACAAGTTGAGTCATCCCAGAGATCAACAAGAACAGGGAACCACTATCACCCCTAGACCTGGAGGTACAATGAGAGCAGGTGATGTTTCTAGAGCCCCAAAGCTGGGACAATCCAGCAGGAGACAGAACCATTTTACAGGGTCAGGACCTGAAGCGACAGATGTTATGTGGCCACTGCCAGGGATGCTGTCTAAAACAAGCAAGAGAGGGAGAGATACCCTCGCTTCTCTCTTCTTCTTACCTCCAATCTGCTGCCAGGGTCCTCCATTCATAAGCCCACCTGTCCAGAAGCCAGTGAGCAAAGGATTCTGAGCATTGCAGTTCCCCATGAGATAGAGCAGAGGAGCAAGTGTGGGGAAGGGGCCTGAGAGCAAACAAACGAAGGACACGGCATCCATTCAGTCCTCTCACCCTCCCCACCCTCTTTGTTCAAGGCTGAGTTGGCCCTCACCCCTCCCAGAAAACTGCTTTTTTTTTTTCTAATTTCTCTCATCAAGACAGCTGGCAGCTTGATACAGGCATCATATTCTTGCTTGTTCTCCTGGATTGAACAGATGTGGAAAAAAACCAGGATCCTCCTTTACTTTGGGGCAGGGCAGTGAGCTCTGTAATCTCTGCAGTCATCAAATCTTGCTCATGTGGATAATTGCTGTCCCTAGTCCTTTGGAGGAGAGCCGTTTCTCTCTTCTTTTGTGGGATCGTCAAGGTAGAATGATTCCGCTTATTCTTACAATGGTTGCAGCCCCAGAGGCTCAAGGACAGCTTGAACGATTATCTTCTATTCTACAAGAGCAAACTCATAAGCCAGACCCCGCTATGCAGCCACATTCTGCCCTGGAGGGCCCGTGTGCACTGGTTATTCCAGAGGGCTGGTGAGTTGCTTCAGGGGACCTCAGCTCTTGTCCAGGATGGTGAATACTTTCCAAGCTGCCTTCCCTCTGACTGCCTCTCTCCTGCTAGCTTGGAGCCCTTGCTGCTGACGTAGGAGGTCACACAGAGGGGAATGTGGACAGGAAGCGTCCAAGGGCAGAGCAGAAGAAACAAAGGCCCCTAAGTTTGTGCAGCCAAGAAAATAACATGAAAAGAGATGAGGGATTTGGGCTGGACTTGTTTTGTTTTGGAGCATTTCAAGGGGCCAGGCACGCAGTTGTGTTTGGATTGGGAAGAAAGGCATAACTGTGCAGAAGAAAATCCTTTTCAGATTTTATTCTGGCTGTTACTGGATTAAAGAAAACAGCAAGAGGATTAATCTGTGTGAATATATGAAAGCTGTCGTACCCAGACAGGAGGGAACCCTGTCTCTTCCTGGGACATGTTTGGACAGCATTTGGAAGCGGTGGGCTTGCTTGTCCATCCGTCACCATTCTGGTCAGTTCAGCACTGCTTGGAGCCACCTACATTTCTTTTCTTTTCTTAACATTAATGATAATGATTAAATATTAATAACAGTGCTGCTTAGGACTCTCGATTCAAAGTGACAGAAACCTCAGAATCAACTTACTCAAAACAGAGGGACTTTTACGACTGCCTCGTCAAATCCAAGGAGTCGAACCTTGCAGCCAGAGAAAATGCAGCGATGCAGTGGAATTGGGTTCACACTTCTAATTCTGTTAAGATTTGTTCTGTTTCTTTTTGCTGCTCTGGTCACTTCTCTTATACTTGTGAGCTTCTTTCTCTCCCTGCAAACCAGCTCTCCCTATTTTTTCCGTGTTAGTTTGCAGGGCTGCCATAACAAAGCACCGCAACTGAGAGGCTTAAACAACAGAAATTCCTCGTCTCACCGTTCTGGAGGCTAGAAGTCCAAGATCAAGGTGTCAGAAGGACCGTGTTCCCTCTGAAGGGAAGGGTCTACCCCAGGCCTCTCTCATGGCTTCTGGTAGTTCCTTGGCTCGTGGCAGCATAACTCTGATCTTCTCTGTGTCCAAATTTTCCCCTTTTTATAAGGACACAAGCCATATTGGATGAGGGCTCACCCCAGTAACCTCATTTTAACTTGATGACCTCTGCAAAGAACCTATCTCCAAGTAAGGTCCCATTCTCAGGCATGGGGGCTAGTATGCCAACATAACCTTTTTTGGAGGACACAATTCAACCCGTAACACTCACATGGCCACCAATAGCTAGCAGATTTTTGTATCTTACAGTCGTCACTACTAGAGACTGCATTCTTCTTCACTTCCTGTTTTCAAAAATCCCAGGGAAGAATTCCAACTGGTCCAGCGTTGACCAGGTTCTGCTCTCCCCCACAACTGTGATTCATCTGGCTTTACTAAGGCACACAGCCTTGAACCAATCAGTGATGGCCAGGGAGGCAGGGTCCTTCAAGAATATGACAATTCCATCTAAAAAAACAGCACAAATGAACGTATTTACGACACAGAAACAGACTCACAGACATAGAAAACAAACTTATGGTTACCAAAGGGGAAGCGGAGGGAGGGATACATTGGGAGTTTGGGATTAACAGATGCACACTACCATATTTAAAATAGATAAACAAGAATTTACTGTATATCACAGGGAACTATATTCAATATCTTAGAATAAACTATAATGGAAAAGAATCGGAAAAAAATGAATTTATATAACTGAATCACTTTGCTCTACACCTGAAACTAACACAATATTGTAAAGCAACTATTCTTCAATTAAAAAAAAGAATACGACAATTCTCATAGCACCCATGAATCTGTCAGATCAGCTCGTTAATGCTAGGTACACATCACCCCCAAATCATAGTGACTTATAACAACAAAGGGTTTCATTCTCTCTTTTTTTTTTTTTTTTTTTTTTTTTTTGCGGTACGCGGGCCTCTCACTGTTGTGGCCTCTCCCATTACAGAGCACAGGCTCCGGATGCGCAGGCTCAGCGGCCATGGCTCACGGGCCCAGCCGCTCCGTGGCATGTGGGATCTTCCCAGACCGGGGCACGAACCCGCGTCCCCTGCATCGGCAGGCGGACTCTCAACCCTGCGCCACCAGGGAAGCCCAAATCGCAGAATTTTTGATGGTGTGCTTGAAGGGCTTAAAGGTGAACATTGGTGCAGTAAAAGCAAGATTCAGAAAACGGAGAAAACTTTCCACTGCTTCCACAGACATCAGCAGGTTGCTTTGTAGTGCCCGAGAACTGTTTACCCCCCACCCTGTGCTTGCTTCTGTGCCACCTCTTATAGGCAGAGTTCTTCTGCATCGCCGTAAGCAGATGATCTTTGTCTGGGTCTCTTTTGTCTTACCCTCAGGCAGCTGAACGCTGATGCCCCCATCTGTTCCACCCAATATTCTCCCTGACAAAGGTCCCTGCAATAGCATGGATCCGCCTCAATCCTTTGCAAGAAAAATCCGCATGTGGTGCGGATTTGGGCAGCTCACCTGTGAAGGATTCATGAGCCATCATCTGCCGTGGCTAACATTGAGAGCTGCTGGGGAGGCCACAGGGGGAGAACCACACAGGAGAATACTGAGTGGAAACCTGGATACAGCCTATGGGCCAGAAAACGGCAAATGAGCTCCACCCACCTTCCCTGCATGAGAGACCCATCCTCACCGGCCCCCAAGTCTGGGGCTGGCTCACTGGACCCATGGAGGTCCTGTAAAAAAAAACTCTCTCAGGCCTTCGTGAATGAGGATACCCAGTGAAAAATTCACAGGAAGATTACATAAAACCATCTGCTGCCTTTATTTCCCCCTGTGTGCATTAAAAGTGCACAGCTGCTCGACATGAAACATTCCATTATGCTGCTGTGTGGCTCACCAGCTGGGCTTGGACGCTGGGGGCCGAGAGGAGGCGATGTGGGAGGGGAGGCAGGTGGTGAGCACGTCCAGGGATTTCTGCCTGGACCTGAGTGTCTCGAGCAGGACAGTCCAGATTTCTCCGCCCTCTGGATGTGCTCTCTGAAGGAGGTGTCCTTCTGCGAACGTAGTAGATTCTGTCGGTGAGTTTGTCTTTGGGGGTGTGTATGTGTGTTTTTCTTTTTAATCTGAAAATTGGTCTGGCGATTCACAAGTGGCAGCTGGAGCAACCATAATTAAAATGAAATAACCTGCTTCCTTCAGTCCTCAGGGAGAAAAGCTTAAAAAAAAAATCAATTTTCTAAGTGGACTCAGGAACGTGGCGAATCTTCTCTTCTCTCCCCGTTTGCTTGAAACAAGTTTCATGGCTTTGCTTTTCTTTGGAGTCAGAGGAAGAGAAGGGAATGAACCTTTGCTGAGCATGTATCCCCATCCCAGGCACTACACAGGGCTGTCCCAACTGTACAAGCCAGGGTTTGAATCTAGTTTTAATGCTTCATCTCCTTCCCGTCTGCTATGCACCATTCTGGTATCTTGTTAGACCCCAGCTCTCTCAACCTCATCCGATTCTGTCCAGAGACCCGGGAGGTTTGGCATTATTGAGATGTTATTGAATATGTTGGCACATGTAATGGACTCGGATTAGGAACCAAAGGTCTTAGCAGAGTAACAAGGTGAAGCATTCCATGCTAATGATTCCATGCTAAGGAGATGGTTTTCAGAGGATTGGATTTGCTCTTGAAGGCGTTGCTTGGAAGTCACTCTTCAAACCAGGCTGGGAAAATAAAATCCCAGAAGAACTGCAGACGGTGTGGTTTGCTTGGGCCTCAATCTAACGGAACTAAGGTAGAACGGGACATCTGTGTGCCGGGAATTGAAGCCACTGTGGTCAGCGTCTTCAAGAAGGTTCCAGTCTGGTGGAGGAGAAGGACGTGTTGACAAATAATTCTGAGACACTGGTAATAAGCGCTAGGTCAAGGGTATGAACAACCTGCTATAGCTGCAGCATTTTTTTCTCCAAATATCCATTTCTTCAGTTGGTAACTTTGTGAGGAGGAGAGCAACCTCACTGGGAGAGTGAAGCCAGAATGTTGAACATAAAGACAAGAAGAAATCATTACACATTCTTATGTATGTACCAAGTGCCTGGCACTTAGTCTCTCTAATCCCTTGTTATCATTCCCATTTAATAATGAGGAAATTTAAGGAGCTAAATGGCCTGCCCAAAACCACATAGCTGGTAACCCGGTGGGGTGTGATTAAGACCCACCCTATTTGCTTCCAAAGTCGCTGCTCATGCCACTGTGCCAGGCTTCCTCGAAGAAAGCCTGCACCCTCGATTGTCAGGTGCACAGTACAGCCATCACCATGTCCCGTACTTAGAATGAGGAAATCTTTTTTTTCCCCTGAAAAAAAACAAGTTTTAGCAGCAGGCATCTTGATGGGAGGGAATCATAATCATCGTCTCCAGGCTGCAGGTGGAGTCCATCGAGTCCTCTGGGCAGTTCTCCCAAACAGTGAAGTCAGCCCATAGATGCTGGGTTCTTCATTTACATCCTCCATGGCCCAGCAGAGTCTTGGGTATTGAAATATGTTCCCCTGGGCTCCTGGGTCCACTGCTCCTGTGAAGCTTAGCTGAGAAGGGAAAGACAGAGCAAGCATTCCTTATAAGAGAGGAGTGTGGTCTCCCGCTACCTTTGAAATTCTCTGCAAGAGACTGTAGTCCATGTTGTTTCGGACCCAAGTCAAGGTATTGTCTTTTTTGCTTGATTTGGGGTCACTTTGGGGAAAGCGAGCAGGAGCAAAGGCCCTTGGCACTTAATTCCATCTGAGCCTCTCAAAGGGCAGCCCAGGAAATATCCTGCTTCCCCCCATCCTGGGGCGGGTGGGAGGTATGCTGGGAGCAGAAGGTGTACTGGGGGGTCCGGTGTACGTGTCTGTGCAGGGTCACAGCATGCTTTAAGGCTCACCTGGAAAGGGAAAACACAGGATCCAGATGTCGTCTCCACCGCTTCCTAGCTGGGGGCTTAGGGGCAAGCTGCTGAAATCCCCCAAAGCCTCATTTTCTCGTCTGGAAGGAATAGGTGTGCTTCCTATGGTTGTTTAGAAGGTTAACTGAGATCAAATATGTACCAGCACTGAACACTCTGCCCAGTGCCTGGCAAACAATTAGCTCCCTCCCCTTCCAGCTCAAACTGTGCAAGCTTGCCAGATCCATCTTCCTACAGCGCATCTCCAATTACATCCCGTCTCTGCTCCAAAGCCTTCGGTGCCTCTCTATCGCTCATTGAATAATGGCTACTTTCTCTGCCTTGGCTTGCAGGGCCCTGCTCACTGGGGTCCATGTCCCCTGTCAGGTGTGATATCCTCTGCTTCCCTCCACACAGCCCGCACTCATCCTTTGTCACGCTTTCTCCTCCTGTGACGTCCTTCCTCACACGAGTGCCCTGCCCTGTGCCTATGCCACCCCACCTGACACTATCTCTGGTGCAAGGCTGGGCTTGAACGGTATGCTGTGACCCTGATTTGTCAGCCAGGGTGGCCTCTCCATTCCTCCCTCCTCTCACTGTTTTTTTCTGTATCCACTTACAAAACTGCCAAGTATTTCCATTCCCCGTGGCCGTGTTGTCATATTTTCCTTGTCATCCTGTGAGTTTCCCGAGGGCGTGGTTTGCTTCTGAGTCACCGGTGTGTCCTGAATCACACCTAACACTCAGCATAGAGATGAATGAGTGAGTGAACAAGTAAAGGAATGGATACACCCTCATTCCGACCTAACTGGATTTCCCTTCACAAAGTGCTAGGGCAGAAGTATAATACTTCTAAAACCTTTGGCCAACCCATGGGCATTTTGGTTCCATTACCAGTTTGGGTTTCATTAACAGTCATGTGGTGCTTATTGGAGGTACAGCCGGCTGTTTATATCCATTGGGTTCCACATCTGTGGATTCGACCAACCACGGATCAAAAATACTCGGGGGGGGGGGAAATTTCTAGAAAGTTCCAAAAACCAAACTGGAATTTGCCCCACTGGCAACCACTTACGTAGCAGTTACATTGTATTTACGACTACTTCCATATCATTTACCTTGTATCGGGTATCATAGGTAATCTAGAGGTCATTTAACGTATATTGGGAGGGTGTGTGTAGGTTTTATACAAATACTGCACCGTTTTATATAAGCATCCATGGATTTTGGTGTCCACGAGGGGGTCCTGGAACCAGTCCTCCTGCATGTGCCACGTGATGACTGTACCTTGAAACAGAGGGAATTCAGGGATACACCTTGAAAATAAACGTAAATAGAAGAAAAGGAGTTGAGGCTTTCCCTGGAAGCGTGGCAAAGATGGTGGAAGAGGGGTAGAACTGCAGTTCCGCAGCTTCTTAAAGGGGCGGGGGTGGCTTGGATCAAATGAGACACGGATGACGGCCCAAAGCACAAGCTTTGGCCTGAAGCTGTGGAGGCAGAGGGGAATTGTGTGACCTGCACAAAGGAGAGGGGTTTGAGAAAGACCCTGAATGTTTCATCCAAGTCACAGGATAGGACTGGGACCCCAGCAGGACCCTTGGGGGCAAAGCCAACAGCTTTGAGTCCTAAAATTCTCAAGGCTCTGGGCATATGGGGAGAGGCCCTTACACAAGAGAAAGGGCCTCTTACCATGTCCATTGTTACAGTAAAACAATTTCCTGCTCCTCTGTGAAATTTTGGAGAGTAAACTGATAATGAACAAGGCGTAGTAAATAGAAATTAAGGGCACAATAACTATTACTGCTCAATAAAATGATAGTCATCTCCTATGGAGTGTACTGCCAATTGTTTATTTTAGTGAATATAGCATGATTTATCAGGACTTTTCTAGGTTTACCTCTAAACTTTGTCTTGTTGATTCTCTTTCGGCCCATCAGGTCTTCTACCTGGGGGGTGTTCGGGAGCCTAACCCCCGAGGGAAGGGGTACTCTGCACTTGGGCAGAGGCTGGCGAATGTTCCCACCTAATATAGTCACTCTGTTTAGAATAATGAGAATTTACAATAAAGAATCAGGAAATGCAGATGAAACTAGCAAAATCTCACAGCTAGGAGAATTTTGTCTTTAATGACGATTGCCAGTCATTGCTCACCTTATGATAGACAGTAATGTCTTCTTAGCTAGGCTCCTGGGTATATTTGGCAAATAGGTATTCAGGGAATTTCTCCAACAATGACTTTTTACCTCAGATGCCTAAATGTATCCTTCATGCATTGTCCTTTAGCCTAGAGTGTCTTTTATATAAAAAGCTCCTCCTCTTGCAATGACCTAAGTATGTGAGGACCTGCGATCAAATCCCAGCTCCTCCTTTTGCAATGACCTAAGGCAAATGGCTTACAACCTTTCAGCCTCTCCACCCTCTTCTTTTGAGTGAGATAGGCTTTCTTTTATTCATTTCACAAACCTTTATTGTGTACAGATATCTCCTTGGGCACTGGAGGTGCAGAGATGAATCAACATTGTCACAGAATTCTAGGGGCCGAAAGGACCTGACAAGTAGCCTAGTTCAGAATTTTTCTCTTTCAGACAGAGGCTCAAGGAGGGGAAGTGATTTGCTAGAGGTTTGCAGAGTGATAAGCAAGTGGGCCAGGGCCAGGCTCTTGTGTGGAAGGAATTCTGCCTGTGTGACTCCCAGTACTCCCATACGGTAGATCACAGGGAAGATGGGCCCATCCTATAGGGCAGGACACTAAGGTTCAAAAGGTTCAGTGATGTATTTATTTGCCCAGTGAATCAATGGTAGAACCGTTGCAGGGGCCAGTGCCTCGGCCACATGTTCCACACGCTCCCCACCCCCGTCACAGCGTACAGGCAGTCCTTCACGGAACACTCTACTTTGCTCCAAGCTGCCTTTGCCTGGGTTGTAAAGAGGACCGATCTGCAGTCCCTGCCCTTGAGGGGTTTGGTCAGCTTGAGGAAAGATGTCAACAATGGCTGTCAGACAAGACCAGATGAGATGGGAGAAGAAAGGAAGGTTGCAGAGAGTACGTTTGTGTGGGATTCCCAGGGTGCCTGGGACCCCACTTGCTTCTTTTCATGGCTGTGGGACCAGTAACAAGCCCCCTCTCCCTACTGCTGTGCATTTGCCCTGACTGCCAGGGACAGATCTGTGAGGCCGGGTCAAGGACACCTTGCCACCTCGCTCACTTGGGTCTGTGTTCTCTGCTTTAACAGAAAGGATCCCGTCTCATCCTCCAGGATCCGATGGCCCCGGAGAGAGGGCTGCAGGGCCCACGGACACTGCTGACTCTTCAGAACATGCTGACATGGAGCCAGGTCAGTCCCCTTGTCTGCTGTGATTTTCTGCATCATCGACTGCAAACCTGCGGTCTTGATGAGAAATGTCATCTTGGAATCTGAAAAGAGGCGTACTTTCTGTTTGAAGGCTTTTGCCACTAAGCCACAAGGGGAGTGGAGAAGGTCAGGCCGGGGTGGAGGTGGCTTTCTCGGGAAGCGGATGCAGTAGCAGGACTGGTGGCTGCTGGAAGCCAAAGCCAGCAGCCAGTATGGTGGGCGGACAGACAGGCATGCGCCAGCCATCCAGTGAGGATGTGATGGGGGAGCTGGCAGCCGGCAAGCACCGTGCAGGTCCGGGCCCACAGAGGCCGCAGTGGCCATGAGAGTCATTCTGGGGCCCAGGTCACCAAGGGCGGGGTCCAGAGTGTGGTGGTTACATTTCAAACTGAGTTGGAGTGGGATCAGAGGCATAGCTGGGAATGAGGTAGGAGCAGGTCAGTGGGCGGCTGCCCAGAGGACAGGCAGTCCAGGGACCAGGTCCAGCTGGCCAGAATGGCTCTCCAGAGGCTTTTCTTATACTGCTGTGCAATGACAAAAACAGAACACACTTGGGGGGTTGGGGGGAAGTAGAAGGATGTTTCAAGCTAGAGAAGAAACACGGCAGAGAGAATGTTCTCTCTGTTCCGTCTGCCATGTTTCTTCTCTGGCTTGAGAGGGAGAATCGTACATAGAGTCTGGGTCATGAGGAAGGCTACAGAAGCCGAGGAAGGAGCAGGACCCAGGGAGTGAGCCCTGTATTGAAAACCTACTAAGAGCCAAGCACTTTTTATCTTCGGGGCAATCTCGTAGGGTAGAAGTCTGAGTCTGTCTCGGCTCAGTTAATGCTGCAGTAATAAATGAACTCCAGGATCTCAGTGGCTTAACACAGTGGTTTATTTCTTGCTCTAACCCGGGGAGGTGGAGGGCTCTGCTCTACCTAGTGACTCAGAGGCCAGCCTGATGAAAGCTCTGCCGTGTTTTAGGTGTAGCCTCGGGAACAAGTGGCCACCTTGGTCTCCGCAGCAGGGGAAGAGGTAGTCGGAAGGTTAGGCACTGTCTCTGAAACGCTTTGGCCCAGAAGTGACACGCAGCCGGTGGGCCAAAACTAGTCCCGTGGTCCTGCCTGACTTCTAGGCCTCTGGGAAATGTGGATATTCGATGCGCAGTAACTGCTTCTGCCATAGTAGATATTATGATTTCCATTTTACAGGTAAGATAACTGAGACTCAGAGAATTTTTTTTTTTGTACATTTCATTTAGTTGTTTTAATCTGGTGTACCTACCAAATAACTCATATTCGGACCTAATAATATTAACACATTCTAAAGGGATTATCAGTAATTTATTTTTTTGACTCAAAGACGTTAATTATCTTGTCTGAGGTCTCCCAGCTAAAAAGCACCAGAACCTAGATCATTCATAACCTCTGATTCAGTCATTTATTTAGCAATTCAGCAGAGACATATTGAATATTGACAAAAAGGCCCAGCACCGTGCTAGACTCTCAGGATATAACAGGGAACAAAAACAACAACGAAGGAAGCCTCTGCTCTCAGCCCGATGAATGTTTATAACTACAAACTTGGATAAATTCTCGGCAGTGGAGACATAGTGGTTCTCTGAGGACACCTGTTAAGATGTTTGCCTTTCATAGAGAGGGACAGGTAAACTAGGTCACATTTACTGACGCATTGTGCCGAGTACTTGACTGATGCATCTCATCGAACTGCCGCAACCCCAAGAGGTAGTTCTTACAATTCCATTTTTTTTTTTTTTTTTTTTTTTTTTGCGGTACGCGGGCCTCTCACTGTTGTGGCCTCTCCCATTGCGGAGCACAGGCTCCGGACGTGCAGGCTCAGCGGCCATGGTTCACGGGCCCAGCCGCTCCGCGGCATGTGGGATCCTCCCGGACCGGGGCACGAACCCGTGTCCCCTGCATCGGCAGGCGGACTCTCAATCACTGCGCCACCAGGGAAGCCCCACAATTCCATTTTTAAGATAAGAAAACTGAGGTTCACTCAGCAAGGAAAGATGATTGGGCTGGAGGTAAACTCTTCAGCCCCATCCATGCTCACTTGTAAGGAGGATGTGACTGTTAAAATTAAAAGTTGAATCTCCTCCTCCACTGCATCTAAACCCAAGAAATGTGGTCTCCTCTAAATCCCCCCATCCAGGGCCTTTGTCTCGTTGGTTCCCCCAACATCCCATGGTGTTACATGTGAACGCAGCTCTCAGCTCTGACAGAGGGGCCTCTTGGAGCCTGGAGACGGGGTCGCTCATCCCCACCCAGAGAGCTGGGCCCAGAGCAAGGCTTCTTGAACTCACCTGCAATGAGAGAGAGAAGAAATGCAGAAACATAGGTAGTAGGATCTGAGCCTGGCAGGATGGGGTTGAATTTGAGCCTTGGCACTGGTGGGTTCGTCTGTCGGGAATGGTCCCCCTTTTCTCTCTGGCCTCATCGCCCCCCTGCCCTCCCCTCGCACTTCGTGCTACATTTACACTGACCTCATCACTTTTCTCCCCTCCTCAGCACGTGTGACCACCTCCTCTGTCCCCACTCTGCCCAAGCCACCATCTCAGACCTGAATTCTTACAGTGGCCTCCTCAGGGGGCTCTGCTGCCACCCTTCCCTCCCAGGATCTGACACAGAGGCGTCTGTTAAGACATCAATCAGATCAGATCACTCTTCGACTCAGAGCCCGCTAATGGCTCCCCAGCTCATGTAGAGGAAAAGCCACAGGCCTAACCCTGACCCACCAGGACTCACCTGACCCGGCCCCTTTTCCCTGCCAACCCCATTCCTCACTCATGCCAGTGGCCTCTTTGCTCTTCCTTGAACCGTAAACACACTCCCACCTCAAAGCATAAGTCATAGAAGCCTTTTTCCAGTCTTGGAGAGAATTCTTCATGCAGAGGGAACAGCAGTAAATAGATCTCCAGGTCACCGTCCAAGGGAGCAAAGCACAGATGCGGCTGAATCAGCAAACCAGTGTGTTTGCTGCTCAAGGAGAAGCAGGAGGCCACCAGCGTGAGCAAAAGTGGCTATAGAGGAGGTGAGAATGGAAGGCGGTCCTCACTCTCTGGGTCTTTCTGTGCCCCTCTTCTGTTTCAGTGTTTCTAGGTAGCATTTATCTCCACCTAACACATTGTATATTACTCTATAAATTTAATTGTCTGTTTTCTGTTCTTCCCCATTGGAATGTAAGCTCCATGAAGGCAGGAAGTTACTTTGTGCTGTTCCCCACAGGGTTCCTACACCTGGAACACTGCCTGGAATGTAGCAAGTGCTCTGCCTGCCCAGCAGGGCCACGCCCCTGCAGCGCATCGCACAGGCACTGTCCCCCCCATCCCCATGGGCCCGGGCAACCACAGATCCTCATCTGTAAGCCCCTGGTGCCTGGCACGCAGGTAGGGCCCAGTTACTGTTTGTTGGCCTGAGCTGAGTGGACCAGAGCACTCCGGGAATTGCAGCCCAGGGGCCCTGTCCTTCTCCTCTGCAGGTTCCCTCACCCTCAGTCAGGAGGCAGGAGCCCTCATTGCCAACTGAGTCGCCTCTTGCTCAACACCTGCCTCGGAAATCAGGAAGATGAGGCAAATGGGACACTAATGAAATTCAGAGAGAAACTAAATTGGGAGGTGTTGCAAACACCGTGGAGGAGGGAGATGTGATTTAAAAGGCTCAGTCTCTCTCCAGGGTGGGAGGGGGAGTGGGGGCACATAGAGAGCGCTGAGCTGGAGGGAGCATCACACAGGCCCGCCGCCGACACCTCCGTGTGGGGTGGCCTGTACATCACTTTAGCTCAGGGGCTTCACTCTTCTGACTTTAAGTGAGGGGCCTTTTCTTTGCTTGACTCATTCGTTCATTCATGCCTTCCCGCCACCTTGCCAAAAAAGATGTGAGTGGGCTACCAAATTTTAATTGATTAGTTAATTAAGACCAAGAGCATTTAACGCAAAAATTAAGGTAGAAATTAAGGGAGGAAAATGAGGGAAAGGAAGAAGAAAAGATGATCGGGTTCTTGGGAAGGGGGGTTGCAAACCACTCTCCACAGGATGGCACAGGTTCTTGTGACAAGCACATGGGGCTGTGAATGTGAAAAATCTTTAGGGATAGGAGAGCTCTGGCCCCGTTGCAGTAAGGATGACCAATGTCTCAGAGTACTTCCTAATCCATTGTCTGTTTCTTCAGTTACAGGCATTGGCTGGCTGCTGTGTGCCAGGGACCCCTCTTAGCTCACTTTTTTCTCTCTATCTCATTGAGGGCTCACAGTACCCTACAAGGTGGTCTTTCCAAGCTTGTTTTAGAGATGAGGTGATTGCGGCTCAGAGACACTGAGGTGCTTATCTCTTCAGCAGATGGTGCTGGGACAAATGGAGATCCACATACAAAAACATGAAGTGAGACCGCTTCCTCACACCATATACAAATATTAGCTCAAAATGAACCATCCACCCAGCACCCTGGTGGGTGCCACTAGGGTGAGCATTGCCATGGAAGAGTGTTGGGAGGTTGAGCCCTCCTGTTGGCAGGCTTAGGATGCCAGGCAGAGAAGCTGGGATGTTCTGTTATTCTTGTTTAAGAAATGAGAAGCCACTGAAAGGTTTTGCACAGGCATTGATGACTTGATGGTATAAAATTTACATGTGCAGAGGCCTGTAGTCATCAACGGGCAGATAAAAGTCATCCACTACCCATTCAAATTCACTAGCAAATAAAGTCATGTCAGTGATCTAGAAGAGACGGGGAAATGAGGAAAAGGAGGAGGAAAGAAACTAACAGCTAAGCAAGCACTCACTGTGTGCTAGGCCTTCACCATGTTATCTAATCAACACAGCAGTTAGGTGGTATTTTCTCCATTTTACAGCTGAATAAACTGAGGCATCCATTCCCTCTCCCCTTTCCCCAGGATACCTTACTAGTAAAGGTAGTGCAGATTCAAACCCAAGTCAGTCTACTTCTAAAACCCACGATTGTTTTTCCCACGACTCCACCTGGGCTTGGCACTGTTTCTTTGACCTAGCATGTTTACTGCTACATCCTGCTCTTTTAAAAATGCGTTTCTATCTTTCAAGTACGCTTTTTTTTTTTTTTTCTTTTTTTTTGCGGTACGCGGGCCTCTCACTGCTGCGGTGTCTCCCATTGCGGAGCACAGGCTCCGGACGCGCAGGCTCAGCGGCCATGGCTCATGAGCCCAGCCGCTCCGCGGCATGTGGGATCTTCCCGGACCGGGGCACGAACCCGTGTCCCCTGCATCGGCAGGCGGACTCCCAACCACTGCACCACCAGGGAAGCCCTCAAGTACACTTTTTAGCTCTTGGAATGTCGAACAGGAACACCAGTTATGCTTTTTTGTTCCACCCTTTTGGAGTCTACCATGGCAGCTCCCCTGCACACAGCAGTCAATAATCTCGTTTCTGTATTGTTTACTTTTCATAGAAGACTTGGCCATTATTGAGATGTTAGCTATTAACTAGCGTTATTAGTGACTCAGAGACTACTGAGGGGTCAGGCCCTGCTAGAACCATCCATCCTGGTTGGCGATGGGAACCTGGGAGGTCAGAGGGCTTGGGACAGATTCATTATTTTGCTCGGGTCAAGTTGGAGAAATAATCCTAATTGGAACATCCTAGTTCTTGTATAAATACTGAGTAAGGCAAATAAGGCTTCTGAGGCTAAGAATGTGTTGTCACAGATGGTGCCAATTATGGCAGTGAAGCAAGGATAAAAGAACATTGATTGAACTCGTTCTATGGGTTAGTATCTGTGCTGGGCACATTGCATATTTTATCCTCATTATGAAAACCTATGTGTTTTGGGCTCTATGAGATAGAGAGACTCCCATTTTCCATCATCAAACAGAGACACAGAGAAGAATCTTGCTCAGGGACACATATGTCCTAGTACCTGGTGGAACTGGGGTATGAAGCCAGGTCTGTTTGACTCGCCCTTGGGGGTCACCACGCTGTTCTCCAGCTGGAGAGAAGATGCTGAGTCTTGTCCCGGTGAGGCGCCATGCTTCCACTTGTGAGGTCCAGTGGTCCAAGGAGTGCTGCCATGGCCACCCATACCCTTGTGCTGGTTTCAGGCTCTTTCTGCCGAGACCATCTGTTTATCCTCCAAGATTCCTTTTCCCTCCCTGAGTTTGCACCTTCATCGTCACTCCAAGCACATGGCATGCCCACCACCCTACCATGCCCCCGGCCTCTTTCAGTACCCTGTATCTGCTTAATCAATGTCTGGGCTCAGTGAACACATAGATGGTCTTAGGGGAAGGAGGAAGGATCTGGTGACCTAAGTTGAAATCTAAAAGGTGATACCGATGGAGCTTGAAACTCAGGAGTTCCCTATTTGCTCAAAAGAGGAATCCCTGTGAGGGAACCATTTTTGGACAGCCTCCGCCAATGTTTTGGGAAGTGAAAACCAGGCAGCTGTAGAAGCCGAGGGTGGAGTTCTGCCCTTCCCCGAGGCCTGCAGGGGTCAGGGTTCGTGTAGGGATGCAGCCACTGCTGCGGATGTCCCTGCCCTTCTGCACCCCCTTTAATGTAATCCCTATTTACCTGTCCCCCATCACTCAGGCTGCACAGCCCTGGGTGTACAGATTGATTGCAGAACCATTTATAAACCTGCTTTATTTCCAAATGGGAAAGTCAGTGTCACTCCCCTAGGTGGGTTCCGTGACCAGATCCTCATAAAGGTAGGGCTTCCTCCCTGTTGCTATTGGCATCTTCAGCTGCGCATCTCCGTGGCCAGTTTAGCCAAAGCAGCCAAGGTCATGGCCTGAAGGCCCTCTTCCGAGGCTGTAAACCTCTGTCACCATATTGCCTTGACTCACCTGCTGTGAAATGGATGTGCTTAGATATCTTCCACCACCCCCACTTCTTTGTGAAAGCTCCCCAGGTGGGAAAGAACAGCCAGCCAGCATCTCTTAGCACAGAATCCTTTGCCTCTTTGGATTCTAACCCTGGTGGAGAAGCCGAGTGTGCAGAAAACGCTCCACGCGTGAGAACAGACATTTGTTGGGAACCTATTATATGTCAACCACTGCACTAGGCATTTCACAGTCCATTTAACCCTCACAACTACCTGTGAGGTAAGCATTGTTATTTCTGATTCACAGACGGGGCCGTGGAGCCTCAGAGAGGGTCCATGACTTGAAGTCACACAACTGGGAAGTGGGGGAGGCTGGAATGGAATCGAGGGCATCTGTGGCCAAGCCCGACTTCTGCCCACTGGGTTGAAATTAGTAAGAACAAAGCGAGAGCCACCGTCGGCGGCATGCTCATGACACACCTGACTTGTATTAGCTCACTGAATCACAGCAACAACCCAGGGATATCAGGTACTGTTACCGTCCCGATATTACCCATGAGGAAACCAAGGCACAGAGAAGTGCTTTCAGAATGAAACATTTTCTGAAAGTGGGTGATCAGGAGGTAAGCCCTAGCCATCTGTCACCGTTGGCTGCTCTGTCATATATACGTCTTGTCTGAAATGAGCAGAGGCCTTGCTCGTAGGATGTACTTAATAGTATTTGGTTACTGATAATTAACTCCACGATGTTTTTGCTACCCACTGGAGTTGGAATCCTGGTTGCTGTTAACAGCCTGGGCTAGCCACTGAGCTGCCCCTTGCCGTGGGAGACTTCTCATGGGTCAGGGGATCCTAGAGGTGGAATTCCAGGTGTTAGGAGTCAAGCATGGTAGAAGGATATATAGTGGAAGAGAGCAGGCTCTACAGTCAGGCTGATGGAGTCCGAGCTGGCTTACCAGCTCTGGACTCTGAGCAAGTTACTTAATCTCTGCTTCAGTTTCCTAATACATGAAATGGTTATAATAAGAGCCCCTATCTCAATGGACTATTGTACGGATTTAAAATCTCCTAAGATGCTTATAATCAGGGGTAACTCAAAAACCAGGTGCCCAATAGCTGAAGTGTTGTATCACAGAACATCAGTTGACAGAGTTGGACTTATGAGGTGATCTAGTTCCATGCTTTCATTTGCAGATGAGGGCACTGATGCCCAGAGACAGGCAGTGATTGGCCCAAGACACACAGCATTTTAGTTTTCTGATTCCAATGCTAGGGTTCATTCTGATACTACACACGCACCGTATATAGAACAGCCTCAAGAAGCCTATATGTCAGTCCCATTTATAGAAGTTTTAGTTGGTTATCTGTCAACCTGTTTTTATCTTTTTTGAGAGTCTGTTCTTTGTTTATGCTTTGACTACCCTTATATATTTCTTTAAATATTATACACATTTCTTTTATTTTCGGTATCTGATCGTTTTAGTACTGTAGTACTAAATCTAATCGTTTTAGCACCTGTAGTACTCCTAGGTGTGATTCTTTTGTTCATTATTTCTGCCGTCTCTTGCTCACGGTGGCTCATTTCCTCCCATGTTCTGTGAATTTTCAAATCATGGGTTCATGGTTGTTAAAACTTTGTGGGGCTTCTTGGAGGCCTGAGTTGAAAATTCATTGGTCCAGAAAGGAAGGATTTGCATTTTCTTCTGCCAGGTGCCTGGTGGAACCATCGACTTGGGGTCACTTTACATTCAATGCTCAGCTTGGACTTAGGGGTCTTTTCTGGCCACAAGGTAATATGTAGTCAAGCACCAGACCCACGTGAGGACCACTTTGTGATTGGGAATTTTCAGAGGAGACTTTAAAAACTTTTCCTTTCCCTTCACCCAGCCCCAGGGCCAAGTTTCCTCACTGTCTCCTTTTGGGGTGGAATTTAGTTTTTTTCTGATTCGCCTGTTCATTAAGGCATAAATGTCTCCCTTTGAAATCCTAACCTAAGTGAGGTCTCAGTCTGACTTCTACCTTTGGAAGGACTTTGACTTTGCTACTTTCCTTGGACCTTTAAAACTAAAATCCCCAGACCACTAGGGACTGGAAGATATCCCCCAGGACTGTCCCCCGCTCAGTGCTTGGGAACCTCTAGGGATTTGTGATATCTCGTGGTCATCTGACCTCTGAGTATTTCCTTCTCTTTCTTGACAGGTCAGCTCTCTATATTTTTTTAATATTTATTTGTTTATTTATTATTTATTTTTGGCTGCACCGGGTCTTAGTTGCAGCACGTGGGATCTTTTAGTTGCGGCATGTGGACTACTTAGTTGCGGCATGCGGACTCTTAGTTGCGGCATGTGGGATCTAGTTCCCCCACCAGTGATCGAACCCACGCCCTCTGCATTGGGAGCGTGGAGTCTTACCCACTGGACCACCAGGGAAGCCCCTCTCTCTCTCTATATTTTAAATTGTTTGTTTAATCTGGTATTTTCCATGTCCTGCATTAGGGGAATTCCTTAGTGTGAATAAGCAGCCACATTGCTGGAAACAGAATTTGAAAGCGGTCACCACTGTCTTTCTTTGGTGTGAACAAGGAGCTTCATCATCTAGGATTTCCCTGGTTATTATGGGTTGGCAGTTTATTGTCTTTTTGCTCCGGCGTCCGTGAAATACGCCAAGAGAGCCAAGGGGAAGTTTCCAGGCAACAGGCCAAGTCCATCTCTCAGGGTCACCATCATCATCACTCTTCTGAGATCTCACCCTGTGCTCACCTCAACCCCACAGGGGCCTTGACCAAGAACCTTACCTATAGATGTTGTCAAATGAAAACTCTGATTTTGTGATAACCTTGGAGCAGGCCTGCATGTTACTGCTATGATCCAGCCGTCCCCAGCGTGATCCTTGCTAAAGCTTTAGCCATGTGCAGCAGAGGCAGCGTGAGCACTTGCCCATTGGTTCATTCACTCCACAAACATTTACTGAGGACCTGCTACATACTGTACCCATGTTAGGCCTTGAGATGCAGAGATGGATAAGCCATAGTCCTTCCTCATGTGTACAAGGACATTTACATGGACAATTGACCGTTGTCTGATCATTGCTTTGGCAGAATGAAACTGGAGGTAGAAGGGAGCCAACCCAGCCTCAGGTAAGGAGGTCTAGGCAGGCTTCTCATAGGAAGTGACAAATGAATGTAAAATATGAGGAACAGATAGCACATCTAGAAACAAAAAGACCATGACTTGCCAGTCCCTCCAAAGAAAACATGGACACTGCACTTGAGAAGAGATGGTACATCTTATTTTCCCTTCCTGGTTTGGGTTTATGGGGTAGACATTGCTGTCGTCCACTCTGGGGCCAACACTGTGACCCTGCTATAATGTACACATCCTCAACAGGGGCACTGTCATCCCCAAAGGGCAAGATGGGTCCTTGGGGGTTAGGGACGAAAAGAAATCTCAGTTATTACAATGGCTTGTGGTCCTCCAAAGAGCCCAGTACATAACAAATATATAGCATACGTGCGGTATTAACATTTCATGGGAAGTAGGGGAGTTTTGGGAAAAAAAATTCTATAAAGTCTTCTTAGCAGTAGGGTTTTGGGAGTGCGGGGTGGTGGTGGGAAGGATTATAGTGACAAAAAGACAGAACCGCTGGTGTAACTGGATGAGCAGACGCGTTGGAGCCAGATATACCTGTTCAAAGCCACCTCTCTCACAACTGGTATAATCTTGGACAAATGAATACCTCTCTCTGTGCCTCAGTTTCCTTATCTGCTACATGGGATAAGAACACCTACCCTCACAAGGTTGTTCTAAGGATTAAATGAAATCATACATGTAAATCTCCTGGCACTTAGTAGGTACTCAATCAATGCTATTAGGCGTGAGTTCCCTGCCCCACCCAGCCTAACATATATGTGTTCAAGAGAGGGCCCAGAGCTGAAGAGACTTGTTGCAGAAGTTGTTTTAATTGCAGACCATGAACAGCCTGTATAGGAGAATTCCCCTCTGGGGCCACGTGAGTGTGCCATGTCCCAGGAGCTCTTGGAATTATCCAGGAGAGGGATCGAGTGATCCATGTGAGTTATCAAAGACAACACTTCCTGGTTCTCCCTTCAGAGACACAATTAATATTCAGCCTGGTTGGAGCAATTAGTGTCGGGGAAGCTGACACATGCGGGTGGAGTTAAAGCTTTTGAGTGACTGTCTTTTAAGGGAGAGAGTCTGGGATTTTCCCAGGGGTTGCTAGTTAATTTGGGAGGCTCAACGCGAGCTCCTGGCCTCTGTACCACCATTTAGGGAAGACACTGTTGACCCAGCGCCAGCCAGCTGGGGTGTGCATAGGAGGGAATAATCTGTGGAAGGAGGGAGGAAGGATAGCAGGAAGAGGAGGCTTGGGTGGCCTTTCTCCGTTACCGCGAGACTCCATGCTTCGCTCTGTGGGCATCCTCACCAGTGCCCCAGTGAGGGCCTGCAGAGATTATCGTTACCGGAATAGTGCTTGGCACAGAACAGGCCCTCATTACGTATATGTTGAACAAGTCATGAACTTTCTCCCCTTCCCCTGATAATTGTAACTAATATCATTACTACATACTGTGTTGTTTTACTGTTTTATCTCAACCCTCACAGTAACTCAACTATTATTTTCACCATCATCATCCCCATCCCCCTTTTACAGAGGAGGACACTGAGGCTGAGAGAAGTTAGGACATTACCCCAGCTGACTAGGTTGCAGAGCCAGGGCAAGAAGCAGCTCACCCCGCTTGGCTTCCAACCCTGAGCTCACGTGCACTCTGCTGTCTCTGCATCTTCCTGAGGGCGAGGCCAGAGGCTGCTGCAATTCTGAATCCCAGTGGCTGTGGCACAGGGAAGGGAGAGAGCCGCGCCTTGCAGCAGTGGGCCTGTCCCCACAAGACCTGTCTCCTGCAGTGATGAATGGTGTCGGAGTGGGTTCATTGCCTCTGCTCGGCACGTGCCAGAGCACAGGCCCCGCAAATCCAAGCACGGTCTGGAGGAATTCGCTGCAGCTCCCCCAGCTCCTTCAGCCCCAGCGGACACCCCTTCCTCATTCTTCTCCCCACCACCAAAGGAAACGCGCGCGCGCGCGCACACACACACACACACACACACACACACACACACACACACACACACACACACACACACACACACACACACACACAAAAGGCAGGGAGTCGGGAGGCACTGGAGATAAACTAGGTTATGAAATAATGAAATCACCTCTCGCTCTGTAAAGCACGTTGCTGTTGGCCTGTATTTTCCTGTCTGTTCTCTGGTTCATCTTCACAATGACCGTGAAGGGGTGGAGGGTTTGCTGTTGCCGTCTCAGCCGGCAGGCGAGGGCATGCTCAGCCCTGGGTACTGCGGGTTCTCTGGGAGGAGTTCTAGGGCTGGATGACCTTTGACATCTTCTCACCCAACCTCCTCCCTACCTAGACGCCCAGAGCGGGGAGCATTCTCCTGCCCACACAGGTGGTAAGTGGCAGCACCAGGGCTTGAACCCGGAACCCGCTGGCTACAAAGGCCACGTCCTTCCCCTCCTTTGTGTGGGGATGTCTCAGGAGATGGGAGAGAGGCCCTGGACAGCCACTGGGCCCAGACAGCTGGTAAAGTATGGGGACCCTCAAGGAGGACATCATCCAGGTTTGGAGAAATGCTGTCCAAGCGGCTTCACCGCGCTTGTGTCTTGTCTTGGAGGCTATGGGATGGACTCGGATCCAGCCATGCCCAGTGGCGGCTTAGAGTGGGAAGATAGATGGAGCAGAAGTGGGTGATGTGGAGCTCAGTGGGTCTGGAACACTCTGGAGAGAGGATGCTTCTTGTGCTGGTTTAACAACCTCACCGGGTTCCTGCAGTTATGGAAAGAGGTGTTGCCTTATTCTCCAAAACAAGAGTAATATTATCTCACTGAAATATTAACATGCAAGGCAGGGAAGAGGCTCCAAAGAAAAGCAATAAAACCAAGGAGCTGGGCCTTCAGGGGTGTTGAGGAGGGAGCTCAGGGCGGCCTCCAGGATAGCGTCCTCGAAACAGAAGTCTGCTTGTGACTCGTCTCCTTAGTGATTTTCTGTGGCTTCCCCTCACCTCCAGAGGAGCCCCAAACTTCTCATAGTGTCATAGCAGGCTCCGTAGCATCCCTTTTCTCAGAAGAGTTTGTCATCAACAGCAAACAGTTCAGGCTCTGGGTTCAAATCCTGTTCCTCCTTCCAAGGTGTGTCACCAGGAGCAAGTTTCTTAACCACCGTGTGCCTCTGTAAGTTTGCGTGTAGAATTGACACGACAGTAATTTGTCATGGTGGTGGTTGTTAGGATCAAGTGAGATGTTTCACATCTCTGTGGGCACAGCGCCTGGCCCATAGCGTTTTGTCATGGTGGTGGTTGTTAGGATCAAGTGAGATGTTTCACATAATGCTGTGGGCACAGCGCCTGGCCCATAGCGTTTTCAATCAGTGTGAATTGTGATATTATTATTATTAGCAGCAGTGGTAGCAGCTGTAATTATAGTACTTCCTTGCCCCAGGGCCTTTGCACATGCCCTTCCTTTGGAGTGGGGAGCCCTTGGGATGCTTTGAGCCTGTCAGAATCTTCCTCATCCTCCCGAGCCTGCCTGGAAGGTGAGCTCTGTGGCAACCCGCCCTGACCTAGGCCGGTGCCTTGTTCCTGCCTCCCTCCAAGGATGGGTCATCACAAAGCCCCCTGGGCTTCTCAGCACGTTGGTTCTAGTTCCTTGGGCCACACAGAGCATTTCTGGGTGTCTGGGGGCCTCCTGAGGGCACCAGGCAGCCCCCATGGGATGTTCATAACACGAATCTGTCACTGCCCCATGCGCTGCCCAGGACTAAGAAGGTCATAATTGGTGTTTGCAGGGATTTAGGCAGGGCAGGTTAAAGCTACCTGGGCAGAGGCGTAGGTGGCACACAGGAAGCCAGGGCTACCTGCACCCCTGCACCTGGCAGTAACAGATAGGATCAGGGTCTCATTATCCACCCACTGGAAAGAAAATCCCCAAACAGCTTTAACCTGAGGTTAAAAGGAAGTTCCCAGTGTTTTCTGTTTCCTTCCAACTGGCTTTCTCTACTCCAGCACTGTTCAGACAGCCACTTTGCTGCAATTCTGGAGTTTTCTCAAGGGCCTCAGGAGATGCCAGACTTCACTCTGCCTCCCTTGAGTGCTACCCCGTTTCATCTGCTCTCTTGGTGATTCTCCCATTTGGGGGCAGCCCACCCACACACCCAGGCCAGAGAAGGAGCTTTGCGACCAGAGGTGGCGTTCTTTCAGACACTTGCCCCCGAGGCTGAAGGATTGGGACAGGCTTCCTGCACCCACGTGAGGCTTAGGGTTGCAAAGCAGGTGGGTGCCTCGGTCCCACTTCCTGAACACCAGACCTGAGGGGGGACCAGAGCCTTGGTCTCACTTGTCACCCTGAGCCCTGCACTCTGGGCCACCCTCTTGTCTTCACAAGAGTGGACCACATTAGTAGTATCACTTCCTCCCCCCCTCCCTCCCTCCCTCCCTCCCTTCCCTCCCTCCTTCCTTCCCTCCCTCCTTCCTTCCCTCCTTCCTTCCCTCCTTCCCTCCTTCCTTCCCCCCTTCCTCCCTCCCTCCCTTCCTTCCTTCCTTCCTCCCTCCCTCCCTCTGTCCCCCCTCCCTCCCTTCCTTCCTTCCTTCCTTACCTCCCTCCCTCCTTCCCTCCCTCCTTCCTTCCTACCTTCCTTCCTTCCCCCCTTCCTCCCTCCCTCTCTCCCTCCCTCCCTCCTTCCCTCCCTCCTTCCTTCTTTCCTTCCTTCATTCACCCCTTCCTCCCTCCCTCTCTCCCTCCCTCCCTTCCTTCCTTCCTCCCTCCCTCCCTCTCTCCCTCTCCCCTCCCTCCCTTCCTTCCTTCCCCCCTCCCTCCCTCCTTCCCTCCTCCCTCCTTCCTTCCTTCCCTCCCTCCCTCCTTCCCTCCCTCCCTCCTTCCCTCCCTCCCTCCTTCCTTCCTTCCTTCCTTCCTTCCTTCCTTCCTTCCCTCCCTCCTTCCATCCCTCATTCCTTCCCCCCTTCCTCCCTCCCTCTCCCCCTCCCTCCCTCCTTTCCTCCCTCCCTCCCTCCTTCCTTCCTTCCTTCCCTCCCTCTCTCCCTCCCTCCCTTCCTTCCTTCCCCCCTCCCTCCTTCCCTCCCTCATTCCTTCCCCCC
This sequence comes from Orcinus orca, assembly GCF_937001465.1. Lineage (NCBI taxonomy): Eukaryota > Metazoa > Chordata > Mammalia > Artiodactyla > Delphinidae > Orcinus > Orcinus orca. The sequence goes on along the minus strand of NC_064566.1, from coordinate 56,362,413 downwards.
TTCCTCCCTCCCTTCCTCCCTCCTTCCTTCCTTCCTTCCCTCCCTCCCTCTCTCCCTCCCTTCCTTCCTTCCCCCCTCCCTCCCTCCTTCCCTCCCTCATTCCTTCCCCCCTTCCTCCCTCCCTCTCTCCCTCCCTCCCTCCTTCCCTCCCTCCTTCCTTCCTTCCTTCCTTCCCTCCCTCTCTCTCTCCCTCCCTTCTTTCCTTCCCCCCTCCCTCCCTCCTTCCCTCCCTCATTCCTTCCCCCCTTCCTCCCTCCCTCTCTCCCTCCCTCTCTCCCTCCCTCCCTCCTTCCCTCCCTCCTTCCTTCCTTCCTTCCTTCCTTCCTTCCTTCCTTCCTTCATTTCTTCCAAGTATGAACCCCCTTCACATCAAAAAGTAGAGTAGGGCTTCCCTGGTGGCTCAGTGGTTGAGAGTCCGCCTGCCAATGCAGGGGATACGGGTTTGTGCCCCGGTCCGGGAAGATCCCACATGCCCCGGAGCGGCTGGGCCCGTGAGCCATGGCCACTGAGCCTGTGCGTCTGGAGCCTGTGCTCCGCAGCGGGAGAGGCCACAACAGTGAGTGGCCCGCGTACCGCAAAAAAAAAAAAAAAAAAAAAGTAGAGTAAATACTATAGTAAAAATCCAAATACCTGCCACCCAATTGCAGGACTAAAGAAAGCATTGTAGGTATTCTAATAGTCAAACACTGGAATGAGTCCAGATGTCCTTCACAAAGTGAATGGTGTAACAAGTTGTGGAAAGAAGTGAACCGTTGATACCTGCAACAACTTGGATGGGTCTCTAGAGAATTGTGCTGTGCCAAAAATTAAAGCCAATTCCAAATCATTGCGTACTGGTAGTTTCCACTGATAGAATATTTCGAAATGACAGAAGTTTAAAAGTGGAGGTCAGGTTGGTGGCTGGCAGGGTTTAGGGACAGGGCTAGGGGTTCAGCGTGGAGTGGGTGGGTTATAGAAGGGCAACACAGAGATCCTTGCAGTATCTTGACTGTGATGATGGATACGCAAACCTAGACAGGATAAAAGTGGGTAGAATTTGACACACGCGTACAGGAATACAAGTGACACTGTAGAAACCTGAATAATATTGGTGGATTATATGAATATCAGTCTGCTGGTTGTGATAGTATATTTTGCCTTTGCAAACTGTTAGCATTGTCGAAACTGGGCAAAATACATAAGGGATCTGTGCACTCTTCTTACAACTGCTGCCCAGTCTTATTCCTCTCCTTCCTAAGAAGCAACCAGTATCCAGAATTTGGTACTGATCATTCCCACACCCGTTTTTAGACTTTTGCTGCATATGCACCTGTGCATAAGTGATGTAGTGTTGTTTGGTATGTTTTTAAACTTTGTATACATTGTATTTTGTTGGCATTTACCTACTGTGTATAATTCATTGTGTGAGTGTAACAGTTTATTTACTCTTTCTCTTATTGATGGACTTGGTTATCTCCAGTCTTCTGGTGTAAACTGCGCCGCCATGGACCTTGTTCACGTTCCCTTGTGCCTTGTGCAAGAGTTTATCCAAGTGATACCCTAGGGGCACTTGGAATGTCCAGGTCATAGGGCATGTGCGTCCTTAGTTCTACTTGAATGGCTAGGTTGTAGGGCATGTGTATCTTTAGTTATGCTAAACACTGCCCAGCATCTTTCCAAATTATACCTATTTATTCTCCCTCAGACAGTGTATCAGAATATCTGGGGCTCCGCATCTTTGCCAATGTGGTAATGTCAAACTTTTAAACATTTTGCCAACCCACCGGGTGTGAAATAGTATCCTCCTGTTTAAATTTCCTTGGCTTCTTCTCCCATGAATCATGAGTATCTGTGCCCACATCCTATCTCTTCCACCCGGCCTAGGAGCTCCTAGTCACAAGTTCCCAGATAATTTGCCAAACTCATAATAGGGGATCAAGATTTGTTGAACGAATGAAAAAAATTATAATAATTCTAGATGCTCTTACTTGGAAGGATCATGACTTTCTTTTTCATACTTTTAAAATATTTACTCATGGGCTTTAAAAAAGAATATCTTGGTTGAGATATAATTCATCATTTAAAGTATATGATTCAGTAATGTTTAGTATATTCACAGAGTTGTGCAACCGTCACCACAATCAGTTTTAGAACATTTTTATCACCCCCTCCTCCAAATTACCCATATCTATTACGGTCGCTCCGGATTTCTCCCTAACATCCCAGCCCTAGGCAGCCAATAATCTCCTTTCTGTCTCTTTGAATTTTCCTATTCTAAACATTTCATGTCAATGTAATCATACAGTATGTGCCCTTTAGTAATAGGCTTCTTGCACTTAGGATAATGGTTTCAAGGTCGTAGAATGTATAGTACTTCATTTCTTTCTATTGCTAAATGAATTCCATTGTATGGATATATCAATTCATCAGTTGATAGACATTTAGGTTGCTTTCACTTTTTTACTTTTATAAATAATGCTGCTCTAAACATTCATTTACAAAGTTCTTTGTGGATATATGTTTTCATTTCTCTTAGGCATATACCTAGGTGAGGAATTATTGGATCACATGGTAAATCTATGTTTAAGCATTTGAGGAGCTGCCAGACTGCTTTCAAGTGTCTGTAGTGTTTTGTGTTCCCACCAGCAATGTATGAGAGTCCCAATTTCTCCACACTTATTATTATTATTTATTTTTTGATTACATCTCAATCATGGGCTTTTGAGTCAAGCAACCTGGGTCTAGAATCCCAGTTTTGCTGTTTACTAGCTGTGAGACCATCATTAACATTTCCCTCCATTGTCTTCCTCTGTAAAATGGGATTATTACCCACTTTTCAGGACGGTTGTGAGAATGGATTAAATAAAACAATAGGCTTATAAAACCCTTAGCACAGTCAGGGGTGCAGCCAGCTGTCCTTGGAACAAAGTAATAGAGGTAACTTATCATTATGGGTCTCCTCTAGTCTGCTGTCTTTCTGACTGGGTTCCTCTTAAGTCACCTAGAACCTCCGTGAGTACCTCTTCTCCATTGGCTGTGGGCTAAGCTGTGAGTGAAAAGCCCAGAGAGCTGCCCATCATTAATGGCCAGAGCTCAGAGCGGATGCCAGAGCAGTTCCACCGTAATGGCGATTCCCAGAGCTTCCAGGGGCCACCACTGTGTGCTCTCCCACCGTGGCAGGGTCGCACAAGGCAATTCCCCACCCCTGTCAGGGTAGAAGGGCAGAGAGCCTCAGCAGGCCCCAGTTTAAGAAGCCTCACATTGGGTCTGAACCACTTGAGTTTATTTAAATAGTTTTTTTTCTTCTTTTCTTTGTCAGGAGCCCCAGTTTTCAGTCCATCATTTTTGCAACAATCACAAACATTATCTGCACACCCAGGCATTGTATCAGAAAAACAAAAAAGATGATTGCTTCGTGATTGCTGCTGGTGGCCAGTTTGGTGATGACTCCACGGATGGGAAGGACGCAGCTCTGTGTTAGAGCAGCAGAGAACAGCAGAGCTCAGTCGTGCCAGGGCATGGGGAGGGAGGACAGGGGGAAAGTTCTTCACAGTGGGGGAGACCTGGCAGTCAAAGTGGCAGTGGCTCATGGGACAGGGTCTGTTCATGGCCCTGACACGTCCAGGAGGCACAGGCGTATCATCTCCATCCTAGCTCACTTGCCCATTCCTCCCCACCTTAGTCAGTGAAGCAGAAACCTGGGTACTCTCTTGATTCTGCCGCCTTTGTTGTCCTGCACATCTAATCTCTCAAATGCCTCCATTTCTGTCCATCATCTCACTCCTGCATCACTGCAGCAGCCTCCTTACTGTCTCCCTGTCTCTCTGCCTCTAGCCTTGCCCCTCCCAGTGGATGATCCATGCTCCAGCCCACAATGATCTTCCCATAAAACAAATAAGAGCAGGTCACTTTCCACCTTAAACCCCTACAAAGGCTTACTTTTGCCCTGAGAATAAAATCCAGCTTAAGCCACTCACCCATCTCTTCTCCATGCTTCTGCAGCTTACTGTGATCTCTGCTACTGCATCAGCTATATCAGGGGATCATTTATCTGTCTTCCCCATCCACCCCTGGGTTCTCTAAGGACAGGAATTCTGGCTTATTCATGTCAGTATCCTTACATATAACAGAATTTCTGACTCATGGTCAGCACCCCCAAAAATGTTTGCTTCCCCTTATAGTTGTTACAATTTCTAGAACTCTTTTGCCTTATTTGTTTCTCTCTTTGACCCTCACCACTCTGAACTACAGAGATTAGTTGTTATTCCCATTTTACAGATAGGAAACCTGAAGCTCAGAGATGATTAGTGATGGTTCAAGGCTCCTATACGCCATGCAGATGACAGAACTATACTGGCATACAGGTCTTCCAGAGGAGGCAACACTAGAACCCCATGAAGAAGGCCAGACAGGTTACTATTGCCGGTGGTTCTCAAAGTGTGGTCCCTGGACCACCAGCACCAATATTGCTATTAGAAATACAAATGTGGGGCCCCACGCACAAGATTATAGAATAGCAAGTGGTCAAGCCCAAACTTCCCAGCTATCTTCCAGCCAAGATAGCATTCTCTGTGTTGTCTGATGTCTTAGCTTACTTCTGGAGTTACTCATGTCCTTCAGCCCTAGTCATGGGCTCTGCTGCACCAGTTAGAAGGTAACCTTCTTCCTACAGACCCTCTGCAGTATGGCCTTTTTTCCATAAACTCAGAAAGCTATGTGGGACATAATAGTGCCCATCCTTCGAGCATCCTTCCTACCAGGACTGATTAAACCTGGTCTGACAAGTGTCTCTCCTGGGTGACTCTGAGTGTTAAGGTGACCAGAGTATGAGTCACTTGTAATGCCCCGGGTAGAAGTATTTCCAAGGCAGGATAATCCTCCAGTGTGAACAGAAACTACATTGTCAGGCCCAAAATTCAGAGGCTGTGCTTGTGCCTGGAGCAACAGCCTTGTCCTCTCCTGCCCTGCCTTGACTTTGAAACATTCTGTCAAGAATGATCAGCCCAGAATTGAAAGGCCTCCACATGCCAGCTGAGCAAGAGAGAGGTGGGATGAAAATAGAAGTTTCCCTCAGTGGTTTTGCTGGATGCCCACGTCCCTCAAAGACACCAAGCATGGCCACACAGTGATGAGGAGTAAGCCTAGAAGGCCTGGCCTGCATCCTCTGATGTGTGACCTTGGATGATTCTTGCCCCCTCTGGGCTAGATTTGCAAAGCTGCGAAATCTCCAGGGCCATTTCTGGCACTGATGTGGCACCTATGGCATGTCCTAGGGGGACTGCAGTGGGAGTCTGGCCGCTTTCTCCCAACTTCACGGATGGGGAGTCAGTTGATACTGCAGAACACAAGTCAGTCCCAGCTGTTTCAGCTGAAATTGTGTGGCCGTGGCGTCTGAAAGACAAGGGGAGAGGAAGGAGGGAGGTCAGTGTCCTCCTGTATCTCAGTGTCTCTGGCTCTGAAGGGCTGTTAAGGGTCATCCCGTCCTTTCCAGTCTGCCTGTCCATTCGTAAGTCTCCTCTAGCCCATTGGTTCTCAAATTTCGCTGTGCGCCAGGATCACCTGGAGGGCTGGCAAAAAAACAGACTGCAGAGCCTCAGCCCCAGTTCCTGATTCTAGTAGATCTAGGGTAAAGCACCAGAATTTGCATTTCCAGCAGGCTCCTGGGTGATGCTGCTGCTGTTCTAGCATCACAGTGAGGACCCCTGCGCTGCGGCATGTTGCCCAGCGGCCATCCTACTTCTGCTCCCCTGTGTCCTGTGATGGGAGCTCTCCCTCCTGAGGCGGCCCTTCCAACCCTTGGGCAGACCCTCCTTAGATGGCATTTGTAACCTGTCTCCTCTGTGGCTTCCACCTACTTTTGATAAGTCTTAGAATCCAAGGCAAGTACAAATACTTGAAGGTGAGAATAATCACAGTTACCCTGTCTTGCCAGGCACTGGACCAAGCACTTTACACGCAAAACTTCGTCGATCCCCTCCAATTATACAGGGATTAAAATAGTCTTTCTACCTCCCAAGATCACTGTAAAAATCAAAACAATCAAAAAATATGAAATGACTTTGGAAACTTATACACTGTTAAGAGTTTTGTTTTTAAGCTTTGTATTAATTTGCTAGGGCTGCTATAACAAAATACCACAGACAGGGTGTTTTAAACAACAGAAATTTATTTTTTCACAATTGTGGAGACTAGAAGTCCAAGATCAAAGTTCCAGCAGGTTTGCTTTCTCCTGAGGCCTCTCTCCTTGCCTTAACAGATGGCTGCCTTCTCACTGTGTCCTCATTTGATTGTCCCTGTGTGTGTATTGTCCTAATCTCTTCTTCTTATTCCAGTCATATTGGATTAAGGTCCACCCACATGACCTCATTTTACCTTAATTACCACTTTAAAGGCCCTGTCTCCAAACACAGTCACATTCTGAGGTGCTGGGGATCAAAGCGTCAGCGTATGAGTTTGGGGAGGACACAGTTCAGCCCATAACAAACTTCTAAACAAAGCTTGATGAATGATTAGCTGTGTGGCCACAGAGAAGTCACCTAACATCTCTGAGGTTGTTTTCTTCATCAGGGCCCAGCTTGTAATGCTTCTAGGTTCCATGAAAGGATCTAAGCGGAGGAAAAAGATACTTCAGCTTCCTAGGGAATTGGATATAGAGATGAAAGGTGCTCAGGATGGAATCCGGCTGAGAATCAGAGGAGGAAGCCCACTGTCCAGCCACCACTTTAGGCTGGAGGCACAGGGCCCTAATTCACATAGGGGAGGGAGTCTGCAGAGGGAGCTGGCACCGTCACATCATTCCAGAGCTTTGGGGAGAGGCAGGGCTCCTGGGGAGATCATGTGTGTAAGCCTTTGCCAGCTTACCCCTCCCCACCCCAATCCACCAGCTAATCTCTTACTCATCTGCAAAGTTTCCGGCCAGGATGCCACCATCATATCCCCCCACCCCCACCCCGTGGATTCCAGAACTTCCCAGAGAGGGGAGGAGTGGTGGGAGAACGTGGGCTTTAGAAACAAGCTAAATAGCTATCAACAGGAGAATCATTAACTCAATGATAGTTCAGTAGAGCTTGTTGGTGGTGGTATTATCATTACAAGCATCTACTGAGCAGTTTTAAGGAAAGTACTATACTTTACCCGAAATGAATACTATTATTGACCCCATTTCATAAATGTGAAAACTGAGGCTTACAGAATTTAAGTAGCTGCCCATGGCCACAAAACCTGCAAGCCACAGAGTCAGGACTTGAACGCAGATCTTTCTGAAGCAAAACATATGTACTTTAACCTCTATATTATACTCAAATTAAAAAATCGCATTGGAGAAGAATACTTAGTGACAAAGGAAAATACTTTTGATGTGATAGTGGAAAAAAAGACAAAATGCACTATCCCAATTCTATAAATAAATGTATGTGTGTGTGAGGGTGTGCTTGCATGTGCGTGTGTGTGTGTGTGTGTTTAGAGAAGGGAAGAGAGAGGCAGAACAGAATAAGATTAGCGATTATTTCTGGATGATGAGATTACCTTTCAGTGTTTTCCATAATACCTAGAATAAATATAATACTTTTAAATCAAGGGGAAATGGATTTTTTTAAGTGGAAACAGATAGAGCAAGGGATTTAGAAGGAGACAACCTGGGTGAGACCCCCAGCTCTGACTCCCCCCAGCATCTGGAGCTGCTATGCTGTCTCTGAATCCTTCTGAAGGATTCTTTCTGGGGCTGGTGGGGAGAGAAAAGGAGTTAGGAAGCGTACCTGATTGGGGTTCTATTTTTGAAAGAGGCCTGCGTTGGCATCTCTAGAGGTGGAGTACAGTGTATTTCCCTAAATAACCACTGCTATTTATAGAAGGCGCCAATGAACTGCACCCAAGGAGAGAGGGAAAGAGGAGCGACTGGATGCTTCTAGACACCCTGCGGGTCCTGAGCTGGATCTCAGTCCCTGTCTTCAGAGGTGCCTGCCTGGGAAGTTGCCCACCAGCCTTGCTGTGCCCTTAGTTGGTGCAGCAGCAGGGCCGCTGGTGTCCCTTCTGCTGTGACGGCAGAGAAGGCTGGGGGGCCAGCTTGAGGGGACCACTTTACACCCTTGAATGACATGCTCTTTACAAGCATTGTCAGCTTCTGGGGCAGGATATGTCCGGATTTGATGTCTCTTTCCCGAGGCAAGAAAATAGGCAGAGGAGGATTACTGTCTGGGGGCAAAGCCCCCAGGATGTGTTTGTGAAAAGTTGTAGAGCTGGGCTGAAATTGACAGAGGTTAGAGACGGGTAGAATCATAGATTCTTGGCCTGCAAGGGCACTTCAAGCAGCCGCCCTGCAGAGGGCCCTGTCCAGCCCTGGGCTTGCATTCCTGCAGGGAAGGGCACGTCCGCCGGGAGAGCCCCTCCCATTTCTGGAGAGTCGGTTGTTTACAAGCTTGCTCCCAGAGGCATGGCATATCCTCTGCCCAGCATACGTGATGATTAAATGTAAACATGGTGATCCTGAACTTGAATGGCCTGCTTACCACGATTATCAGGTAGTGTGATCAGTATTCCAGCTCTACTCTCTCATTTAATCTTCGCAAAAGCGTTCTGAGTTAGACATGGTGTTATTCCTATTTTGTAGACGAGGAGGCTGAACCAATGCCATGATAATAATGATATCAAATGTTTATATACTACTTAATGTGTTCCAGGCACTCTTCTGAGTGGTTTGTGTGAATTAACTAATTGAATTGTCACAAAGACTCCTGGATGTAGGTAGCATTAGCATCATCTCCAATTTGGAGATGGGGCCGCCAAGGCACAGAGAGGTTAAGTATGTAACCTAAAGTCACAGAGCTTGTAAGCGGCTGAGGCAGGATTTGAACCTGGCACTGCAGCTCCAGCAGCTGTGTTCCTGACTGCCAAGGAACCCAGCCCGCTTTCAGTCACACCTTTGCCATAAAGAGGAACCAGTGCCAGCCCCGTTTTCTAGTTGGCACAGGAAAAAAGCCCTGGGAAAGGGTCTGCGGTTGGCATGGAACGTCCAGGACTCAAAGCCTTTCTCCATTTTGCTGAAGTCCCATCACCCGGGGCATGGCATCTGTTGACCACACACATAGCCTGGCCTTGGGGGGAGAAAGTGCCTTCATTCCCGGGACCCAGACTGCTGCCCCCAAGGAAGCTGGTTGGAAGGTTCTAGAAATGTAGGTAAGGCAGGCTGTAGGCCAGGCCTATCACAGCAGAGAGACAAATCCCCAGGTCCTGAGGAGAAGACAAAGCGAGCTTTCCGGCCTCCAGAGCCTTCTGTTTGCTGAGCAGCGTGGTGCGGGGAGAAGCCTGAGAACAGGTGTCACAGAGGCCCTGAATTTCCCTGGAAACAGCCCTCAGGAAACATGGAGAACGAGTCCCGATGCACGTGCAGCCCTCTGCCCTGTGCGTTCCTGACGACAGTGGCTGTCGCTTGGAGGACCAGGCAGGTCTGACGGCTCAGACGTGGTCACTACCCCCGACAACCCTGGGGGGCAGGGCTGAGGATCCCGATTCCACAGGCAGAGGACCTGAGGCTCAAGGGGCCACAGAACTAGTCAGTGGTGAGGTTTAGGCTTTTGAAAATTGTGAGCAGCAGGTTTCAGACCGTTTTCTCATTTGATCTTTTCAACAAGCCTATGAGATGGGCGGAGGAGAGGTCGTTATCCCTATTTTAAAGATGAGGAAAACTGAGGCTCAGAGACACACGGTGATTTCTCCAAGTGTCACAGAGCAAAAGAGCACCAGTGCCTGGACTCGAGGCCGGGCCTGTGGGGCTCAGATCGGTGTTCCCTCCCCTCGGCCCAGGCCTGTGGCACATTCCCTGCTGTCTACCACTCCTGTCCCCCTCTGGACGCCTCACAGGCCAGGCTGCTCCAGGCTCCAGACACTCCCATCCTTCCTTCCCCTCCTGAAACCCACCCTGCTTGCCGTTGGCTAGCTGTGTGACCTTGGACAGCTTGATTACCCTGGTCCTCTCTGAGTTTTCACTTTCCTGCAAGGTGGAGAGCCCACCCCCCAGGGTTACTTGAGAACAAATGAGGTAATAGTCCAGGTACCGGGCCTCGCACAGGGTCCCTGCATGGGAAATGGCTGGGCTCCCTGCTGGGGGCTGATGGAGGCTCACTGGGTCTGAGAAATTAATCTGTGGGGAATTTCACAGAGCATCACCCAGCTCAGCCCTTCACTTACAGAGGAGGAAACGGAACAGTGACTTGACCGGGGTCACACAGCAAGTGGAGGCTGGGCCAGCTGGTCCCCAGACCCCTGTATCCTGATTCCCTGTCCAGTGCTACACGCGCCACACCAGACAGCACCCTAGGACCTGGGGAATGGAAAACACAGGGGACCAGACCTGGGAAAGATCCCACCGCCATAAACCCCTAAAATGGAAACCATCCTGACGGGTGGCAGCGTTTCTCTAGGAAGCAGCATCCCTGTTCCCTGTCAGATGCCCCTGCCTCGCAGTTTACCAGTGTGAGGTCCTGGGCAGGGTTAGGGGTCCAGGTTCTGGAAAAGTCTGTGAAAAGAGGGCGGGGAGGGCTGCTCAGGAAGTGGTGCCCATGGTTCTGAGGCTTCTTCTCAGCCCTCGTGCCCTGAAGGGAAATGGCGGAGTTGGTGGTGGTGGTGGTGGTGGTGGAGAGGCCAGTAAGACATCTCCGCTGTCTGGGTGTCCCTGGCCCCTCACTGCTCGGGCAGGGTCCTGGGAGCTGGGAGATGTGCAGGATGAACAGATCTGGGTGGACCTTGTGTGGCTTCTGGTACCTTCTGCAACATCCCGGGACCCCGCCCCCGCACCATCACCTTGCTGGGAAAGGGGTCACAAGCCAGGAACTTGGAGCTGATGGCCGAGAGGGGTGGTTGCCCCTTTATCCCTGTGGAGAACGTAGCCATCATTCCTGGATTCTTCTCCAAAACTTTTTTTTTTTTTTAAGGCCTAAGACACTCAGATGCAGACTGAAAAGACTGAAAATCTTTTTTTAAGTCGTAATTATAATTAAACCTGCTTTGCAACATGGAACAAAAAAACACTCCTTGTATCACACCACCTATTTGAATTGTTTACGTTTTTATGTGATTCCTTCCACATTTATTCCACCACAGACTGTATTTCTGTTTGGAAGGCAGTCTGTATGGTCTGTATTAGAGTCTTCATGGTGCTTGGTGGGTAGGCATGGGGGATAGCACTGTATAAAATCTGACACTCATTCATTGTAAAAGTAAATACTGAGCATCTCCCCTTTATCAGGCTCTGTATCAGGTCCTTGAGAGTCTTAAAGAAAATCAGACTTGGCTCTTCCTTCCAAAGAGGGCAAGGAGAGGAAAAAGAAGGGGGTTGCCACTTACGGGGCACCTACTGTGTGCGAGGTCTGGTGCTAAGCACTGTGCACACTTCGTCTCGTGTAAGCAGAGATTCTTACACCCATTTTACAGATGAGGAAGCTGAGAGTCAGTGCCTGGGGCAATGTAACTGGTAGCTGGGAAGAGGCAGAAATGGGAGCTTGTGCCTGTTTCACAGGAAAACCTGATCATCTTTTTAAGTGCCCTCGGGGCATCTACCAGGTAAGATAAACACGCACACAGTGAACCAACCACCCTGTGATGGGGATAAAGCTACAGGATTTTTTCTCTCAAGCTATATAGCAGGAGCACAGAGAAGGGAGACATCAATGTTGCAAAGACGGAAGACTCCAGAAGGCTGCCCAGAGGGGCCTCATTTCAGTAGACTGGAAATTATCTTAAACCCTGCGAGGTGTGGGGAAGGCAGCCTCCATTACAGTAAGTGACTGACTGCCCGCTGAGGCCTCTCCTCTGAGCACCAGTGGCCTGGAGGTCCTACCATGCTCTGTGAACTGACACCAGGACTAGGGCCATTAGCTGAGTCTGCCTGGACAAGTCTAGATCTGGCCAAGCCCGCAGGACTGATGGTACACTCTCGGGCCTCTTTCTTCTATTATTCATGCCAACTGTGGAACCCAGTAATATTAGCTTTGATTCTATCTCAGATCGAAGTAAAATGCATTTGGCAAATATTTATTGAGGCCCTGCAACTTCTCCTATAGGCACTGCTTACCCAGGGTAGAAAAAGATGGGTAGGACCTAGCTTCAAACTTCAGGGGGCTCTCTCATTCTAGGAGGGAGAAGAGAGCTAATTCATATTGCAAAAGCTATCACAGGCATCACAGGAGCATTTGAAAAAGACATGTTTGACAGATTCATTTGCCACTGTTTCATGAGCACCTACTCTGTGCCAGCATGGTGCCATGGCCTGGGAACCAGAAAGGAAGAGGATATGGTCCCTTTTTTTTTTTTTACAGATGTGAAATTGAGCCTAATGGAGTTAAAATAACTTGCCCAAGATAACCAATTATGAATACATAAAATTTTGCATTCCATGTAAACATCCATATTTACATTCATGTAAAACAATGTTTTAAATGACTTGCTGATAAGTAAAATTGATACCCCACTGGGATTTACCTCATGTGTCCACTGCTCACTCTTCCATCCCCTTGTAGAGGTTCAGTTTGAGAAAGTAACAAGAGTATCAACAACAGGAGGAAATATACAAAAGCCCTGGCAGGTATTCTTACATTCCCTAAAATGCAGCAAAAAAGAAATCCCACCTAAGGAACTGTGCCAATTACATCTATTTTAATACCTGTGGATTTCATGCTAATAATTTTCTTGAGCACTAGGAACTCTTTAGTATATCCCTCTTCACAATTTCAATGAGAGTTTTAAATATTTATTTTGCATGTTTGCAGGTAGTACCTGTGCTAAATGTCTCCATATTTGAGCCTCCAAGTATTGACTGCCCTTCTGAGGTTAGGACTTGGACTTGCCAGCTGCCACATGTTAGCCCGGCCTGGACCAGTCGTAGACAGAGCTCAGCCCCAGACGGTTCCCTCTTGCCTTCTCCCGGCCCCCTCCTCTAATACCCTTCCGCCTTCTCTCCTCCTGCATCCTCCCCTCCTCTCGTCTCTTCTTTTCCATCTTTGCTCCCTTTCTGCTCCCCTCCCTTCTTCTCTTATTTTCCCTTCCGTCTTCCCGGCATTCTCTTCTCCTCACTGCTCCATCCTCTTTTCTTTCCTCCTCTTCTCCTCTGTCTTCTTCTCCCTGACCTTCCCTCCTCTCCCTCCCTTCTCCCCACCTCTCTTCTCCCTACCTTCTACTCCACCATCTCTTCTCTATCGGGACTCCACTGAAAGCCTCTAGTCTAGTGGCTTATAAGCTGGGGCTCTTGATTCCCTGCAGGGTCTGTGCACAAGTTTAAAGTGTTTATTAATCCTGGGAATAGAATTCAGCATCCTAAATTTGTGGACAGAGATGTCTTTTCCGGGGGAGAAGTTGCACACCTTTGACCAGATTCTCATGTTCCTGGACTTGGGCTCACTGCTTGTCTTGTCAGTTCTTAGTTTCCAGTTCATTGTTTCCTGAACGTCCCACAACAAGTGAGATTCACAGTGTACTTATAATTGATTGAAAAATTTGCAACTATTGACAAAGTAAGTACACAGAAACCCTTTGTAAAGAGAGCTCACTGCTAGGGAAGTATGAGCATCTCCAGCCGTTGTGTGGATTACATGAGATCTCATGGGTCAGTGTTCCGCATGTAGACAGTGCTAAATAACAGCTAGTTTTCACCTCGCCCCCCAGCCTATACTGAAATGCTGTTCCTTGCAGGTGAGTAAAATTGTTACTAGTTTGCTAGGGCTGCCGTAACAAAGCACCACACAGTGAGTGGCTTAAACAACAGAAACGTATTTTCTTCTAGTTCTGATGGCTGGAAGTCTGAGATCAAGGTGTTGCTAGGACGGGTTTCCTCTGAGGCCTCTCTCCTTGGCTTGTAAATGGCCATCTTCTCCCGGTGTCCTCACATGGTCTTTCTTCTGTGTGTGTCTGTGTCCCAGTCTCCTCTTCTTAAAAGGATACCGGCCACATTGGATTAGGGCCTACTCATATGACCTCATTTTACCTCTTTAAAACCGTATCTCCAAATTAAGTCACAGCCTGAGGTATTAGGGGTTGGCACTCCAACACGTGGGTGTGGGGAGGGGTACACAATTTAGCCCATAACAGACTGGATGGAAGCCCTCCCTTGTACAGTCTCACCAGGGCCCTGCTGAGGAGGCAGGCACAGGGAGGGGAGGAGTGTCCGAAGGCACTCAACTGAAAACGAATTGCATTTAGAACTTGGTCTTAATTCAAACCACTATGGACACAAGGTTATTTAGGAAGCGCTTTCTGGCTGAGTGGGCCCAGGATTAATTATTAAGGACCCATCCATGGACCTGGCAGGAGACGTGGACACCACGTGAGCAAGGGGCAGGCCCACGTGGCACCCTCATCTTCCTGACCGATAGGAAGAAGCTGTCTTTTATGTATACGTGCAGCTATTCTTAGTCTTGTACTCTCCCCTTATCCCCAGTGGAAAGGATTATTGTAACTATCTTGAACCCCTCTCATGGTCAAATTAATAGATGGGGTTCAGGTCATTGCCCTGGAGTTCAAGAGCCAGGATGTATTAACCCAAATGCATTAGCGGGTCATTAGAGCTGTGGGTGTAAAAGTTTAGTATCCAGAACAGGAAGGGGAGAGAGGGATGGGAAAGGGGCAGGGGCACCAGAGCTAAAAAACGTATTTAAAGATTTCATATAAATATGCCACTCTCTTGTGAGAGTCTAGTTAACAAAATCCTTCCTATAACATCACCTTCTGTGTAAGTACATGGTCTGAAGAGAATCTTTTGCCAAAGCCAATAGCTGGAGAATCAGGCTCCACGGGGCTGTTTCAGATGCAGTGAATTAGTGCTTAATAATATACATTGGATGCGGATGAAGCAATAATCTCAGTGCATTCAAATATAGATTCAAAGTCCTTTATTCCAGGAACAATAACCTATGTGATTGATTTGCATAGTTCTGTGACCTTAGGTGATTTCTTTGGAAAATTTGAGATGGTGAGGGTCTCTCTACTCTCGTTGTCCCACCTCACCCTCCAGTGGTTAATCTTCCCAGATTGCCTGCCTCATGGGTTGTAACCTAATTGATAACCTCGCCACCCTCTGCTTTTCTCTGTTGTGCAGACTGATTCTGCGTTCTTGCCATGAGGCACACTACCATAGGAAGGGGAAGGTTCGCCCCTGACTAGATGTTATGCTTCGACATGTCATTTACTTTTCCCAGCCTCATCTGTACAATGAGGATAAAATACCTGCTTATGGAATTGCTACAAAGATTAGAGATAGAGCATGTGAAGCCTCTTCTATAGTGCCTGGTATCCCAGTTCCTTGACACATAGGTGAGATCGTTATTACGAGGCTCTGCAGATGGCTTGGAGGGGTGCTCCGGGCAAGCAGTACCCCCAGATTCCTGTGTACTCTCTGTTACCTAGGGCACCTCCACTCTGAGCTGCAACTACCAGCCTAGAAACTACAAGCTTGCCAACTACAAGCTTGCGGCTTGGCAAGATGATAGTAATTAACTCATCTCTTAACTAATGAGAGCATTAGTTAAGGTGGTGTGATAGAGAAGAATATGGTTTTGCAGTTTGAGAGATCTAGGTTCAAATCCTAGCTTTGCCACTTTATCTTGGGTGCGTTACCTCAATTCTCTGAGGCTTGGTTTCTTCATCTTTAAAAGTGAGGTAAGGACTATTTGCTTGGGAAGATGATTGGGACGATGAAATTAAATCTTCTACACATGTAGAGTACCACCTTTAGTTGCTGCCACAGAAGAAGCACTCAAACCTGGTAACGGCGTTGTTACCATCGTCATGATTATCATTGATTATCATGATTATCATGATAATCATGATTATCATGATTATCATTGTTACGAATATCCTTGTGACTGTCACCGGCAGTCGTTTCTGGAGGTTTTGTGAAACCTCATCAGGAAGAATTTCGAAAATGGAAGGATTCTCGGCAGTGGTCATGTTCTGTTGCTATTGTTGCTATTTTCTAAGCCAAAGCGCTTTTCCTAAGGACTGCCAAGGTTTATGATTTCATCAGAATAAAAAATTTGGCAATGAGCATGGACAATTGTGCCCCAAACCTTGGTTAATTATGTATCCGTCGTTATTTTCACATGGTCCAAACATGTGAAAATTAAATCGTGTATGCCAGTACTCTTGGTAAACGGGCTTTCTGTGGAAAATCCCACATGGATGGTCTCCTTTTGGCACCAAGAGTCAAATGGTACCAAGGCAGCTCCTCCTGGTGCAATATGGAAATCGGCTGGCCATTTAACTGGACCCAGTCAACCTATTAGGCGCTGCCTCAGATATGAGGCCATAAACTTCGATTCTGTCACTTTTGCAGTCATGGGCCCAGAAGTAAAGAACTCTGATTTTATTCATGTATTTTTTTAAGTGTTTTTTCATTTCAAAGAAATGTATAGATTGGTTTGGCTAGAATATAAAACGTAAGCTCTACTTGTCATTTACACCTTAGAATGAGATATTAAGAGTCATTTATTTTTATAATTGTTTGAAGTGTGGTAAAATATACCTAAGATAAAATTCATCGTTTTAACCATTTCTAAGTGCACAGTTTTATGGTATTAAGTACATTCACATTGTTGTGCAACCGTCAACCATCCATCTATAGAACTCTTTTCATCTTCCAAAGTGAACCTCTGTACCCATTAAACAATAACTCCCCCTTCCACCCTTTCTCCAGCCCCTTCAACCACTGTTCTGCCTTCTGTCTCTGAATATGAGTCTGCCAGCTTCCTGTAAGTGGAATCATATGTTGCGTGTCCTTTGGTGACTGACTTACACTTAAGCATAATGTACTCACCATAGTGTTCTCAGGGTCCATCCATATTGTATCATGTATCAGAATTTTCTTCTTTTTGAAGGCTGGATAATATTTTATTGTGGGTACCTATTGAATTTTATTTATTCATTTGTTGATGAACATTATTTGCTTTCACCTTTTGGCTGTTGTGAATAATGCAACTGTGAACATGGGTGTACAATTATCCGTTCAAGTCCCTGCTTTTGATTCTTTCAGTTATATACACAGAAGCAGAATTGCTGAATCATATGGTAATTCTATTTTTAGGTTTATTTCATACCATTTCCCACAATGGCAGAGCCATTTTACATTTCCACCAGCAGTGCACAAGGGGTTCCAATTTCTCCACACCCTTGCCAACATTTGTTATTTTCTGGTTTTCATAATAGCCACTCTAATGAGTATGAAGTCTGGAGATTTATTTGTTTGTTTCATTTCTCCTTTTTTATTAATAAACTTTATTTTTAGGGCACTTTTAGGTTCACGACAAAACTGAGCAGAAAGGATAGAGTTCCCATAGGCTCCCTGCCCTCACACATGCACACCCTCCCTCACTACCAGCAACCCCCCACTACAGTGGTACATTTGTTACAATAGAGGACCCGACACTGACACATCATTGTCACCCAATGTCCACAGTTTACATTAGGGTTCACTCATGATGTTGTACATTCTGTGGGTTTTGACAAATGTATACTGACATGTATCCACTATTATAATATCAAACAGAATAAATTCACTGTCCTATAAATCCTCATGCTTTGCCTATTCATCCCTCCCTCCCCCTAACCCCCCAGAAACCACTGATCTTTGCACTGTCTCCAGAGTTTTGCTTTTTCCAGAATATCATATGGTAGGAATCATACAGTATTTAGCCTTCTCAAACTGGATCCTTTCACTTAGTAATATGCATTTAAGGTTCTTCCACTTTTCCCGTTGCTTGATAGCTCATTTCTTTTCAGCACTGAATAGCAATCCATTGTCTGCATGTATCACAATTTATTTAACCATTCTCCTACTGAAGGACATCTTGGTTGCTTGCAAATTTTGGCAATTACAAAGAAAGCTGCTATAAACATCCCTGTGCAGGTTTTTCTGTGGACATAAGTTTTTAATTCATTTGGGTAAATACCAGAGAGCGCAACTGCTGAATTGTATGGTAAGAATATATCTAGTTTTGTAAGAAACCTCCAAACTGGCTTCCAGAGTGTCTGTACCATCTTGCATTCCCATCAGCAATAAATGAGAGTTCCTGTTGCTCCACATTCTCGCTAGCATCTGGTGTTATCACTGTTCTGAATATTGGCCGTTCTAATAAATATGTAGTGGTATCTTGTATCTCATTTGCAATTCCCTAATGACATATGATGTTGGACATCTTTTCATATGTTAACTTCCCATTTGTATATTTTCTTTGTGACGTGTCTGTTCAAGTCTTTGGCCCATTTTTAATTGGCTTGGTTGGCTTGTTTATTTTCCTATTGTTGAGTTTTTAGAATTGTTTATGTATTTTGGATAATGGTTCTTTATCAGATGTGTCTTTTGCAATTATTTTCTCCCACCATGTGTCTTGTCTTTCTCCTTGTCTTGACATTGTATAACAAAACAGAAGTGTTTAATTTTAATGACGTCCACCTTATCATCTTTTTCCTTTCACGGATTGTGCCTTTGGAGTTTTATCTAGAGTCATCACCATCCTGAGGTCACCTAGATTTTCTCCTATGTTATCATCTAGGAGTTTTGTAGTTTTGCATTTTACATGTAGGTCTATGATCCATTTTGAGTTAGCTTTTGAGTTAGCTTTTGAGTTAGCTTTTGAGTTAGCTTTTGTGAAGGGTGTAAAGTCTGTGCCTAGAATTTTTGCATGTGGATGTCCAGTTGTTCTAGCACCATTTGAGAAAAGGCTGTCTTTTCTCCATTGTATTCCATTTCTCCTTTGTCAAAGATCAATTGACTGTATTTATGTAGGCCTATTTCTGGGCTTGCTGTTCTGTTCTGTTTATCTGTTTGTCTCTTTTTCACCAACACCACACTGTCTCAATTACTGTAGCTTTAAGGTACGTCTTGAGTTCACGTAGTGTCAGTCCTCTAATTTTGCTACTCTCCTTCAATATTGAGTTAGCTATTCTGGGTCTTTTGCCTCTCCACTTGAGAATCAGTTTGCCAATATCTACAAAATAACTTGCTGGTGTTTTGATTGGGATTGTGTTGAATCTATATATCAAGTTCAGAAGAGCTGACATCTCGATAATATTGAGTCTTCGTGTCCATGAATATGGAATAGTTCTCCAATTATTTTGTTCTTTATTTATTTATTTATTTATGAATTTTATTTTATTTGTTTTTTTATACAGCAGGTTCTTATTAGTTATCCATTTTATACATATTAGTGTATCTATGTCAATCCCAATCTCCCAATTCATCCCACCACCACCACCACCACCACCACCCCCAGCACTTTCCCCCCTTGCTGTCCATATGTTTGTTCTCTGCATCTGTGTCTCAATTTCTGCCCTGCAGACTGATTCATCTGTACCATTTTTCTAGGTTCCACATATATACATTAATATATGATATTTGTTTTTCTCTTTCTGACTTACTTCACTCTGTATGACAGTCTCTAGATCCATCCACAACTCTACAAATGTTTCGTGTACAAACTGTACAACTCTACAGTTTCGTTCCTTTTTATGGCTGAGTAATATTCCATTGTATACATGTACCACATCTTCTTTATGCATTCATCTGACAATGGGCATTTAGGTTGCTTCCATGTCCTGGCTATTGTAAATAGTGCTGCAAAGAACATTGGGGTGCATGTGTCTTTTTTTTTTTCTTTTTTTTCTGGTACACGGGCCTCTCACTGTTGTGGCCTCTCCCGTTGCGGAACACAGGCTCTGGACACACAGGCTCAGCGGCCATGGCTCACAGGCCTAGCTGCTCCACAGCATGTGGGATCTTCCGAGACCGGGGCACGAACCCGTTTCCCCTGTATCGGCAGGCGGACTCTCAACCACTGTGCCACCAGGGAAGCCCGCATGTGTCTTTTTGAATTATGGTATTCTCTGGGTGTATGCCCAGTAGTGGGATTGCTGGATCATATGGTAATTCTATTTTTAGTTTTTTAAGGAACCTCCATACTGTTCTCCATAGTGGCTGTATCAATTTACATTCCCACCAACAGTGCAAGAGGGTTCCCTTTTCTCCACACCCTCTCCAGCATTTGTTGTTCATAGATTTTCTGATGATGCCCATTCTAACTGGTATGAGGTGATCCCTCATTGCAGTTTCGATTTGCATTTTTCTAATAATCAGTGATGTTGAGCAGCTTTTCATGTGCTTCTTGGCCATCTCTATGTCTTCTTTGGATAAATGTCTATTTAGGTCTTCTGCCCATTTTTGGATTGGGTTGTTTGTTTTTTTAATATTCAGCTGCATGAGCTGTTTATAAATTTTGGAGATTAATCCTTTGTCCATTGATTCATTTGCAAATATTTTCTCCCATCCTGAGGATTGTCTTTTCGTCTTGTTTGTAGTTTCCTTTGCTGTACAAAAACTTTGAAGTTTCATTAGGTCCCATTTGTTTATTTTTGTTTTTATTTCCATTACTCTAGGAGGTGGATCAAAAAAGGTCTTGCTGTGATGTATGTCAAAGAGTGTTCTTCCTATGTTTTCCTCTAAGAGTTTGATAGTGTCCAGTCTTACATTTAGATCTCTAATCCATTTTGAGTTTAGTTTTGTGTATGGTGTTAGGGAGTGTTCTAATTTCATTCTTTTACATGTAGCTGTCCAGTTTTCCCAGCACTACTTATTGAAGAGACTGTCTTTTCTCCATTGTATATCCTTGCCTCCTTTGTCATAGGTTAGTTGACCAGAGGTGCATGGGTTTATCTCTGGGATTTCTATCCTGTTCCATTGATGTATATTTCTGTTTTTGTGCCAGTACCATATTGTCTTGATGACTGTAGCTTTGTAGTATAGTCGGAAGTCAGGGAGCCTGATTCCTCCAGCTCTGTTTTCTTCCCTCAAGACCACTTTGCTTATTTGGCATCTTTTGTGTCTCCATACAGATTTTAAGATTTTTGGTTCTAGTTCTGTAAAAAATGCCATTGGTAATTTGATAGGGATTGCATTGAATCTGTAGATGGCTTTGGGTAGTACAGTCATTTTCATAATATTGATTCTTCCAATCCAAGAACATGGTATACCTCTCCATCTGTTTGTATCATCTTTAATTTATTTCATCAGTGTCTTATAGTTTTCTGCGTACAGGTCTTTTGTCTCCCTAGGTAGGTTTATTCCCAGGTATTTTATTCTTTCTGTTGCAGTGGTAAATGGGAGTGTTTCCTTAATTTGTCTTTCAGATTTTTCTTCATTAGTGTATAGGAATGCAAGAGATGTCTGTGCATTAATTTTGTATCCTGCAACTTTACCAGATTCTTTGATTAGCTCTAGTAGTTTTCTGGTGACATCTTTAGGATTCTCTATGTATAGAATCATGTCATCTGCAAACAGTGACACTTTTACTTCTTCTTTTCCAATTTGTATTTCTTTTATTTCTTTTTCTTCTCTGATTGCCGTGGCTAGGACTTGCAAAACTATGTTGAATAATAGTAGTGAAAGTGGACATCCTTGTCTTGTTCCTGATCTTAGAGGAAATTCTTTCAGTTTTTCACCATTGAGAATGATGTTTTCTGTGGGTTTGTTGTATATGACCTTTCTTATGTTGAGGTTGGTTTCCTCCATGCCCACTTTCTGGAGAGTTTTTATCATAAATGGGTGTTGAATTTTGTCAAAAGCTTTTTCTGCATCTATTGAGATGATCATATGGTTTTTATTCTTCAATTTATTAATATGGTGTTTCACATTGATTGATTTGCATATATTGAAGAATCCTTGCGTCCTTGGGATAAATCCCACTTGATCATGGTGTATGATCCTTTTAATGTGTTGTTGGATTCTGTTTGCTAGTATTTTTTTGAGGATTTTTGCATCTATATTTATCAGTGATATTGGTCTGTAATTTTCTTTTTGTGTAGTATTTTGGTCTCGTTTTGGTATCAGGGTGATGGTGGCCTCATAAAATGAGTTTGGGAGTGTTCCTTTCTCTGCAATTTTTTGGAGGAGTTTGAGAAGGATGGGTGTTAGCTCTTCTCCAAATGTTTGATAGAATTCACCTGTGAAGCCATCTGGTCCTGGACTTTTGTTTGTTGGAAGATTTTTAATCACAGTTTCAATTTCATTACTTGTGATTGGTCTGTTCATATTTTCTATTTCTTCCTGGTTCAGTCTTGGAAGTTTATACCTTTCTAAGAATTTGTCCATTTCTTCCACGTTGTCCATTTGATTGGCATAGAGTTGCTCTTAGGATGCTTTGTATTTCTGTGGTGTCTGTTGTAACTTCTCCTTTTCATTTCTAATTTTATTGATTTGAGTCCTCTCCCTCTTTTTCTTGATGAGTCTGGCTAATGGTTAATCAATTTTGTTTATCTTCTCAAAGAACCAGCTTTTAGTTTTATTGATCTTTGCTATTGTTTTCTTTGTTTCTATGTCATTTACTTTTGCTCTGATCTGTATGGTTTCTTTCCTTCTACTAACTTTGTGTTTTGTTTGTTCTTCTTTCTCTGGTTCTTTCAGGTGTAAGGTTAGATTGTTTATTTGAGATGTTTGTTGTTTCTTGAGGTAGGATTGTATTGCTATAAACGTCTCTCTTAGAACTGCTTTTGCTGCATCCCGTAGGTTTTGTATCGTCGTGTTTTCGTTTTCATTTGTCTCTAGGTATTTTTTGATTTCCTCTTCGATTTCTTCAGTGACCTCTTGGTTATTTAGTAACGTATGGTTTAGACTCCATGTTTTTGTGTTTTTTACGTTTTTTTCCCTGTAATTGATTTCTATTCTCATAGTGTTGTGGTCAGAAAAGATGCTTGATATGATTTCAGTTTTCTTAAATTTACTGAGGCTTGATTTGTGACCCAACTTGTGATCTATCCTGGAGAATGTTCCATGTGCACTTGAGAAGAAAGTGTAATCTGCTGTTTTGGGGTGGAATGTCCTATAAATATCAATTAAATTTATCTGGTCTATTGTGTCATTTAAAGCTTGTGTTTCCTTATTAGTTTTCTGTCTGGATGATTTGTCATTGGTGTAAGTGAGGTGTCCCCCAGTATTATTGTGTTACTGTTGATTTCCTCTTTTATAGCTGTTAGTAGTTGCCTTATGTATTGAGGTGCTCCTATGTTGGGTGCATATATATTTATACTTGTTATATGTTCTTCTTGGATTGATCACTTGATCATTATGTAGTGTCCTTCCTTGTCTCTTGTAACATTGTTTATCTTAAAGTCTATTTTATCTTATATGAGTATTGCTACTCCACCTTTCTTTTGATTTCTGTTTGCATGGAATATCTTTTTCCATCCCCTCACTTTCAGTCTGTATGTGTTCCTAGGTCTGAAGTGGGTCTCTTGTAGACAGTATATATATGGGTCTTGTTTTTGTATCCATTCAGCAAGCCTGTGTCTTTTTGTTGGAGCATTTAATCCATTCATGTTTAAGGTAATTATTGATATATATGTTCCTATGCCCATTTTCTTAATTGTTTTGGGTTTGTTTTTGTAGGTCCTTTTCTTTTCTTGTGTTTCCCGCTTAGAGAAGTTCCTTTAGCATTTGTTGTAGCGCTGGTTTGGTGGTGCTGAATTCTCTCAGCTTTTGCTTGTCTCTAAAGCTTTTGATTTCTCCATTGAATCTGAATGAGGTTCCTGCTGCGCAGAGTAATTTTGGTTGTAGGTTCTTCCCTTTCATCATTTTAAATATGTCATGCCACTCCCATTTGGCTTGTAGAGTTTCTGCTGGGAAATCAGCTGTTAACCTTATGGGAGTTCCCTTATATGTTATTTGTCCTTTTTCCCTTGCTGCTTTCAATAATTTTTCTTTGTCTTTAATTTTTGCCAATTTGATTACTATGTGTCTCAGTGTGTTTCTCCTTTGGTTTATCCTGTATGGGGCTCTCTGCGCTTCCTGGACTTGGGTGGCTGTTTCCTTTCCTATGTTAGGGATGTTTTTGACTATAATCTCTTGAAATATTTTCTCAGGTCCTTTCTCTCCCTTCTCCTCCTGGGACCCCTATAATGCGAATGTTGTTGCATTTAATGTTGTCCCAGAGTCTCTTAGGCTGTCTTCATTTCTTTTCATTCTTTTTTCTTTATTCTGTTCTGCAGCAGTGAATTCCACCATTCTGTCTTCCAGGTCACTTATCCGTTTTTCTGCCTCAGTTATTCTGCTATTGATTCCTTCTAGTGTATTTTTTTATTTCAGTTATTGTATTGTTCATCTCTGTTTGTTTGTTCTTTAAATCTTCTAGGTCTTTGTTAAACATTTCTTACATCTTCTCGATCTTTGCCTCCATTCTTTTTCCGAGGTCCTTGGTCATCTTCACTATCATTATTCTGAATTCTTTTTCTGGAAGGTCGCCTATCTCCACTTCATTTAGTTGTTTTTCTGGGGTTTTATCTTGTTCCATTATCTGGCTCATAGCCCTCTGCATTTTCATCTTGTCTGTCTGTGAATGTGTTTTTTTTCCACAGGCTGCAGGATTGTAGTTCTTCTTCCTTCTGCTGTGTGCCCTCTGGTGGATGAGGCTATCTAAGAGGCTTGTGCAAGTTTCGTGATGGGAGGGACTGGTGGTGGGTAGAGCTGGCTGTTGCTGTGGCGGGCAGAGCTCAGTAAAACTTTAATCCACTTGTCTGCTGATGGGTGGGGCTGGGTTCCCTCCCTCTTGGTTGTGTGCCCTGAGGCGACCCAACGGTGGAGCCTACCGGGGCTCCTTGGTGGGGCTAATGGCAGACTCTGGGAGGACTCACGCCAAGGAGTACTTCCCAGAACTTATGCTGCCAGTGTCCTTGTCCTCACGGTGAGACACAGCTACCCACTGCCTCTGCGGGAGACCCTCCAACACTAGCAGGTAGGTCTGGTTCAGTCTCCTATGGGGTCACTGCTCCTTCCCCTGGGTCCCAGTGGGCACAGTACTTTGTGTGTGCCCTCCAAGAGTGGAGTGTCTGTTTCCCCCAGTCCTGTCAAAGTCCTATAATCAAATCCCGCTAGCCTTCAAATTCTGATTCTCTAGGAATTCCTCCTCCCATTGCTAGACCCCCAGATTGGGAAGCCTGACATGGGGCTCAGAACCTTCACTCCAGTAGGTGGACTTCTGTGCCATAAGTGTTCTCCAGTTTGTGAGTCACCCACCCAGCATTTATGGGATTTGATTTTGTTGTGATTGCGCCCCTCCTCCCATCTCATTGTGGCTTCTCCTTTGTTTTTGGATGTGGGATATCCTTTTTGGTGAGTTCTAGTCTATTTAGTTCTTCTTTAATATCTTTGATCAGAGTTTTGTAGTTTTCCTCATATAGATCTTGTTCATATTTTGTTAGATTTATAGCTAAGTGTTTCATTTTCAGATGTGTGAATGTAAAAGGTAGTTGTTTTTAATTTCAATTTTCACTTGTTCATTGCAGTATATAGGAAAATGATTGACTTTTTATATTAACCTTGTGTCTTAAAATCTTGATGTAGTTGATTATTAGTTTCAGGAGTTTTTGATGTGAATTCTTTTGGATTTTCTACAAAGATAGTCATGTCATCTGCAAACAAAGACAGTTTAATTTCTTTATTCCCAATCTACATACTTTTTATTTCCTTTTCTTGTTTTATTGCATTAGCTAGGACTTCCAATATGATGAGAGAGGACATCCTCATCTTGTTCCTGATCTTAACAGAAAAGCTTCACCTTTCTCACCATTAAGTGTGATGTTAGTTGTTGGGTTTTTGTAGGTATTCTTTATCAAGTTAAGAAAGTCCCCCTCTATTTCTAGTTTGCTGAGAGTTTTTTATCCTGAATAGCTGTTGGATTTTGTCACATGTTTTTTAGCATGTATTAATATGATCATGTGATTTTTCTTCTTCAGCCTATTGATGTGATGGATTACCTTCATTGGTTTTTGAATGTTTAACCAGCCTTGCATACCTTGGATAAATCCCATTTAGTTGTGGTTTATAAATCTTTTTATACATTGTTAGATTCAATTTACTAATATTTTGTTGGGTGTTTTTACACCTATGTTCATAAGAAACATTGAACTCTAGTTTTCTTGTAATGTTTTTGTATGGTTTGGGCATTAGGGTAATTCTGGCCTCATAGAATGAATTAGGAAGTATTCTTTCTGCTTCTGTCTTCTGGAAGAGGTTGTAGAGAATTGGCATAATTTCTTCCTTCAGTGTTTGGTAGAATTTACCAGTGACCCCATCTGGGTCTGGTGCTTTCTGTTTTGGAAACTTATTAAGTATCGATTCAATTTCTTTAATAGATATAAGCGTATTCAGATTTTCTATTAGTCCCATTTATTTTTAACTGCATTGTTACAAAAATATTAGGACAATACAAATTACTGAAAACAAAACCAAAGTGAAGCATAGCCGTGACTAACCACCGTGACTACTATTTATTAAGTGCTCCTACGGGCCTGCAAACTTACGAAGCACGCAGTATTATTTTCACTTAACAAATGAGAAACCTGATGCTTAGAGGAACTAAAGGACCTAACCAGGGCAACGCTGCTGGTTCATATCAAGCAAAATCCAGTTCTGCCTGATTGCTTCGCTAGTGCTCTAGACACTGCACCATGATGCTTTTTCAGTCTTTAAGATAAATAGTTTTTATGTGCCATGAGGTTCCTGTGAGGAAACCCATGTCTGATTCCAGGCTTTGATTATCTCCCCTATGGTCACATTCCTATTATGGTAGCTCCACACTCAGGCACGTCCGAACTGTAGGGTACGGTCATGAATACAGGGGAAGTTCTGTCCGAGGGAAGTTCTGTCCGAGGGGGTGATCCACCCCCCTCCCCACTTTTTTTGTCAAATGCATTTTTCGAACCATGGTAATGAAGCTTGAAGAGCAAAATCAGTGTTTTCCCTTTGCATGTCTCCTTGGTTAACGATCAGCCTGTACCTAAATATATTTACACAAGATGGCGCCGCTGAATCTGCATGGCAATCCACAAGCTCAGGCCTTAGCCTTAGGTGTCAGAGGTCCTGATTCAACTCCCAAAGCTACTATTTTCTCATTGTTTGCCAATGTGGGAGACACTTAATCTCTCTAAGCCTCAGTTTCTTTACCTGTGAAATGGGACAGGGTTATAATACTGAACTCATCAGAGGGTTGTGTGAATTAAATGAGCTAATGCATATGAAGCCTTTAGCACTGCTCTTGAAACAGGCTAGCGATTCAGTAAATGTTAACTAATATTGTTCCAAATCATTCTGAGTACCTACTATATGCCAAGCCCTCTCTTGTATCACCTGCTTGATCTTCAAATATTTTCATCATCTGCCCCAATAGTAAATGGTTTTTGACTGTACATTCTCAGCATTTTCATCTTTATTTATAAATTAGATCCATGATTCACTCTGAATCCATGTACTAAACATTAAGAAACTTAAATGTTCCCTTTCTTAAAATTAAGAAGAGAGAGAGAGATGTTCGGATATTTTCTTCCCAAGTCCCAATGGGTTGTCTTGAGCACCCTGTTTTGGGGACCTCTGATTTAGCTTGTCTAAGACAGATGTTGGCCAGCTTTTTCTGTAAAGGGCTAGATAGTAAAGGTTTTCAACTTTGCACAGTCTCTCATGCAACTACTCAACTCTGCTGGGTAGCACAAAAACAGCTGGAGACAATATGCTAACATACAGGCAAGGCTGTGTTCCAATAAAACTTTATTTACAAAAACAGGTGTTGGCCACAGTTTGTAGACCTCTGATCTAAGGCAACTTGCCCTGCTAGTTATATCCAACTTTTCCTTAGAGGACTACCTAAGCCAGCAGCACTTGCAAATGTTGTGAGGTAATTGGTAACAAGGAAAAGCGAGGTGGTGCATATGATAGGTCCTTCTAAAACGTACAAAGTATATTTTATGCTAATCATCATCATTGTTGTCGTTAAAATTAAACATTTTCCCAGACATAAGTGAGCAAAGACACTGACTTCCTTTTACCAACCTAATTATGTAGGCATGATGTGGAGTCTTGTGTAAACAAGGGCTGCCCTAGCTGAGCCTTTGCAAAGACGAGAGTCTTCTATTTGATTTTCTTTCTTACCTTCTTCTAATCCCTTCATCTGGTACTGATACATACACATAGGAAAGGAGTAGGTCTTTTCTGTGAAAATTATTAGGGTCCACGAACAGGGACATATAAAAGATTAGTGACTTCATGGGGGAAATGGCTCATTCATCACTAGATGCTATTGCCCACTGTGTGCCAGGCACTGTGCTGGACGCTGAGTTGGGGAGGGGAGGGGCATGGAGGATACAGCAATGAATGACAGGTGGTGTCTGCCCTTGAGGAGCTCCAGTCAGACGTTCCCCCCACCTCCCATCCAACATCACTCCTGTTCAAGGTCCCCAGGGATCTCCATGTTGCTAAACCCTGTGGTCATTGCCCAGTCCTCACATGACTGGACCAATTTACATGGATGGTAACACTGCTTCTTGAGTACTTTCTTCACCTGTGCTCAGGAACTCCATGCTCTCCTGGTCTGTCTCACCTCACTACCCACTACTTTTTCTGCCTCTCTTACTGCTTCCTCTGAGTCTCAAACCTCTAAATGCTGGGAGGCCCCAGGGCCCAGTCCACAGACCTTTTCTCATTCCACTCTACACGTCCTTGGAGACCTCATCCAGTCTTATAGTTTAAATGGATTTAAATGTAGATGACTGTCAGATTTATATCTCCAGCTTGGACCTCTGTCCTGAGCTCCTAATGCATATATCCACCCAAACAGGCAGTAGCTGTCCTCAAACCTAACACGCCCAAGCCCATTCCCTGGTTTTCTCCCATCACCAACCTGTTCTTCCCACAGCAGCTCCATTCCTTGCTTTGCTCAGGCTAATTTCCTGGGAGTTTTATTGTCTCTTCATTTTCTCTCTGTACCCCACATTCCACATCTAATACATCAACAGATACTGTGAGCTCTACCTTCAAAAGCATGTAAAGAATAGCACCACTTCCCATCACCTTCACACCCTCACCCTCGTCATTTCTCAGCTGGATTCTCACAGTAGCCTCCTACCTGTGCTTCCTGCTTCCTCTTTGCTCCCCTCCAATCTGTTCCTGTCGTTCTTCTGCTCAAAACCTTTCAAAGATTCCCCATCTCAGGGGAAAGGTCAAAGCCTTTACAACGTCCCACGGGGCTCTGCACATCTGTCAGAGCAGCATCCCACCCTGATGCCCCCAGCTCATCTCGCTCTCTCCTTGGTTCCTCCCAGCCCAGCGACACCAGCCTCCTTGTTGCCCCGCTAACACGCCAGGCACTCTTCTGCCACAGCCCCCTTTTGCCCTTGCTGGAACTTTAATCCTCCCAGATACCTGCAGAGCTTGCTGCCTCACTTCCTTCAGGTGTCTGCTCAATGCCACCTCTTCAGCGAGGCCTTCCCCGACCTAACTGTATAAAACAGACCGCTTCCACCAATCTCTTTCCTTCTTATTTCCCTCTATTTTTTTCATAACATTTACCGTCACCTAACATGTCACGTATTTGTTGTCTGACTTCCACTTTAGAATCTAACACCCTGAGGTTTTGTGCTCTGAGCCTGGAACAATACCTGTAGGTACTCGCTGACACTTTGAAAGGGGAGGGAGGAAAAGAAAAGAAAAGAAAAATGGTCTACTATCCACTAGAGCTTAGCACTAAAGTAATTACGTGTAGGTCAGTGGGTGCGGTAGATCTGAAGACCATGGAAGCCCAAGGGGGTTGCAACCCCTCACTTTAATTAGAGCAATTCTTGTATCTGTTTATCTCCTGAGCGCCAATATAAGTTTCATTTTAGGAGGAAAAGTCCCTCTACTAAAAAAAAGTATTTAAACAGCTAATTAAAAACAACTGTTCTCGGCTGTAGATGGCCATCTGAGGGCATGGAGCTGGCAGGTGGCATGATTCTGTCTGCTTATGATGAAGATGAGCCTGGCATGGATGTGGAGGTTAGCATGTAGGGCTGAGAACCAAGCAGAGAATCTAGGAGCAAAGGCCATAGCCGGGTCAAGGTAAAAGGTAGTGACACTGAACTTCTCAAGCAGGGAACCAGCAAATTCCTACTTCTTTCTCTAATCTGGTAGACAGATGCTAGCCGCTTGCTTCGGCCCACGCCTTCCCCTCTTCGGTGAATAAAATGGATGTGATTGTATTTACATGTACTAATACTATATTATTACTACTAAATATGTACTATATACTGTATATTACTGTATACTAAATCCTACGTCTACATGCACGTATAGGAAGTTGTCTTCACATACACATGAATATTCATGCAGCTTCATGTTGCCTAATTAGCTTCCTTAAGTCCTTTGGAGAAGGAGACAGCGTAAAAATGAAGGAGTAAATAATTGTCAAATAATTAAAAGTACTGTTGAGAAAGTATGTCTTTTAAATCGTTTTTTTAATTGGGTTCTTCATAAGACTGACTTGGACAGTTTCTCTTAGAAGATGTGTTGATTGACAGCCTATATAGGTATTAATAATAGGCAGTCAGTCTGCTAGGAATATATGAAGTGTTCAGGAGACAGAACATCGGGAACTGGATGCCAAGAACGCAGGCAGCAGTCTCGACTTGGAACACGTCGTTTTCTTGGCGGAGAGTCAGTAGCCATTGCCCAGAGCTGGAGTTGTTTGTGTATAAGACTGCCTAAGGGTCTGCATCTCATTGTTCTGAAATGTCAAGCACTTCTAGTGAGACCAGAAGCCATCAGTCACGTGATTGGTCCCACGGGCAGTGCATTCAGCAAATAGTTTATAATCAGAGGCTCCTGACCAAAATTGTAGGCGTGTCTCTGAAACTGGGTGTGTGACTTAAAAAAAATTTCTTGTCGTATTTTCTCATTTAAAAATTATACTTATTTATTCTTGAAAATTTAGAAACTACAGATGAGCAAATGGAAGAAAAGAAAAAATATCTATTACCTTACCACATTGAAAAAAAACAGTGGCTCTTTCTGTTGTGTAAACACACACACACATCACCTTTTTTTTTTAATTTCTAAAAATGGAACCACACTCTGTATTAGATTTTGTGCCTTTTTCATTTAACGATGTGTGTAATATACAACTTTCTATGTCATTAAATATTCATCTACAGAATCATTTTGTAAGGCTAAAATACTATTTATTTTGTAAGGTATTTCATCCTACAGAATGCCAGAGTGTATTTACATTTCTCCTGCTGTTAGACTTTCAGGTTGTTTCCTACTTTTTTTCACTCCAGTACTCACTATTGCAATGAGTGCCCTGTGCTGATATTCAGCCAGTTGGCACTGATACAATAATATAGTCTGCCCTGCTCAATGAAGCAGTGCTCATATCATCATATACTTTTAATATCACCCTAGAAAACATCTTTATATAAATCCAGGGATTCCTTGGGATACTTTTTAGAACTATTAGAATTTCTGGGTTATCGGAATTCAACATGTTTACTGATTTTTGCTATATTTTGACAAACTGACTTCTCAAAAACAAGCCCTAGATAACAGCAGGTTGGACAGTCTAGGAAGCCCTTCTGAGCTCAAACCTTCTGGGGCATTTGTTCAAGAAGTTTGATGAGGAAGAAAAGCAAGAAATAGAGCTTGCTTTTGAGTCAAATAAAGACTGACAGAGATATTGACATAGAGCTATTGCGTATCAGTTGGGGTCCTGGCAAGAAACAGTGGCATTTGTTTTGAGGTATAATTAAGGGGAGTGTGAGGAAGGGACTGTTCTTTTTTTTTTTTTTTAATCTTTATTGGAGTATAATTGCTTTACAATGGTGTGTTAGTTTCTGCTTCATAACAAAGTGAATCAGTTATACATATGCATATGTTCCCATATCTCTTCCCTCTTGCGTCTCCCTCCCTCCCACCTTCCTATCCCACCCCTCCAGGCGGTCACAAAGCACTGAGCTGATCTCCCTGTGCTATGCGGGGCTGCTTCCCACTAGCTATCTATCTTACATTTGGTAGTGTATATAATATGTCCATGCCTCTCTCTCGCTTTGTCACAGCTTACCCTTCCCGCTCCCCATATCCTCAAGTCCATTCTCTAGTAGGTCTGTGTCTTTATTCCTGTCTTACCCCTAGGTTCTTCATGACATTTTTTTTTCTTAAATTCCATATATATATATGTGTTAGCATACGGTATTTGTCTTTCTCTTTCTGACTTACTTCACTCTGTATGACAGACTCTAGGTCTATTCACCTCATTACAAATAGCTCAATGTGTGGCAGGATTGGGGGCAATCACAAAGGCTGGTGAAGCCCCTTGGGGCTAGTAACAGCTGGAAGCTGTGACCACCGGTAGCCCAGATGGGCAGGGGAAGGGAGCAGGCACAGGAACCTGGAGAGAGCTGTAGCTGTATTGTAGTTCTAGCAAAAGGCTGCCCCAAAAGAGTTGTGTCCTCCCACACAGGAACACAGCCACTGCCAACCCACAGCCTCCCAGGCAGCCTGCCAGGAGAATAAATACCCCAAACTCACTCTCTTCCCAACTTTGACTTCCCGCCAGGGCTCCTGCTGACTGAACCCAGCTGGTAGCCAGAGGGAGCCCTTTGATGCAGGTTAAAGAACAGCCTCCCAGGGCACCAAGCAGGCTGGAGAAGGGTGGGAAGGCTCTGGACAGGCACACCAAGACATCTGACTGGCATCGCCCTAGACATAAGCAGGGATGTCGAGTTTTTATTTCAAATCAGGGTCTGAAAACTGAGGGAAGGATGGATTGAAGAAAAAGAAATTAAGGACAGTGAGGAAATGAAATCAGAATTCTGACCTGGTCTTTTGCCTGCTGTGGAAGTATCCGAGACATAGGAATGTATGAGTCAGTAAATCTCTCCCCTGACAGCTTCGTGAACTAGGTTTCACATTTGCCACCTCTTACAAGCCACTCCCAGCACAGTTTTTGAAGGTTTTCAGTAGCATCTGGGCAAAGGACAAAGGGAGGGGTGAGGTGGGAGGGGGGAGGAACCAAGATAATCTTATGTAACTTACATCCTTCTGAAAACAGTTTTGCTTTTATTTTAAGAAGTGCTATTTATGAATTCTCCAGGGGGTTAAAAAGCCTAAGAGATGGCTTTTTGATGAGATGTCAGTAGCACAATCTCTTAGCTCCTGGAATAAATGATGCTTTTGTTTGGGCTTTCTGTTTTTCAAAAAGGCCATCTGTTTTCATAAACATAAATGAGAATCTCTAGCCACCTTTTCCCTTATAACCCTCTGTCTCTTTGCACAAATGACAATATTCCCTTCATGATTCATTCCTGAAGACGTTCTTCTGGGCTAAATGCTGCTACTAAATTTGTACTTGGGTTTTCACTGTGAGCCCCGCATGATCATTGCTCAGCTGGCAACTGCATTATTACAGCTTTTATTTCTCAAGTCCCAGATTGTTATACCCTTGGGTTGCCCGGGGCTCTGCACCAGGCTTTATGCAACTGGCTTCTCCTATTTCTCGTGGGATGTTTGAGGTCTTTGGGGGAGCCCAATAAGTAGCACCCCTCTTTCCATATGAGCTCTGAACAAACTGAGAAATAAACAGGGTGGCAGATGGCAGCCCAAGATCATGTTTATTACTGATAATGAATCACTTGGCTTGGTGTGAGAGCCAAATTGACTTGATAATTGGATCCAGGATTAGGCAGACTGACCCACCTGGTCGCGGGCAGTGCTGGATGGGGGCAAAGGAAGAGCCAGCCCCTGGAGGAATAGCAAAAACACGTGGCCAGCTGCCAAGGGGAAGAAGAGTGGGGCTCAACTGAGCATGCCCAGTTTCTTCTTCCTCAGTTTACCACCAGTGTAACTCACTCCACTCCCTGTGAGTAAAGGGGCAGAGAGAGGCCAGAAGGCTTACTGATGGGGCTCCCTTCACGTGGAAAGAAACATCAGGAATTAGAATGGAGTTTTCTTCCCAGCAGCGACATGGGTCACACTGAAGCTGTAAGACACGCCTTGCATGAGTCTAGCACAGTTGTCCCTCAGTATCTGCGGGGGTCAGTTCCAGGACCACCTCCCCACTGTGGGTACCAAAATTTGAGGATGCTCCAATCCCTTATAGAAAATGGTGTACTTTTTGCAGTATAACCCACCACATCCTCCCCTATACTTTAAATCCTCTCCAGTACTTACAATACCTAATACAATGTAAATGTTATGTAAATAGTTGTAAATACAATGTAAATGCTATGTAAATAGTTGCCAGTGCGGGCAAATTCAAGTTTTGTTTGGGGGAACTTTCTGGAACTCCCTCCCCCGCCCCCCTGCAAATTTTTGATCCAGTAGCAGATGTGAAACCTGCGGATGCAGAGGGCTGACTGTACATAAAATATACTCAGCAAATACTTGTTGACTTGTATGTTTGTTCACTTAACACATACTTATTGAACAAAGACATAGAGCCCAGATAAGGAGTTTAGCTTTTTTATTCTCAGTACAGTAGAGAGCTGCTAGAAGGTTCTGAGCAAGGGAGAAACATGATCAGATTTACATTTTTGAAGAATTACTCTTGTTGCCTTTTGGATAATGGATTACGAAAAGAACATGTGTGAAAGTGGGGAGACGGATTAGAAGGCTCTCACTGCTGTCCAGGTGAGAAATGATGATGCCTAAGACTAGGGTGAAATCAGAGGGCAAAGACATAGATGAACAGGTGGGGAATAACTTGTAGATGGAGTTATCAGGATTTGCTGATGGTTTGGAGCGGGGGGTTGGGGGGCGGGAAGACAAGGGACCAAAGGAGACGAATTGCGGGTGACCTGGATTTTTATTTGAGCAATTAAATAGATGGAGGTTAAATAGACAGAGAGGGGCAGGTTTGGGGTAAATGAATGAATGATGATGTCTCTGGGTTACCCAGTCTTTTTTGGAGGCCTGTGGTGGATTGATCATACATCCCTGTTTGCCTGGGACTGTCCTGGTTTACACCTGCTGACCCAGCATAATTATTAAGAATGCTTCCTTTGAGCCTCAAAAGTGACCTGCTTTGGATGATAAAGTACCTGGTCACCCAAGCTTAGAGAGAATTTTGAGCTTGTAGAGAATTGTTGGAAAAGTGCTTTGAAATGTGAAAAACAGAACATAAACGTAAAGCATCAATCAACATTAGCTGTGTTAATGAAGATTTGTCCAAAAGCTGAATCTTCTTTGCTCATTAACTTACGTGATTATTTTAGGTTACATTCCTTTGCTGTCTGATTCATCATCTATGCCTTGTAGCTCCAGAATAGGACCCTGTTCCCATAACATCCTCCCCTCAGCCCCTCCCCCTCCCCCTCCCCCTCCTTCTCTTCACTCCAACCTTCCCCCAGTTTTCAGTGATTTCTAAAACACCAGACTTCATTGCCCTATGGGGACTCTCCATTTAAGGGAACCCAATGGTTAACGTTTTTGTAGATCAAGACTTGGTTAGGTATTAAACAATGGTTCCCTGCTCTACAGCTTTTTCTTGGCTAGGTTCACCTCAAGGGAGACAGTCTTAAAAAACAATCCTCACTCATCCTGGCTCCCAGAGTACTTTATGAAAATGAAAATAGCCACGTTCCAGCCGCCTTCCCTTCTTGAGAATGTCTAAATACACAGTTGTGCCCACAGAGGCTTTTGCATTTCACACAATGCCACAGCTCTGTATATTAGCTGGGTGAGGCATGCAAGATTTGGAGAAAGACAGCTGTAGGTGCCAGGGTTCTGGTCCCACCTCTACCCCTTTGTGGACTCCGCCACTGAGGTCTTCATCTCCTTACCTGTCAAATGGGGGAAGGGGTCTCTCTGACCTTTGTGATTCCTTCCAACCCACCATTTCTTTTCACGATGTAAGTGCGGCATGGGTCACGATGGTTGTGGAGCCAGGGCGAATTCTATCACAGCCCTTATTTCTCAAGTCAAATTTAAACTGACTTGAGCCTTCACACACAGATTGATGCAAATTCAGATTGTTCTCCCTGTTCCCATAACATCCTCCCCTCAGCCCCTCCCCTCCCCCTCTCCCTCCTTCTCTTACGATTCCTCCTGCCTGCTTCCCTTCCCAACTTATACTAGAACCAAGGACATTTATACAATCTGCCCCCCAACCAAAGGTCTCTCACACTCCCCTTCCTGTATTAGTTTGCTAGGTCTGCCATAACAACGTACCACTTACTGGGTGGCTTAAATAACAGGAAGTTATTGTCTGGAGGCTAGAAGTCAGAGAGCAAGGTGTCGGCAGGGCTGGTTCCTTCTCAGGGCTGTGAGGGAGAATCTGCTCCTTGCCTCTCCCCCAGCTTCTGGTGGTTTGCTGGCATCCCTGGCTTGTAGAAGCATCATTCCAGTCTCTGCCTTTATTTTCACATTCCATTCTCCCTGTGCGTGTGTCTGTCTCCAAACTTCCCCTTTTTATAAGAACACCAATCCTGTTGGATTTGGGCCCCACCCTACTCCAGTATGACCTCGTCTTAACTATTTACATCTGCAATGACCCTATTTCCAAATAAGGTCACATTCCGAGGTACTGAGGGTTAGGACTTCCAACATACGTATTTGGAGGGACACAATTCAACCCATAATACCTTCCAAGTATTGAAATGCTGTTTTGTTCAATCCACTGCTGTAGTTAGCACCATTTTACCTTATGGATAGCCACTGGCCCATGGCCCTCTGTCTAGTACTGGTCTCCCAGTGTAGAAAGTCTCACTGACCCAGCTTCCTACTCAAGCCCGTATGACACTTGGAAGGAGAGGGGTCTTCTTCTTGCTAAATTTTGCCTCTGATGTTTCCCACTAGACTTCTGAGACGACTAGCCCCCTTAACAGCATTCTCCTCCTAGCGCTGCCAAGGTCCTACCATCTCAGAGGTGTTCAGCACAGCTGAACATGAAGAGCTCATAAGACTGCAATAAAGCCAGCCAACACTCTCTTTAGGGGCAAACCCCAGGCCCCAGAAACAAAGTCCT
Organism: Orcinus orca; assembly: GCF_937001465.1. Taxonomy (NCBI): domain Eukaryota; kingdom Metazoa; phylum Chordata; class Mammalia; order Artiodactyla; family Delphinidae; genus Orcinus; species Orcinus orca. The sequence continues at coordinate 56,325,649 of NC_064566.1, read as the reverse complement.
GTCTCGTTCTCCTTCTTCCTTGGAATAGGGGGAAAAAAACTTACATTTTTTTCCAAATTAATGTCAGCTTCCCCTGCCCTCCCCACGATGGCTTTCTTGCTCTCTCAGCAAAAAAAGAGACACAAGTTAAGCTCCCCATGAGACATCCTGCTGTAATGTATGCAATCAGTAAATGTTCGCTGAGCAGCTACAACGCATTGTACTGGGTCCTGGGTTCAAAGGTGACCACCCCATGTTTCCGCCCTCGATTTATGGTGAATGACCCAAGTTTCAAATAATCAACTGACACCCAGTCTTCCAGAGAAGGGCAGTGACTTGCCCAAGGTCATGCAGTGGGTACGTGTCAGAATTAGAACTACCATCGCTAGCTCCTCGTCCGTAGTAAAAGTCCGTGTGGCTTTCAACCTGTGTGTCAGGACGTTCTGAACACGTGTCTTTTGCTGCCTGACAATGTTGCCTTTGTGCTGGTCTCTGGCCACGGTGGGACTAGTGGTGGCTTGTGGTTGAGTGTTAGTCTCATCATACTTCGTGTGGGAAGAAGCATATCACACAGTCTGACACTGGATCTTGTAAAGAAAACCATCATAAGAGCCTAAGCATGACCAGAGATTCGTTAAATGAACAGTCTCTGGGGGAGCTCCAGTTACTGCAGCATAAATGTGCTGATTACAGAGGCAGCTTGGTGGAAGGGGAAGGTCTGGGAGACCTGGGTCTGCATTCCATTGCCAATAGGCACTGGCTCTGTGGTCCTGAGCGGCTGACTTAACTTCTCTGAGCGTCAGTGTCTTCCCTCTCATGACCCACTCAGTGCCACGTTCCAGGAGAGCAACCTGGTTCGTTTCCGGTACTGAGGCCGAGAACCTGGGCCTCATTCCCAAACGTACCGGCGTATCTGCTACCCATTGCTGTATAACAAACTTGGTGCTTTCAAACCACAAACTTGGCGCTTTCAGACAACACGATTTATCATTGCATCCTCGGCTGTGGGTCAGCTGGGCAGCTCTGCTGATCTACGGGAAACTTGGCCGGGTTCATTCATACATCTGAAGCCAGTTGAGGATGACCTGCCATCCCCATTGGCCTGGGACTGAAAGCGTCCCTGGGGTGTGGGGCATTCCGTTTAAAACTAGGAAAGTCCCAGGCAAAAAGGGATGACTTGATCACCCTGGGTCAGCTGGTGGGTGGGCTGAGGTCTGATTGTCATCTGGGGCCCTGGAGGGATAGGGGAGGAGTGGCTGAGCCATGTAACTCTTGTCATCCAGTAAAATAGCGTGGGCTTGATCACCTGGCAGCTGGGCACAACTCCAAGAGAGCAGGAAGACGTGGGCTCAGAGCTCACGCATCATCACGTTGCCTCATTCTTTTGGTCAAAGCAAGTTACAAGTTCAGCCCAGATTTAACAGATGGGGAAACGCTCTTCATCTCTTGATAATAGGATCTGCAGTCACATTGCAAAGGGGGATGAATACGAGGAGGGGAAGACTAGTGACAATTTTATGATTAATCTGCCGCAAGCGCCAGGAGCTCTGCCTTCTGCAGTAGTCTGATACTGTGTCTATCAGCCGCTGGGATGCCAGAAGCCAAGAGTGTGATGTGAAACAGAGCAGGCTTGGGTCCTCCCCAAGACTCTCCTCTTTGTGCCTTGATTTCATTCTGCTCTCCTTAGCCCATGTGGTTCCCATTTACTGGAATACCCTTCCCTCCTCTTTGCCTGGCCAACTCTTCTCTTAAGAAATGCAGCTTGGTAGTCACTTCCTCCAGGAAGCCCACCCGGACCTCCCAGGCTGGCTTAGCATCTCCTCACTACCCTGGACCACCACCCCATTCTCCCACACCCTCTGTGCTTCCCTGTATCTCAGCACCCATCACTGGCACCAGCTCTGTGGAGACCTGGAGCTCCTTGATGTCAAGGGTGGTGGGATTTGTCTCTGCATCCTGGCAGCCCACTGAGGGCAGGGGACGTAGCAGGTGCTCAGGAGATGTTTGCTGAAGAGGTGACTTGAGGTCACCACTAATTAAAGTTCCAGCTGGGATGGAAGCTCAGGTCTTTTTGAGCCCCAGAGTCATTGTTTTGCCCGCTCCACTCAGGCCCCCGTCAGGTGCAGACATCAGCGTCATCGTGCTCCCATCTGCCAGGCACAAGACAATGATCTAACTGTGGCCTCACCTCTACAAACCGGTTCCTGCACTTTTGGGCCTTGGCACTGTCTAGGGTGAGAGTCTGCACACGAACGACAACAATGATGTGGGTGTCAGTGTGAAAGTCAGACCTGTGTCAGCCTCTGCCTGCCACCGTGCTGTGACTCTTTTTTCAGGATCCCTGCAGCTGTCCAGCATTGGCACCCCGGCCACAGTCCTGCAGGCCTTGTGGATGTGGAGGAGTCTGGTTCAGGGATGGGGAGAGTCAGACAGTGCTGAGGTCCTCCCCTTCCCCTCCTGCTTGCCCCCTTTCTCCACCCATGGCTACCACCCTTCTATGGGTCCCATCCCCTCCACCTGGAGGGTTCAAACAGCCTCTACACTGAGCTCCCTGCCTCTACGATCACACAGCCTCCGCACAGAGTACGCTTCCTAAAATGCAGGAGAACGTGGTGATTAAGAACAAGACTCGGGAGCCAGACCACTCAGTTTCTGCCACTTCTGGCTGGGCAGCCTTGGGTGATTTTTTTTAACCTCTCTGTGTCTCCCCATTTGTAAATGGGGATGTACCTGTGTCTTAAGGTTGCTTTGAAGATTAGTTGTAGTACATGCATAAGGTGATATGTGAAAGGTAGAACATTTCCTGGGGCAGTTAGTGGTCAGTCCATGGTAGCCAGTATTGTTACCATCTCTGCCCTGCCTCAGACACTTCAATGGGTCCCCAGTGGCCACAAAATGGAGTTTGAGTTCCTATCACAAAGATCAGACTTTTGCCGTTTACCCTTCCTCCTTCCTGCCTTGAACACAGATAGACCGCTGGGAGGTGCAGTAGCCGTCTTGCAACCACGAGGAAAATGTTAAGGATGGCGGAGCTATAAGGGAAAAGGAGCCTGAGGCCTTGACGACACTGCTGAACTGCTATGCCAGCCTGAACTACTTTTGCGAGACTGTTTATTGCATGAAACAAATCAATCCCATGTTTATTTAATAGGGGGAAAAAATCCTAGCTTCTGTGCCTGACATTCATGATTCTCCAGGAGCTGGTCCGTTTTTCTTCTGCAACCTCATTTCCGAAATCATATCCCATCCTGCATTCCTTGACTTTATGTTCTAGACTTACTGAACTACCTGGAATCCTTTCCACACACTGCTCTGTTTTGAACCTCTCAACCATTGTTCATGCTTTTCTCTCTTTAATTCTGTCTGGAACTTCCTGATCCACTCTCACCTATTTTCTGCCTGGCAAACTCCAATTCATCCTGCAAAACCCTGCTCTGACATTAGCTCCTCTATGAAGGTGGAACTGACTTCTCCCCCTATTCTGGGCAAATTAATCACTGCCTGCCTACAAAATTGAGCTAGAATATCTGAGTTTGATTCCCACTTCTGCCACTTTCTAGTACTTCCTATCTCTCTATGCCTCAGTTTCCTCATGAGTTAAATGAAGCAAATAATAGGGTCTTACGGCATTAGATAAGATAATGTGTTGCTCATTCTGAACAGCCAATAGTAAATGCTCAATTAGTGCTAGCTCCCATCCTCTTCATCATTCTTATGCTACCAGGTCTGTCACCCCCTCTTGCTCATAAACTCTCAAGGGCAGGCACTGTTTGATTCCTCTCTGGAGCCCCTGCCCCTAGCATAGTGCCTGGCACACAGAGTGGGCATCAGGAAATGTGGCTGAATTTGCCAATGAAAGCCTTTTGGAAAGCAGAGCATGCTCTATCCCCTTGGCATTCCCGGAAATGGAGCCGAAAAGGCCTGGAAGAGGAAACGGCCCCGGCTTCTGCTCTGGAGGCTTTCTCAGTGAGATCACTAGTGGAGCCTGTCTCAACCTCCATCACCTCAGAGGAGATAATAAAGGTACGAGTCCTGGGGCTTCCCTGGTGGCGCAGTGGTTGAGAGTCCGCCTGCCAATGCAGGGGACACGGGTTCGTGCCCCGGTCCGGGAGGATCCCACATGCCGCGGAGTGGCTGGGCCCGTGAGCCATGGCCGCTGAGCCTGCACGTCCGGAGCCTGTGCTCCGCAACGGGAGAGGCCACAACAGTGAAAGGCCCGCGTACCGCAAAATAATAGAAAAAAAAAGGAAAAAAAAAAGGTATGAGTCCTCCGTGGAGTGTAAAGAGCCATTGAAACGTGGCGGCACCACTGCTGCTGCTGCTGACACTGAAGATTCTTGGACGCAGTGTGCATGGAGCCAGTAGAACCTGCTCTGGGGCTCCAGGCGCCTCTGGGGATGGTCAGGACCTGAAAGACCCTCCCTATTTGGAAGGCATGAAGAAGGTACGAAGGCATGAGGAAGGCCCGTCTGATTCTCCTGCGGTGTCGAAGAAAAAGTTAGGCAGACCTGGGCATCTCTGACAGTTCCCGGCTACGTGGCTTGAACAAGTGATTTCAGCTTTAAGCCTCAGTTTTCACATCTGTTACAATGAGTTTATGGCATAGGATCGTTGTGAGGATGAAATGTAACAGCAAGCGTGAAGCACCTGGCACAGTGCCTGGAAGGCAGTACGTACTCCGCTAGTGTCCCTTCCCCTTTCCCTTTCACCCTTTTCCTTCCCGCCTTCTATACACTTGGGCCCGGGGGATTGCCATCCTCCCAGTGACAGGGCCTAGGTGTGTTGTAAGCAGGCTGGTTCTTGAGATTAAACATGCCGCTTTCACCTAGGACGGGGTCTAGGAGCCCACAGGCAGAGAGGACAGCGTCTGTGCCTGCAGAGGCAATTTGCTTTCCCTGGAGCACAGCTCGGGCTACGGAAATGGCCCCTGCAGGGCTGAAGAACCGTCCCGGCTGGTGCAGACACAGACTGGGGGATCCTCACCTGGCCCCGAGGTGACCTGACCAGGCTGCATGGCTCAGCGCACTGAGCACCTGACTGGGACTGCTGGTGCGGGGAGGTCCTGCTGGGCTCCAGACCTGCTACCTTGGGTCCAGGAGGGAGAGCTTCCGGGCCCTGCTAGCCAGAGCCTGGGAGCCCAACAAGCAGACCACATGGGTGTCTAAGCAGCCAGGATGGGTGGAGGAGGGGAATTTAAGGGGTGACTGTGGGCTGCCATTTCATCTCTCTGAGGTTTTGTTTCCTTGTCTGCAAAAGGAGGTTAATGAAGATTCAATGCAATAAGTGTCCAGGGGAGCTGGAAAATAATACCCACCTTCCTGGTCTAAATTCAAAATTAACTGAGACATAGCAGAGTCAGATAATAATAACAAATACTTACATACCATCGTCACTAGTTAAGCGCTAACACTGTCTTAGCACTTACTGTTTGTCAGCCTCTGTTCTGAGCACTTCATGGTATAACTAATTTAATCCTCACAACAATCCTGTGTAGTAGTAGGTACTATTATCATCCCAGTTTTATAGGTGAAGACACCAGTGAAAGTCTAATTAATTTGCCCCCAAATCCCACAGCTAGTAAATGGTAGCACAGGGTTTCATGCCGGTGGCCTGGCTTCAGAGGCTGTGATCCTGACCACTGCACTGCACAAACGATGGAAAGCAGTGCAGCTACAGATCTGTAGCCAGAAGGGCTTGCTAACACTGCATTCTAGAATTAGAGACAGCCCTATCCATTCCATGCAGGAGAAGAGAGTTTGGCTTTCTGTAGGCCATTTGGGGGGCCTGGGGCCAGAGATATTTCAGGTGGAGGCAAGTCCAGTCCTGTCTGCCAAACCCACCAGTCCAATAGCTGTCCCTTGTAGCACAGTGTTAGTTTCCTATCCCAGTTCTAGAGTCTGAAAGTCTGAAATCCAGGTGTCAGCAGGGTTGGTTGGTCCTTCCTGGAGGCCCTGAGGCAGAACCCATTCCATGCCTCCCTAGTAGCTTCCTCGGTGTCCCTTGGCTTGTACGCACATCACTGCAGTCCCTGCCTCCATTCACATGGCATTCTCTGTGTCTCTGTGTCCTTCTCCATCTTTTTAAAGGACATTTTCATTGGATTTAGGGTCTACCCTCACCCCACACGAGCTCATCTAGTTCTTTGCCTTGATTACATCTGCAAAGATCCCAATTCCAAATAAGGTCACATTCTGAGACTCCCAGCAGACAGGAATTTTGAGGAGACACTATTCAACCACAACAGAGAGAATTAAGTGAAGGAGTGGGAGAAGCCAAGAGTGTTTCCATAAGGAAGCACGATGCAGAAGATTCCTCTGGTATTAGTAGATACTAGCTTGGCTGCTTTAACAGAGATCAAAACAACAGCATCCAAAGCAGAACAGAAGCTTGTTTCTCTTGCACATAAAATCTCAGCGTGGGGGATAGAGAAGTTCTTCACAAGATTCTGTGGGGACTGAGGCTTCTCTGTCTGGGGCTCTGCCGTGCCCTAGGATATGCCCTCCATTCCAGAGGCAAAGTTGGCTCACTAGAGAGGGCCATGCTTAAGCTGGCACATGGTGAAATTGGAAGCAGAGGGCACCCAGCTTCCTTCTAAGGGCACAACCAAGAAGTTGCATATAACACCTCTGCTCACACCCAGAACTTAGCCAGTCACACCTGGCTGCAAGGGAATCTGGGAAATCTAGTCTTTGGCTGAGAGGTCATGTGACCGGCTAAAACTCAGAGGATTCTATTTCTAAAAGAAAGACAGGGAGCTGGATTATCGAGGGATGCTAACATCAAGTATGGGAAGTCCCTGGCACTTGGTAGGTAGTTCAGCTAATTATGATTTCGATCTTCTGCCATGACATTGCTGATAACTTCTTCTCACTGGCCCTGTGCCAATAAACCTCTGCATTTTCCACTGACCATGTCACCAGTCATCACAGTAACCCAAGCACAGACTGATCATGACTCCATAATCCTAAGACAGTCCACTCCTTTTCACACTCCTTCTCACACTTCTTAACCTGGCTCACAAGATCTGCTGCTCTCTGGGCCTGCCGTCCTCTCCAGCACATCGCTGGACCCCAGGTTACAGATCCCTGGAGTAGGGAGGCTCTCCCATTTTCCTGCATCTCTGACTGCGGGAATCTCCTATGTCCTAGAATCTGAACCCACCGGCGCTGCAGGCCCTGACCATGCTGAGTGGATGACTTCCTGCATGCTGGAGGAGCTTGTAGAATTTTCTGGCATTAGAGGGTGAAAGACAAAACGGTAATTACAGGAACATCTGTTCCTGAGTGGAAAGCATATCTTCTGCACACCAGGACACATGCCTGCACAGTTCAGCAAGCTGGTTGTTAAAATGGAAGAGAATGTTCTGGGAGCGGGGACTAATGGACCCAGCCGTGACGGAGGCTCCGCTTCCTGGAAGGAAGCTGTGCTGGGAAATAGGGAGGAATAAGTGCAGGTGGCGAGTGAGGGGCTGAGGGAGTGACTGTATGGAAAAGGCAGTGAGTGCATAAAGGAGAGAATGAATGAAAGGGTGAACGAATGAGTGAGCTAATGAGGAGCAAATGAAGAAATAAGTAAGTGACTAAATGAATGAATGAGTGAATGAGTAAATAAATTGAAGAAGTCCATGAGTAAATGAACGAATGAATGAATGTGTGTGATTTTGAGTAACTGTATAAGTAAACATTGGAGAAAATGAACATGAGTGAATGAGAGAATAATTGTGAATGAGTAATTAAGTAAAGAGATGAATGAGTGATTGAGTCCATGCATGAGTGAGCCAGCCGTTGAATTACCCACCCTTCTTTTCCCGGCAGCAAGACTGGAATTGTGGGGCAAGACTGGAGTCTGGTCTAGGTGGAGGTCCAAGGACGGGGCTAGCATGGCAGAGCCAGGGCTCATACCCTGGGTGTCTCATACCAAGGGGTGTCCATCTGCAGCGCTCACCACCACCCATGCTTTAGCTGCTGTGAATATACTTGGTAGGGGGAAACGATCCTCTCTTTCTTAAAGAACCTTAGCAAAATTCTGGTGCAGCCAGAAAAGCTTAAGGTTCTAGAGGGACTTTTTATTCGTGAAAATGTTTCAAAGGTTGATTTTCTTTGGATCAGGTACGCTCATTTCCCAGCAAATTCACAGAAAGTCTTGAGAAGGAATCAGAAAGGGGGTCAGAGGATACAGGTGCACACTGTCAGGGTGCAGGGAGCAGAGTCCCTGGGTCCCCTATAAGCTGAGAATAGTCTCTGAGAGCAGAGGGAAGCTGCTGGGCGAGATAATGTTGGGTTTTCTGGCAGGACAGGTAGTAAGACAGATGCCCTTCTGTCTTTTCCTCTGAGTCTGGGTGAGTTAGAACGTGCTGGTCAGGAAGTTTTGACAGCAGTTCATTTCAGCCAGGCTTTCTCCAGCACTTGCTGGGTGCGCACTGCCATGGATACAGTGATGAAAGTACACCGGCCAGGGCCTCATGGAGTTCAGAGCAGTGGAGCCACCAGTGCGATATGGTGGAATCATGGTAGAAAGCAGGGGGCTGTGCGACCCCAGCAGGAGGAGGTCGGGGAAGGTGTCACAGGGTTAGGTGGCTTGTGGACTAAACCTTGGAAGGGGGTTAGAAGTTTGATAGAGTCCAGGCAGACACACTGCATGAACAGAATCGTGGAGGATTGGAAGGACAATGAATGTTGGTGACGTCCACAGCTCTAAAAACTGCGTGACTCAGTACCAGGAAGGGGGGCCTGCCTCATTAAGAAGGCAGGTCCTGGGTCAGGTGCTTGGTGAGCATTTGTTGAATGCATAAATGAATGAAGGTATGAAAGAAGGAGAAAGCAAAGGAAGGGGGAGAAAGGAAGATGGAGAAGTTTATTCCGAGTTATAGAGCAGGTTGTTTGGGGGCAGCCCAGGGCTTTAGAGACCCGCACATGGGAGCAGGTCCAGGGGAAAATGTTGGTCTCTGGGTGCCCTCTGGTTGTGCTCAGGTCGGCACCTGGCACACAGTTAACACTTAGTACATATATTTTTAAGAAATGTTAGTAGGTTCTTGAATTTGTGTCAGAATTAAGACAGATAAGGCGACATCACATGAACAGTGTTCTGTTACCTCCTCAGCACTTTTTCTTTTCTTTTTTTCTCTTGTAACCTCAGTCTCATGGGATTTACAAGCTGGAACTGCCTTCAAGAATGATCTACTTTAACCGTCTGCTTCTGTGGATGAGAAAACTGAGGCTCAGGGAGGGGAGGTGGCTTCGCCTTCTGCAATTTCCATTTCCAACGGGATCTAGAATTACCAAAGTTCTAGAGGCCCGAGTTCTGTTTCCTGTGCTTTCAAGAACTGGGAGGCTTCCCCCGCATCTCCTCTCTCTGACCTCAGTTTTCCTCATCGACATGAGTGATCTCTAAGGCCCCTGCAGGTCCTGCCTTCCATTCGTCTCATTCACCCCCTAGACACTCACTGAGCACCTCCACGTGTCAGGTTCTGTGCTAGGTTCCGGGGGAGACCAGAGGGGAGACTCCCCCAGCCCCACCCCAGGCCTCCACCCACATCACATCATCTCAGCTCCTGTCATATAATATTTTTTTTAATGCTTATGTGTCTGCCATTCTACCCGACTCTAAGCTTCTCAGGGGCATTTTTCATTTTTGTGCTGCCTTAAATTCTTCCTGGAGCAAGGCACAAAGTTGATGTGTAGATTAATCAATATACTGATTATTATTTTTTTATACCCAAAGCTCCTTGCGCTGGTAAGCGTTCACTGGAGTTATTCATTGGAGACAGTGAAATAAACAAATAATTTCACCAAAGTGAGAATCGTGCCAGCAGGGGAAGCCCAGGGCGTGTGGAAGCTCAAAACATGGGCCCCTGATCTAGCCAGAGGGTGAGGGAGGCTTCCAGGAGGAGGTGACCTTCAGCTGAGCCTTCAAGGACAAGAAGGAATTAGGAGAAGATGAGGTGACAGAGACATAGGAAATAGTATGTACAAAGTGCTTGAGGCCCGAGAGAGCCTTGCCCATTTGAGGATCTGCTGGTAATTTCTGACACTGCTGGAAACACATCCTACACCTCTCCCCTCTCCAGGATTCCCTGAGGGGGGTGTGTCACCCACACAGGAACAGTAGCCAGAGGGAGCTGGGTACTGAGTCGTCCATGCTGATGAGCACCCGGGGAATAACCCCCTTACACACAGCACTTTGAGAATGGGGCCGGGGTGCTGGCCCGGCAGGCAGGGCAGACTCGAAACGTCACCTCCCCAAGCTGCCGGTCAAGTGCAGCCAGAGCTCCAGCCGCATCCCTCTGGAGCCTGTGCATCGATTGAATACCACCCGGCCGGCCTTTATTCTGGGCGGGTGTGTGCCGTGGGCCAGCCTCCTTCCTGCCAGGAGAGTGAGTCACGGTTGTTTGCACTTCTCATGGAACTGAATCTCACCTCTTTGTGGGGAATATCTTAAAACCATTTTAAAAATGTAAACATTTTGGGGGGCTTCCCTGGTGGCGCAGTGGTTGACAGTCCGCCTGCCGATGCAGGGGACGCGGGTTCGTGCCCCGGTCCGGGAGGATCCCACGTGCCGCGGAGCGGCTGGGCCCGTGAGCCGTGGCCGCTGAGCCTGCGCGTCCGGAGCCTGTGCTCCACAACGGGAGAGGCCACAACAGTGAGAGGCCCGCGTACCGCAAAAAAAAAAAAAGTAAACATTTTTGAAGTTCAGTTAGTCCGCTGGTAGGCTCCATGTAGGTCGGATGGATTGGCTGGGAGGAATGGGGAGGTGGTGGATGGAAAAGAGTGATGGGAGCCAGCGAACCCAGTCAGGAGGCAAGTTCAGAAACCCACATATGCCCCAGATGCACATCTGCATGCTATGTCCCAAATTTCAGGGAGAAATCTAAGGCCAAGATGTTCTTAGAGTAGGAAGGGAGGAAGAGGAGAAGGGGACAAGGAGCGGGGGAGGGAGGCGAGCTAGCGAACTCCCCTTGGAAACAAGCACCCGCTTTTATTTAAACACCAAATATTATTAAAGGAAAAAAACAGCAGGTTTCCAAAGTGCTCTGGAGTCTATCTGGATAGGTTGCTCTTGCTGTGAAGTTAATGTGAGGAAATAGCATTCTTAAGCACCCATATTAACCTGTCTGTTGTTCTGTGGACTGTGACAGCTGCATTTTACATCTTAATGGCTAACCATTTATTTCACTCCAAAAAAAAAGAAAAAGGCATTTTTTTTTAGCTCATGACGCAGGTACTCAGTCCGGAAGCTTTGCCCCCAGAAACACGTTTTGGGGCGGAATCTCCAAGTGGACTCAAGTGGTTGCCACGAAAAGACCCCGCCCCCTCCATGAGGCCCCCTCTGTTCACCCAGATCGTCTGGCTCTCTCCCTCTTCCGAGTCCCCCCTGGCTTACCTCTCTAGACCTTCCTCTGGGCTGCTGTGGTCTCTCGGGGGAGACAAGTTTGTTATCTCTGGGATAGCAAACTGTGTGGAAGGGTCCCCAGTGCAGAGAAAAGCCCTGAGAGCTAGCAGGAGGGCCAAGCTGGACCAGCTTCAGAGAAGAGGAGGGATGTGAGCTGAGTCAGGGCAAGAGGATGAGGAATGATCTTGATAAGAAGGGATAGCCACACTTAACTAGTACCAACCACCTGCCTTGCCTTGCTCCAGGAACCTTCAATATATTATTTAATCCTCACCACCATTCTAGGAGGTAGGCACAACTATGATTCCTTTTTGAAGAAACTGAGGCACAGAGACATGAAGTCACTTCCCAGAGTAGCACAGCTCTGAGTGGAGAGCCAAGGTCACACTGAGTGTTCTGTCTCCAGAGGCCATGATTTTAACCTCCTGCTATACACCCTCTCTAACCAACCTCTATACGTGCATTCATCCAACAAGTATTTATTGAGCACTGACTGCCACGCAGGCTCCAGATGCTAGGGGCACATCCGTGAACAAAACAGACACACTGAGTGGCTGAAGACACCCCTCGAGGACATCTTGGTGACAAGACAAAAGTGGGCCCTGCCCCGTTCTAGCTGGGGAGACACACATCCATCAACTGTCATTCAAAGAAGTACAAGTGCCCTGAAGAACATGTAGCAGAGAAAGTTGCCCCAGGAAGCGACTCCCAGTCTAAGCTGAGACCTAAATGGGGGAGGTGACTTCTGGGAGAGGAAACAGCATTTGCTCCCTGAGTATAATGGCCCGAAAGATGGCTGGTTTGCACAGAGCCAAGGAAACAAGGGGTACAGACAAGAAGGTAAGAGTTGACGAATCATTCTGTGAGTTGGGAACAGAAACAAAATTTCATGTTCAGTGAAGGGCAGTAGGCAGCTCTTGAGGGTCTTGAACGAGAGTGACAGATCCTTCAGTGTTTGGCACAGTTTCCAAAGTTTTTCACACTCACCCTCTTTTGTCTGACAGCAGTCTGGTGAAGCAGGCAAATTGGGGTTCTTGTCCCAGCCTAACTGATCAGAGCACTGAGGTTCCCCCAGAACGATCCCTAAGAATTGCAAGCGTGAGGCTGAGGGTCCGCCTGCTCAGGGGGCTGGTTGGAGAGGCAGAGGGGAGAGGAGACTTCACGGGCCGTACACGGTGTAAACCAAGGTGCCATGTGACACTGTGACGGGGGTCACCTCGCAGGGTGTGAGAGGAGCTGGGAAGGGTCGGGGAGGAAAAGATTTTCCTCTACTTTACTAGCCAGGATCTTCTGGCTGATCTGAGAATTAAATTGACAGGAGACAGATTAGCAGGAGAAAATCAAAAGCGTAGTAACGTGTACATGGGCGAGACCCCAAAATGGCTGAAGCCCCTCACCTTAAATACCATCTTCAGCTCAAGACAAAAGAGAATGTTGGGGGTAGTAGTTTGGGACTTCGAAGCGGTGGGGGGAAGGCAATTGACGTGGAGATGGAAAAACAAATGTTTGGTAAATAAATGTTTGCTGGTCCGTGCAAATAGACAGTGGGCCACAGAGTAGACTGTGATCCCTAGGCCCTGTTTCCCCTACCACACGTAGCCCATATTCTTTGCAGATGTCTCTGGAGATAGCTCTATTTTGGGAACTAGCCCTCTATCTAAATTTTTTAGGCAGTTAGGGGGAAGGCCAAAGTTTCTTCCTGAGTCTTTTGGGCCTTGATTGTTTTCAGTTCGAAATAATTGGCATACCAGAGAGACATTTGTCGTGGTGGGGTGAGGGGGCAAGTTTTGCTCCCCTGCAGAAGTGAAAGGGTCCAGCACTGTGCCTGTGGCATGTGGTCGATGCCCACTGAATGCCCATTCCCCCGCCTTCAACAGGAGGATGCAAGCATTGCTTTGGTTTTGCACACCGCCTGGCCACCATCCTCACCTTCCGTGTCAGCGTGTGTTCTGGAGGGTGTTTGGCGCAGTGCGTGAGAAAGGAGAAGGTGGTTCACGTTCCTTGCCCACAGCAGGATCCCTGTTTCCTAGCATCACAGTGTGCTGCCGGGAGATCTTGAGGGAAGTGAACGGACTGGACTCTGCCTGGATTCTGCAGAGGGAAACTGAAGAAGACAACTTTCCAGGTTTTCTGCTGCCCACCCCTGGCGCCCTACTACAGCATGCCGTAGTGCTTTGGTCAGGAAGAGCCCTCATCAGAAAGAGCTACTCTGGAAATGTATTCAGTCAAAAAGAATCACCAGTATTGACTTACAAAACCCTTTTGATACATTTTTTTTCATTTAATCCCCATGATAATCTTGTGAGGAAGTTACTTATTTGTCAACATTTCATAAAAGAGACTTGAGTGGCTGTTATGCATGGCACACGTGAAACAAAACCCAAACACAGTTCCCCTCTGACCCTACTCCAGTCTCCTTTTAGCTGCATGACCATGTCCCTTTGGGTCCAGCCTTTGATACTGCCTACTCAACAAACATCTCAACAAACATTCCCTGCCCTTGGGTTTTCCAGCTCATTGGAGAGATGATTTAGGACATCATCCTGATCACTGGAAAAATGAGCATGGACCCTTCGTGGGGCAGGGTTGGGGGGTGCTATATTCTGGAAGCCCAGAGCTCAGAGTTACAGTCCTTTCTCTGGGGCACATCCATCAGACATCAGTAGATGGATGTCAGCCAGCATCCAAACTGTGGCATCGGGAAGGGGCCAGAGGAATGCGGCTGGCTCCCCGCCTCTTATTTTAACATTGCACTGGAAGGTCGTGTTCATTCGAGCTTTCAAACCAAAAATAAATTATTGTAATCCATTTGCTAATTACACCATGCTGAAGTTCTAGACGCTGTAAACTGCAGCCGTGATAGATCTAGATGAAGTTTCTGGGAGTTTATTTTTAGCCATTCAGAGAGCACTCAGTTTCCTAGAGGCTTCATTTGCAAGTCGGGGAGGGGACAGGGAAAATGTGTCTGCACAGTCCTTCCTGCCCTGTGACTTGGATGGAGCCATTTAACCTCCCCAACCCTCCTCTGTACAGCAGGTGGATGTAGTAGCTGATCTTGAAGCCCTGTCTAACTTTAAGCTCTAACTCTCATTTCCTAACTGTGGAAACTAGAATGTGTTCAGACGTGGTCTTTGCTTGCCTAGTCCATCCCGGAAAATGTCAAAAGCCACCACCCCAACATGTTGTGAACCGTGGGACACAGGCCTTCAGAAACCTTGGGCTGCGTGGATGCATGGTCCCCCTTTTCTGATCCTTATTGTTTGGGGGTGGAGAGAGATGGAAGGATTTTATATGTATTTTGCACCAGCTGTGTGCATCCTCCAGCGCTAGGTGCTTGCATGTGAGTGCTTTTTGGATGGCCTCCCCCATTCAAGGCCAACGTCATCCGTTTCAGTCAGCCAATCGTTCATGATTATCTGTGTGTCAGGCACTGGGCTTGGTTCTGAAAACATCATGAAGGTGAAGTGGGTGCAGTTCCGAGCTCCAAGGAGACCAGCAGGGGAGGTAAAGCGTGAAATGAATATGTTGAAGTGCTTTTTGGAACTGCAGTATTAGCCATAAAAGTGCTGAATGTCATCGGAGATGTCACAGACTCATTCTGGTGGGGGTCCAGGTTCATTCGTGCCTAACGGGGGAGGAGAATCAGGGAAGGCTTTGAGGATGAAGGGGTATTTGAGCCAGGTTGGATGTATAAATAGGATTTAGAAATGTAGGGATTGGGTAAGGGAAATTGCACAGACCTGCTTTGGTAACCTTGGAAACCACGCTGGGCAGATCACAGGGATGGCTGTCCCTGACCAGTCAGCATTCCCAAGTGCCTAGCAGAGCACATTTCTTCCCCAGACGCCGTGACCTCCAGCACATTTTCTTCAGTTTTGACAGAAGGATGACATATTTTTTTCCAAAGTGTGAGCATAAAAAATTCCTGTGTTTAGATGCTTCTGGATAAACAACCTTCCACTGTATTTGTGTGATTCTTGGGTGGATAGATGGATGCGTGGTCAGATGGATGAATGGATGGTTTGGTATCGTTGTGGTGCTGCCACAGGAAAGAGGTGGAAGCAATTAAACTGGCTGGGCTTGTGGGTAGTTTTATGGGAAGAGGACATTGGAGCTGAGCCTTGAACGATGAATTTTCTCAGCTCACAGTGCAGATAAAGGTCTTCCATTCTGAGGGAGGCAAACTGGAAGCATGAAAATGCATGACATTGTGGGAGAATGGCGAGTTGCAGAGGCCAGGGCATAGGAAGGGAGGATGAGTAAGTGTAGTAGCTGAGAGCACAAGCTTTGAATTAGACAGATGGTGTTTTGAATCCCAGCTCCGCAACATAGTAGCTGAGGGATCCTGGGCAAATTGCATTTCTTTTCTTAGCTTCTCCTTCCTCATCTGTAAAAAAGGAGCATTAATAATAACTACCCCAGGTGGTTACTGTGAAGATTAAGTGAAATAATGTTTAGCACAGTGATTGGCATGCACTTAATATGAACTTAATAAATAGTAGCTTATGGTTCTTATTTTATTGAAACAATTCTAATTAAATTATGAAAGATATAATGTTACATACCAATTTTAGGTCAACAAAAAACAAATTATGAAAATGCCAGTTTAAACCACAGAATTTAAGGAAGAGGGGGCTCCTTACTCTTTCACATGTAAAGGTGAGGCAAAGAAAAAAGAACTAGCAAAAAAGGCAGAGAAAGTCCTTGCAGGAAAAGGAGAATCAGAAGAGACTGGTATTGTAGATGCCAAGGCAGGATTGTTTCTAGAGGAGAAGGTGATCCTGCTGGCGGATGACCCAGGGAGGCCACTGCAGACTGAGAAGTCTCTGGAATTTGCAGTGACAACATCATTATGATCTTAAAGAGAACATTCTGGAGGTGGAGCCCCACCACAATGATTTGTGGGGTGCGTGGGTGTGCAGGAAGTGGTTTAGATGACTCTTTCTGGAATTCTCTCAGAGAAGGAGAAAAAGAACTTGGACTGGGATGGGGACAGGGTCACGGGAAGGGCTTAGTTAGACGAAGACTATTTGAACTCAGTTATTTTCGTACCTTTTTAAACCCATGCCTTCATTTGATAGACATAACATCACTGTCCCCTTCACAATTCTGATATTCCGGCACCCATCACCCGACACTTACCCTAGTCCCACTGGGAGCTATGCCTGCCAAGAAGATTTTGTCTGGATGTATTTCTTGTAGTTGCATTTTAATAACAGTAGGAATTTAATGATCTGTTGGAATAAAGCAGGTAAGAAATGATGTCGGCATTGAGGGTGATAAGTTGACGGATTCGAGAGACAGTAAGTAAGCTGACCTGAGTGGATGTAAGGAGTGAGGGGGAGGGGAGTCAAGGAGGGACGAGGTTCTGGCGTGGAGGGCTGAGTGAACAGCCACACCAGCTGGTGCGTGTCCCTTCTCCATGTCGGTCCTCACCTCCACCCATCTGGGTGGCGTCTCTCCCAGGCTCGTCGAGAGGGAGAAATCAAATGGCAGATGTGGTCATCATTTGGAAGCTTTCAAATGCTTTATAAATCTAGGTATTCTTATTAACATTGTTATAAGCAAGACATGGTGCATCCAGCTGTCTTTCTTATGCACTCTCTCTGTTTTTATCTGCACAGCCTCTTCGTCAGTAAGTGTTGTAATTCTAAATGGCAGGAGGGAACTAGTGTGTATTGCTCAGGTACCTTTTTACAGATAAGGAAATGGAGGGGCAGGGAGGCGTAGAAAAACTAACCCGAGATTGCACCCAGTGACTAGAGGATACACGTTCTTTCCAAGTACACATGGAATATTCACAACAATTGACTAAATCCAATTGACTATAAAATGTGTCTCAGCAAGTTTCACGGAATCAGTATCCTGCAAACCACATTCTCCTGCCACAGGACAGTTATAAGCTAGAAATCAATAACAGAAAGATGAGTTTTAAAAAAAAAGTACGTTGAGGGGGAGGGATAAGTTAGGAGTTTGGGGAGAAAATGCATTGAGAGATATTCACAAAAACCCTTCTAACTAACTCATGAGTCAAAAAAGAAATGCTAATTAGAAATTATAAAATATTATAAATGAATGATAAGAGAAATCAAATATCGAAGTTGTGGAATATAGCTAAGACAGCAAAAGGGAAATGTTTGGGAAAGAAGAAGGGCTGGAAATTAACAACTGGGCTAAGTATCCAATTTAAGAACAATAGTAAGGGAGGGTGGGAGGGAGATGCAAGAGGGAGGGCATATGGGGATATATGATAGGTAAGGCTGATTCACCTTGTTATACAGCAGCAACTAACACAACAATGTAAAGCAATTCTACTCCAATAAAGATGTTTAAAAAAAATAAAATAAAAACAATAGTAAACATAAATAAACAAGACAGCTCAAGGTTGCACAGTTATAAGTGGTAGAGCCAGGATTCAAACATAGATATAGCTGCTTCCAAAGCCCTCACTCTCTCCACTACACCATGAGCCTTTCTCTGTGCTGTTTTCCATAAATATGTCCAGTGCCTGGAAATTGTTTCTCCCTAAGAGTCAAAGAGCTGAACCTATAGTGTAACTCCCTGTATCAAAGGTTGATGATAAAGCACACTCGTTTATTCATCCGTCCTTTCCCTCATTCATTCATTAAATATTTATTGAGCATTTGCTATGTGCCAGGCACTGGGATCGCTACCTTAGTCGCCTTTCCTCTGAGTGTTCCAAAACCAGTCTTCAGCCTGGGGCCCAAGCTGCCGCTGCTGCCCACCCCCCGCCCCTCAAGCTGCCTAAACCTCCTCTGCTGTTTGTCAGAAGAGCAACCTCGTCAAACATGACTGATTTCTCTCTTGTCTCTTTCAACAGGTAGACTGAAATTACCATGTGTCCAAATTAAAATTGCATACTTCAAGGATTATTCTTAGACCCTGTGAAGAAGATTTAAAGAAAAGTGAGTTGATTTTTTTTTTTTTTACACTTCAGAGAGTATTCATGATTTAAGTTAATGATACGGGTGCTTTTTTATTCTACACGTTAAGTATATGTTAATAGGTAGATTTTATATTCATTTATTTTATAAGAAATTTTTGCCCTAAAAACAATGAGCAGGGAGTACAGCATTACTGCTTGGCTTCCCTGTACGATTTTAGTACATTTCAAAGGCTTGTGGAATCTTAGAGATGAATGGTTCTTAGAGATGTGGATCTTTGGTAGGTAGGTAGACAGATAGATAGATGATAGATGGATAGACAGATAGATAGATTTGGTCTATGCTTGGAAAACTCCAGGGACTAATGAGGAGCTGTTTATCTCCCCCCATTTATGAATTTTATTTAAAACATCTGGATTGGACATCCAGTGTATCCACTTCTCCTCACATCTCGCCAAGCCGCTTTTTCACTACACAGTCCTAAAAATGTTTGAAGACAAAAGATCATGCCCTTCCTTGAGATCTTTTTTTATTCTTTGTCCCTCATAATTTGGTTTTAAGAGCAATTCCTTCCCTGATCATCTTCTTTCCAACACTGTAAATGTCTCCTCAAAAAGAGGCATCGCCTGGAACACAGACAGTGCTCTACCAGTGTCCTTTGTCCCAGGAGATGCGTAAGAATCAGAGGAAGATAAACCCAAGGACCAGGCCTGGGTTCCAGTCCCAGTTCTGCTCTGACGATGCTCTCGGGAAAGTCCCTTCATCTCTCTGAGCTTGGAGAAAACAGGAGGGTAGGACAAGATGGTCCTAAGATGCTGCCCACCTCCATGTGGATAGTTTTGCTGACTCAGAGTAAAGAAGTTGCTGCTTCCCTCTGTCCCGGGCACTGGAATGGGCCAGGACTTGGGGATCAGTGGGATGTGGGTACAATCCCAGCCCTATCACTTGCTATGTGACCCTAGACTGTCACTTCTCTCTGAGCATCTATTTCCTCATTTGTGAAGTAAGGATATTAATACATGTGGCAAGGGATTCGTGTGAGGTGTGCTGGGATAATGTACATAAAGCGCTTGGTACCTGGTGTGTAGGAAGTGTTGAATAAATGATAGCCCCTAGTAGCTGCATAAGTAGTGATGGGGCTCCTTACCTCCAGCTGGAGGAGAAGACAGCAGGTGGTGAAGAGAGAAGCGTGAATATGTGGGTGTGCTTGTTAGGGATGGGGGAGGAGTGGCCACATCCCAAAAAGTCTCATGCAAACACAAGCCCAACTCTGGAAAGTTCATGAAATTGAAACTCAGAATCAGACAAGGAAAGATTGGTTGCTGCGGAATGTACAGTTAAAAGGGAAATTTTTAAGGAGGATCTGAGGGACTGCACAGATTCTGCCAATCTCTGGCTGCTGCCACCGCCCCAGTCCTGGATAGTAAGGATTGGTGTCCCCAGAAGGAAGGTCCTTAGACCCCCAGTAGACCTGGGGGGCTTGAGAATCATCATATATCTGTATATGTTCAGAAGGCTGGTTGTGAGGTTGAGATGAGAGACTGTGAAAGGGATTTACAAACTGTAGAGTACCCTCCACATATATGTACGTTTGTATTATTTATGTATTATGAGATATTTCAGTACTTTGGAAATCAGGAGAGGGGGGGAAACTCCATGTGTAATGAAGCAGTAGGGTCCAGCCCACGGATTCCTGAGCAGAACAGCATGTGTGTGAATGCATGCACATGTCTGTGTGTGTGCGCACGTACGCCTGTGTGTGTCTGCTCATGTGTGTGAGTTTGTGTGTGCACGTGTGTGTGCATGCGTGAGAGAATCTTTGGGCCCTTTGGATGTGGTCATCACTCTGCACGGTGACTGGCGTCCTGGAGAGAGTGTGACATAGGAATGAAAGCACAGGGTGTGGGTCAGTCAGCTTCGCTCTATAACTGACTGGCCGTGTGACCTTGGCTGCATTTTTCCAAGAGTGCCCCAGCTCCTGCCTTTATGGAGGTTAAAGGGTGTGGGCAGGGCTACTCTGGGGAACTGGGAGGGAACTGCATAGAAGGTACCCTTCACACTGAGAAGGCGTCCAGGATGTGTGAGTGCCCTTCTCCTGTGGTTAATGGAATTTGTCAGAGTTTAGGGACGTCTTCTTGACCTGTCGGCTGAAAGGACCCTACCCTGAGGGCCCAGGCACCTGGCTGAATGGAGAAGAGCACACCCTTCAGCCCTGTTGCAAAGGCTCGTTCCAGAGGTGTTTCCACACCTCGGCCATCCTTCCCAGTCCCCTCCCTCAATCTGGCTGTGGGGCTGATAAATCTTAAATTCAGGAGGACTGGGAACTGTGTTGTCAGTGAAGGTGTGGAACAAGGATTTTTTCTTTTTTTTAATTATTATGGCTAATGTCATGGCCTTTGTTCTCCAGACAGCTACTGGCTCTTCATAGCAGGGTGCTGCCCCAGGCTAACACTGCAGTGGATGCCACTGGCCAGAGGTGCCCATTTCGAGGTTTCCAGATCCGGGGAAAACTATATAATCGTGTATTATAGCGTTTTTCGAATTGTGGGTTGTGACCCATTAGTGGGTCATGAATTTAATTTGGTGGTTCAAGATCACCGTGCATTAAGGTGAAGCAAAGTGATCCAGTAGCCCATAGAGTGAGTGACGGTATTTATATTATGTATTCAACACAGGTCTCATATCCGAAATATATACAGCTGACCCTAGAACATGCAGGGCTTGGGGCACCAACCCTCTGTGCAGTCGAAAATCCAAGTACAATTTATAGTGGGCCCTCCACATACACAGTTTGTCAGTATCCCAGGTTCTGCACCTGCAGATTCAAACAACCATGGACAGTGTAGCCCTGTAGTATTTACTATTGAAAAAAATCTGTGTCTAAGTGGACCCGTGCAATCCAAACCCATGTTGTTCAAGGGTCAACTGTATAATAGGAAGAAAAGAGGAAACTCCTACAAATAAGTAAGGAAAAGACGAGTAACCTAATAGAAAAGTAAGCAAAAGATATTTCAAACAGATACTTCGCAAATGAGGATATCCAAATAACCAATAAGCATACGAAAGCGTTATCAGTTATCAGGGAATTACAGATTAAACCAGCAATGAAATACCACTACACACCCATAAGAAAGGCTAAAATGAAAAGAGAGAGACAATACCTAGCGTTGGCAAGGATGTGAAGCAACTAGAACCCTCACACGTGTCTGTCTGAAGTATAATTTGGTATGATGACTTTGGAAAACTGTCTGGAAGTATCAACTAAAGTGGGACATATGCATACTAGCCATTCCATCCTTAGATGCACTCATGAGATATGCATACACCTGTCCACCCTAAAACATGACCATCGGCAACGGCATGGATAAATGGTGATACCGCCCCACAATGGAATATTGCCCCCAGCAGTATGAATGGCCCTCACAAATACAGTGTTGAAAGAAAAAGCCAGGCACAGAGAAACTTTATGACTACATGTATATGAAGTACAAAAACAGACACACTGAGCTGTGTTGTTAGAAGTCGGGAGAGCTGTTATCCTTGGGGGAGCGGCTGGTAAATGGGAGGGCACAGTGGAGGCTTTCAAGGTATGGGTAATGCTCTTTTGATCTGAGCGCTGGTTACATGGGTGTTTTCAATTTGTGACAGCTTATCCAGCTCTTTATCTATGACATGCACACCTACGAGACTTACATTTTGCTTCAATAAAAGCTTACAAAATGAATGTATAAATTATGATTTATAAATGAATAGAAAAGAGTAGAAAACGCAGCAGGTAGTAAGAGTAAGCACTGTAGAGGGAAACTCAAGTTACATGTGGGAACTGTACGTGTGTCTAGGCTGAGCTGAGACGTCCAATGTACTCCCTCCTGGGAGTCACAGGCCAAAACATGGAGAGCCACTGATGGCGTCTAACCCTCTCATTTTAAGATGAGGAATCTAAGACCCAGAGAAAAGGGAATCAAGTGCAGAGCTAGGAGGAAAGCAGGGCGGGGGGAGAAGACTGACTCTAGGTCTCCTTCTGCCGAAGCCGTGTCTCCCGTTGCCACGGCCAATCGGTGGAATGGCGAATTCGGCTGAGCAGGCTCCGTCTGGCACCCTAGTCTCTGGGAGGCGGCCCCGTGCTTTCAGTCCAAGGGGAGCGTTGTTTTCCCACCGCAGACAGGTAGAGTCGGAGACCCAGCCGCCTCTGCAGGGGCCTGGCTCTAGCTCCCCACGTCCCCTGCCTCCTCCTTCCTGCTTCTTCTGCCTCATCTGCTCCCCTCCGAGCTCCGGAAACACCACGGCACTCAATCGTGCTTTCATTTGTGTAAAACAACTGTCATGCCAAGGCAATTTTATGGTTGTAGAAGTTGGAAAACTGTGAAGAAAATACATTGGGAGAACACGAGCCGACAAAGCATGAGTCAGTCCTGGCTTTGGGCTTTTATTTTGTTACAAAATTGTGAGTCTGTTCCTCAGACCTCTCCTGGGAGGGGTCACGGGGCTACCAGCCCCTGAGGGCACCAGAGGAGCAGGGATGTAACCCTGTCTCTGCCAGGCAGAGCTTCACAGAGGAGGAAAACGTTGTGCAGATTTTAAAAGGCTCAGTATGAACCTCGCACAGAGCCTGGAACCATCTGAAAGAGGAGGGTTACATAACATCAGGGGCTTTCCAGCTCTTTTGACTGTGACCCAAAGTACAGAACACATGGGGCATCTTCGCTCAGCACACACCCCTACCCACACAGGGAAACAGGTGCAGTTTACGATGTAACAGCCCAGGCCCCCCCAGCACGGGCATCTAGCTGAACCCTGGGGATGGGGTGCCGGAGGGAGTCTCAGAGAAGGTTTCACGGAAGCCAAGAGATTTGAGCTAAGGATCAAAGAAAGAAAAACTGCACAGGCAGATTGCTGAGAACTGGCCAGCAGGTGAGAACCTCATTTGAAAGAAGCCATCTTGCATTCTGGAAACGGCCTGAGTTTCCACAGAGTCAAGGCTGAGGAAATGTGTGGTGTAGGAGAGGATCCAGAAGAGGTGGACGGGGGCCAGCTGAAAGCCTCCGTGTCCTGACAGGGAGTGTCCGGGGTGAAGAGGAAACATCGCCTGAGATTCACATAGGCAAGAAATGCCTGTAGCCTTGGAGACAGACTAAGAGATGCAGGCAGACGCAGGTATGAACGTTGGTGCAGTCCCAGAATTTTGTTTTACAGCACTCACCTGTGCCTTTTGCAAAGAAAACTTTCAGAGAACGCTTCTGATCCAGGCCTGGCTGAAGGCAGGAGCTGGAGAGATGAGTAAGACAGAGTTCCCGGCCTCGTCGTCCTGCCAGTGGACTGACAGGTCAAACCCAAACATTTGACACGGCAGTTATTATTCTAGGGCAAAATGTCCCAAATAGTGTGTTATGATACATCAGCCCCACAAAATGTTGTTTGAAAAAAAAAAAAAAAGGAGTGTTTCCGTGTTGAGCAATCTGGAAAGTACTGTATCACTGACTCGCTCTTGGAAGACCTCACTGCCTCTAGCACTCTAAAGGCTCTGAGAAGTCCTGCAGGGAGGATGCTTACCTAATATTTCCCAAACTTACTTGCTTCAGAACACATTTTTGCATGTCTATTCAAATCCCTCTGTTTTTCCAAATTGATTTTGGGAAAGTCCATCCTAGAGAATGGACTGGTGGGGAGGTGAGAATGGCATGAAGGCTGGTAGGGAGCTCTGAGGAAGGAGAAGTGGGCTCTGCCTGAGAGAGGACAGGGAGAGCCTCCTAGAAGAGGGAGGTTTTGTGCCCACTCTAGAAGGCCCAGTCTGAACCTAGCACAGGGTCTGGCCCCCAGCAGGTGCTTGGTAAATAATTAATAAATGAAAGAATGGCTACTGCGTTTGCTGGTGAAAGGAGCCTGGCGTTCTCGGCAGAGGCTGGAGACAGAAAGCACTCAGAGCAGTAGGGCTGTGCAAGTGTGCCTTTGGCAGTTGAATGTAGGGTTTCTTTCCTCAAACTTGCCCCCCACTCTTGACCGTTTTGGAAAAGGCAACAGGAGGCAGCAAAGGCAAAGTGGCTTAAGGTCACGTGCTCTGGAGCCAGACTGCCTTGAGTCCCAGCTCCATCACGTCCTAGCTAGTTCCTTGTACAAGTTGCCTTAACCTTTCTGTGTCTCATCACCTCCATCTGTGAAATGGTCCTAAAAATAGTGCCCAGCTTCCTAGCGCCCAGGATTAAGGGTTCCTATAGGCATGGCCTTAGACAGGGGCATGCAGTAAGTACCACATAACCGCTAGCGGCCCTCATCTGTTGGCTACTTTCGCTCATTGCCTCCCAGGCCGTTATCCGAGTTCCCTTCCCCAGCGTTTCCCCGCAGGCTGCGGCCCTCATATTTCTGAGTGAGGTGATCTGCACATTGGCTTTCCTTCCGCCAGCATCAAGAAGGGCCAGGCTGATGCTTCTGCGTTTTCAGTCGTCGGGGCTGCGTGAGGTAAGGCTTGGGTTCCGCTCCTGGTTATTAGCCTTCAACCACTGCGGCTGGGTAAATATTTCTGAGGGAGTCCAGCACATCTATTATTAATTTACCGCAAGCAGTTGCTGTACTTTCCAGAAGAGCTCTGCCGACAGCTGTTTTGTAGGCCGTGTAGCGTTCTCGTGACCTCAGTGCTTTCTGTGGGGTGTGGGGGCAGCGTCCCTGCTGGCTTGGCCTCCCTGGGGAAAGGTGGACGGTTGTGTGAGCCGTGGGCCTGGGGGTCCGTGCTGGATCCTGTGTAATTCGGATGATGGAGCTGGTGGAACCATGTGCTTTACACCCCTACTTTCAGTATCATACCTGCCTCACAGGCCAGAGACCCGGGTGTCTTCCTTGAGAGCATGCTCTCTGTCATGGCCTCTTGTCCGGGCGGTCACCAAGTCCTAGTGATGCCATCTCCAATCCCTTCTCTCTTGTACTGCCCCCAGCCAGCTAGTCCAAGCCACCATCTTCCTCATCTTCCAGGTCCCAGCTTCCCTGATGGCTGAACTAAATCAGAGCCCCTGCTTTGTGTTCCCACTGAGCCCCCCACCCTGATTCTTTTCAAATCACTTTTCAATCTTTAAATTACCTGTTCTTGGTCTGGCTTCTCTGCTGGACTATAAGCCAATGAGGGTAGGGATGAAGTTCATCTTCTTTTTTTTTTTGCGGTACGCGGCCCTCTCACTGTTGTGGCCTCTCCCATTGCGGAGCACAGGCTCCGGACGCGCAGGCTCAGCGGCCATGGCTCACGGGCCCAGCCGCCCCGCGGCATGTGGGATCCTCCCGGACCAGGGCACGAACCCGTGTCCCCTGCATCGGCAGGCGGACTCTCAACCACTGCACCACCAGGGAAGCCCAAGTTCATCTTCTTAATGGTGCTCGACAAATATAAATCTCTTCCCAGTTAGCCATAGACAAGACTGTGCTTTTCCTTTCTCCCTCCCTCCCTTCTTCCCTTCCTTCTTTCCTTTCTTTTTCTTAACTACCGTTAAAAGGGGCCTAGTGATCAACTAGTCAAATTCCCCAGAGGAACCTCAACACCACAGTGGGAGGAAAGGAGGCAAAATTGGCAGGACCCTGAGCCCTAACCCCTCACCAACGCAGAAGCGACCCTTTATCTCCTTTAGACATTACAATGTTACTTTAGCTTTTCTTTAGAGAAAGTAAAAAGTGGTTCTTCTACGATAAAAGGTTTGGAAAACACTGATCTATTCTTAGATTCTCATTTTTCAGGGCAAAAATCTACCAAGTATTTTGCATATGTTCACTCATATACAGGGAAGGTATCGTCCTCATTTTATAGATTCAGAAACTGGTGCCCAGAGTACTTAGGAAACTTGTCCGTGGTCACACAGCCAGTGTGTTCAGTGGGTCCAGAATTCCTACCCAGGATTGTCAGACTCCAAACTCTTTCCACTGCCACCTGCTGCCTCCCCACAAACCATCATCCAACAAGCTGTGGCTTCCCAAGCCAGCCTCTCCGTCTGGCACAGCAACCAGTGGCCAGAAACAGATCTTTGGGATTTAACTGGGCACCGCTTGCTCAGAGGGTCAGGGCCTTCATTCCTAGGGCTTCCTGGCTGTGTGGGCCGTGAGACGCTAAGCAGAGAGAAGCAAAGACCGTGTAAGCCAAGGAAGAGCTGCGCTGCTCCACCAACTTCTCCTTTATGCCTGAAATAAAGTGACTTGAGCTGGGATCCCTGAGTCCCTGATACCTTCAGCAAAACCTGGGTCTTGCTTCCCATGTGTCAGGAATTTCTCCCAAGGACATCCTGGACAAAGTGACAACCCAGGAAACGAAAACTGCTCTAGATTGTACAAGAAGACAGCATATGTTTCATCGTGAACCTTAGTGTCTCTTGACTTTCCTTTGTCCCCATGCCCAGGTTATTTTGACTTTAACTTTGGGATGAAGTCTGGCTTATTTAAACAATAATGAAACCAGAATGGAGAACGGGAAATCTAAGTTCTCACCCCCAGTTCCCTCAAGAACTCACCACGTGACTCCCTTTGGACATGTCACATGGCTTCTCTAAGTCTCAGTCTCCGCATCGTTAAAATGAGTGTGTTTGGACAAGATGCCCCTGCCCACCATGACAAGGAGAGTTCAGAGTGTTGACTCCGCACCTGTACTTCCCAAGTCTAACTCCCAGATCCACCCTTATTGGTGTGTGACCTTCGGCGAGTTATGGAGGCTCTCATGGGCAGTTTTATCCTCTGCAAAATGGGGTAGTAGTAATGTCTATCTCATAGATTTATTGTGGGGATTAACAAGTAAGTAAAGCACTTAGAATAATGCCCAACACATCGTTACGTTATTTATTTAGTCCACTGTTGTGGTGATGGTCGTGATTATCTCCATTCATGGAACCATACATTAGGATTCTGCACTTTTGTTGTCTAGACCGTGTCCAGATCTCCCAGTGGTTAGTATTTATACTTCTATTTTTCATTGGTTCAGAAAAACCATAGTGACAGAAAGCTTCATTGGATTCAGTAATTTTGAACTCGATGTGAATTCATCGTAGCACCCCTACCCATATTGTGCGCGACATTGATTCAGTTACAGACAATGCTTGGTGAGCTAACATACAGGTTCCTAGATTGTTCCAGGAATAACATGTCCCCAGTTAGAAACCTCTGAGCTAGGATCATTGCTGTTTCTTCCAGCATAGTTCACGGCCCATGGTAGGCACAGAGTTAATGTTTGAATAAACAAGTGAGCAGATGGATGGATGGATGGATGGACGGATACGTTGTTGAATGAATGGATGGATGAGTCTGTTTTTTATTTGCCTCTTGATTTACTTGAGTAGAATAATAAGTTTGTATACATGTTAATGTGTGTATGTGCCTATGAACATTTTCAGAGAGAGCCCCACCTATTTCTGTCCCAAGGAAGAAGCTAGTCATAGTCTGCATGTCCCCCTCTCTTTTAGTGTATAGGGTCATTTTTCACTGGAGTCCTTTCAGCTGTCTGGCACTGACAAAAGATAAGCACTCCCTCTGCCTCTCCCATGCTTTCCTCCTCCAACAATGAGGGCTTTGTGCTGAAAAGACTGCCTCTAGATGTTTCTTTCCCAAAGCCCTAGAGCCTTGTCTGGCTTCTACCAAGAGTATTGATGGGGGAGGGGACACAGACAGTTGAATTCAGGGAGCAGTGCCTATGGCCTGGTGCTAACTCGACAAGTCAGGCCAGGGTGGACAACTCAATATCTGTTCTGGGATATAGGCAGCCCGGTTACCTGAGCTGGTTATCCAGCTATCTGCAGCCAGCACCCTGGAAGTCCTCAAGCTCTGGTTTCCCAGAGTCTTTTGCTCCGCGCCCAAGGGAGAATGCAGGGCTGGAGGGGATGGGTGGGAGGTGGCAGAAGCAGAGGGACGGGGAGCCAATCTCGGCGTGTGAAGAAGTTCACCCCATAGGCACAAGGGGCTGCCGCGGCTACTGCGTCTTAGGGCTTCAATTCACAAATGAGATTAAAATGCCAGCAGCCTGCCTCTGTACACACACTTAGGAACACATTGGCTCGAGCTGCTTAATGAGTCTTATTAGTCAGGAATTGAAGAAAGGCCCGGGCAGGCGCCTGGCTGATGCCTTGTTGATTAGAACACTAAATGTGTCACCCTTTGAAAGCCAGCACTTGCTGGAGAGCAAACCCAGGGTTGAGATCTCCTAGTAACCCTTACATTCCCCGCTGTTTCCGGATGTTTACAAATCAGTAAGCTGATCTGAGTAAGGAATGGTTATGAGGACATTTGGATAACGGCAAGGACAACAATAATAAGCATTGCCCCAATAATAAACAGTGGTTATCAAACCTGGCTGCCCACCAGAAACACGGAGGGTTGGTTTGTTTCTTCGTTTGTTCGCTGTTTGTTTTTTGTTATTTTGAAAATACAGACTCCTGGGTCCTATCCCCAGTGATTCTATTTCCCTAGGCCTGGGGTAGGAATCTATAAGTTTAACAAGTACAACATATACTTGTTCCTCATACTGGATGATTCTGATGTTTGTGGCTGAGCCCTGGCCATGAGAACCGCTACTCTGTAGAATGAGGCCACGTTGGACCCAGGTTGGCATCAGACTGTCCCTTCCTAAGCTATGGCCTCAGGTCTATTGCTTAGCCACTCAACCTCAGGTATATCATCTCTAAAAAGGGATTAGGTAGAATCATGCAGCCACTATAGACAACAGTGTAGGATGATTCCTCAAAAAAATGAAAAATAGAATGATCATGTGATAAAGCAATTCCACTTCTGGGTATATACCCACAAGAATTGAGGGCAGGGACTTGAAGGGATAATTTATATGCCCGTGTTCATAGCAGCATTATTCACAATAGCCGGGAGGTGGCAGCAGCCCAAGTGTCTAACGGTGGATAAATGAATCTACAAAATGTGGCATACACACACCATGGAATATTAGTCAGCCTTTGAAAAGGACAGGCATTCTGACACATGATACAACATAGATGAACCTTGAGGACGTTGTGCTAAATGAAATAGCTCAGTCACAAAAGGACAAATACTGTATGATTCCACTTATGAGGTACCTAAAATAATCACATCGTAGAGACTGAGAGTAGAATGGTGGTTGCCAGGGGCTGAGGGCGAAATGGGGAAATGGGGGAAATGGGGGAGTTTTCCACCCCAGGCTGAGCAGGTTGCTCCTCACTGATGCTCCCACTGAGTGTCTCCATGGGAAACCCCACTGTGTATTGTAATTTTCTGTGTGTGTGTGTGTGTGTGTGTGTGTGTGTGTGTGTGTCAACATCTCCCCCATTTCCACCATCCAGGTGCTTATTCCCTTCCTTTCAGGTCCTGATTCAGATAGTAGTGTGCCCTCCTCTTCCAGACCTTTCTGTCTCCCTCATCCTGATTCATTTTTCTTCATAGCACTACCCAGCATAGATAATTGGGTATTTGGTTATTGTCTGTCTACCCTGACTAGCACTGAAGCTTGATAGAGTGGGGACTTGGCCTAGTTTGTTCACGACTGTGTTCCTAGAGCCCAGGAGAGAGTTTGAGGTGCTCGGCAGACAATGGCTAAGCGTCCCCTGGCTCTTGACATGCCCAGGCTGAACATCCCCCGTTCTCATGACCATCCTGGTCACAGCCTGGAGACCCTTCCCTGACACAGCAGTCCAAAGACTATCTGTACTGTTCAGCCCTGAATAATTAGATTGTGATTTCTCCTGATGAACATACTCTGATGAACAGGTCCAGTTACATCATCTGTGGGGTAAAGTACAAAATAAAAAAGTGGATCCCTTATTTAAACATTATTAAGAATTTCAGGATAGTCAGAGCAGAGCATTCACCCAAGCCTGGGCCTTTCTGAGTGCAGGTCCCTGTGTGACTACACAGGTCACACATTCATGCAGCTGGCCCTGTGATGAGGACCAGGTCTTAGAAGGCTGTAAATACCAATCTCAGGGTTTCTATTTTGTCATGTAGGAAATAAGGAACTCCAGAAGGATTCTGAACAGAGGTGTCATTTAAGGTTTATTTCATTTTTTTTCCTGACTATAAACTATACTCATTGTGAAAATTTGCACAAGTAAGAAAGGTATGAATCCCTTTTAATCTCCTTGTCCCTCCTGCCCTGGAGGAACCAAACCCAAAAGGCACCAGTAAACATTTTGTTAATTCCCTTCCCTCTTTCTGAGATTTTTTTGTTTTTGCTTTTGTTTTGCATGTAAGGTAGTTAAGATCATAGTTCAGCTACAGCTTCTTGTCCTGCTTTGTTCATGTGACAGTGGAAAAGGAGGAGAGGGACTTTTTTTTTTTTTTTTTTTTTGCGGTACGCGGGCCTCTCACTGTTGTGGCCCCTCCCGTTGCGGAGCACAGGCTCCGGACGCGCAGGCTCAGCGGCCGTGGCTCACGGGCCCAGCCGCTCCGCAGCATGTGGGATCTTCCCAGACCGGGGCACGAACCCGTGTTCCCTGCATCGGCAGGCGGACCCTCAACCACTGCGCCACCAGGGAAGCCCGGAGAGGGACTGCTTAAATGCATGCTTAGGGGAGACCGGCCTGGAAGCCAGCTTATAGAGCAGATTGCAGGTGCGGAGTTGGCATCAAGGATTGAGATGGAGGCAGCTAGATTCCTGGAAGAGAGAACAGAGGAGGCCCTGGATTAAGGGGTCAGAGGTAAGAGTGGAGGGTCAGTTTGGGAGTTGGAGCCACTCTGATGGGAGGTGACCGCAATCCCCACCCCTTTTGAATTCCCTTGACCAGTGGGAAAGAACATCAAAGTCTAGCCCTGTCTTTCAGGGATTCTGCACGTGACAGCAAGCACTGGGGTCATTTCTCAAACACAGCTCTTTCGCTCCTGACCTCTAAAGCTAGACCTTCCCTTCCCCCTCCCACAGGGCTCAGACTCTTAAAGCTGGGCCCCGGGACAGCCTTATGACAATAGCAAGTGGGAATCCACGGAGAGACCAGGCATGGTGGGGTCAGGGTTTCCGATGGTCGGTGGCAGACGCCTCAGGGTTTAGATTTGCGCATTTTGTTGGTAATCCCCAGTGCCCGGGCTGGCAAAGGGGCGCGTTAACATTGCCACCGGATCCTTAATTGTGCGTTGTATGAATTTTCATGTTTCCGCTTGCAAGCTTAATGTTGCTTTCTTGGTGAGATTTTTTTTGTACTTGAGCATAAGAGCCTTGTAATTACAGAGTGTTGTGGATTGCAGAGGGTGATTAAAATGGATTTCATGAAATCTGAAGCTCCCTCCCCCTACCTCACACACACACACACCGCAGCCACCACCAGCAATCCAATAGGCGACAGGGAGTAACTCAGACAGAATCCCACGAAGTTCAGAGGCTCGGGTTGTGAAGGATATGAATTTTCTTCCCCATGCTTTTCCTCCCCAGGTGTTGGCTCTGCTCCCAGACAGCCCCCCTTCTCCTCCTCCCTTTCCTGAATGAAGTCCAGCTACATCCCTGACCCCCAGCCAACTCTGACCCCCCAGGGCTGGCGGCTTTCTCACTCACAGCGATAATAAAACAGGAAGTAGATTTTCATCTTTGCTTTTGTACAGCCATT
This sequence comes from Orcinus orca, assembly GCF_937001465.1. Classification (NCBI taxonomy): domain Eukaryota; kingdom Metazoa; phylum Chordata; class Mammalia; order Artiodactyla; family Delphinidae; genus Orcinus; species Orcinus orca. The sequence continues at coordinate 56,293,854 of NC_064566.1, read as the reverse complement.
AAGTGTGTCTCACTTACCTTTACAATCAGCCTCTGCTCCCATCTCAGAGGGTGGTTTACTTTGAATAGAGGCCTGAAGATTGCTGAAACCTGCGAGGGTCTAAGAATTCCCATTTCAGCATCTCTTCTCCTAGGACAAGCTGATACATGATGGCAGTGAGATCTGCTCTTCACCTTACTCTGAATCAGGGAGGGCTGGCTGGTGCTCCGAGGATGTTTAAAGAATAAGTGACCTGGGAGCGGGGCGTGGGGAGGTGGGAGTGGGTGGCTGGAAGGCTTTCTGGGGGAAGCAGTGATCTGCCTTGAAGGAAGGCAGATCCCTGGAGAAGGACAGCAGAGAGGTGGGGAGTCTAGGCTGGCCAAACCAGAAGACGATGCTGTAGGAATGATCCTCCTTGACCCATGAGGAAACCAAGTGCACTTGTGCATGTGTGTAATATTAGTGCTGGAAGGGACTTGAGACATCACCTGAGCCAGTTCTCCCATTTAAGAGAACCTCTACTTCACCACAGCCAGCCTGACCAGTGGAGCTCAGGCAGCCCTTTTGTGTGAATTAGGAAATGATGCTCCTCCCATCCCCAGGTGAACACAAGTGAGCCCATCCCTGAATCACTCCCATCAGCCATATGTCCTTGAGCAGTGAACAACCTGCACAACCGTATGTAGCATCCCTAGAACAGAGACTGAAACTGGGTCAAAAGCAGGCTTCTTTCAATTACAGCTCCCTCTGTGCCTCCTAGCATACCCTCTGCCACACTGAAACCCTCACCATACTGAATTCTACCTGGTTTCTAAGAAGTTCCCTATATCTCAGAGCTTAACCACCCACATTCTAGAATTTGAATGTTCATATTATATATACACAAGCATATATGAATTAACAGACCCTGGTATACTCACGTGTGTGTATACATCCCCTTCAAGTATTCAAAGATGGCACTGCTGATGGCAGAACGTGTATGTGGTTGGGCAGGGAGACCACCTCCTCTGCCCCCCATACAGGATGGGCAGGTTGCCGCTTACTTCTGTGCTTGTCACCCAGCCTCTCCCTGCTCACACCTTGACCTTTCACTGTGAACACAGGGTTCCCCCCACAGACGATATTTTTCAACACTCGGTCCCTTTTTGCTGATCCCTCTACCTGGAGTGCTTTTCTCACACTGATTCCACCTAGCAAATTCCTTCACAGCTGTGCTCCGGCCACAGCTCCTCTCCGAGGCCTTCCTTGAATCACCCTCCCACCCCTCTTTTTACCCGTGTCCCTTGTGCATATAGCATCTGTTGCATGCGTGGCACCGTATTGTATCTGGGTTTCCATGGCAGTTTCTGCACTAGAGAGTGAGCTCCCAAGGCAGAGCCCACAGTCTAACCCATCTCTGTGTCCACAGTATACATCCTGGCACACTGAGGAGGCACCCACAATGCTTGTGGTTGGATGGAGCTGATAGCCCGATGGTGAATGAGTTAGCACCGAAAGAGGAAGGGAGATCCTTCATTGCACAGGCCCAGGAAAATGGCCACAGCTTAATATCCTGGGAAAGCAGGGGCAGGTGCTCGACTGACCAAGGGCCTGTCTCAGATACCCTGTCCCAGGTTCTGGTGTCACCCTTCCAAAGTAGACACATCCCACCCATCCTCCCAGATCGGAAGCCTGTGGAGAGGACAACCTCTTTTTCACCCTGAACTTTGAAACTTAGCTGAAATGCACATCCCCATGCACCTGGCTGGGTCTCCCTTCTCCGCTTCAACTTGTGGATCCAGGAGCCCCAAATAGACAGTCCTTTCCTCTCCTCAGCCAGCACTGTCACCTGGTCCTACTCAAACTGTTAACAGGGAGAGGTGGCAGCAGCTAAGAAAGTCCGCATGACCCATCTCATCTTTCTCTCCCCAGCACACATTGTCCCAGCAGCTCCTGAGTGCTGGGCCATAGCCTCTAGGCACCAGGCCAGAACTACCCACCCCAGGTACCCAGTGTGAGTGAATGAGTTCACACGGGGGCACAGCTAGCGATCCCCTCTGCTCCAGGGTGGTTAGAAAGGGGGCTGCCAGACCAATACAGTCAGCCCTGCTCTTCATAACCACAGGTTCTGCATCTGCGCATAAGGAGGGCTGACTGTACTACAGCCATTCTATATAAGGGACGTGAGCATGCACGGATTTTGGTCTCCATGGGTGTCCTGGAACCAGTCCCACTCGGTTACCGAGGCACAACTGTATAAGGGCTGGGCGGCTGTGTAGTAGGTTTGCAGCAATGATGAAACCTGGTCCCACCCTGAAGGTGGTACAGGTAGGAGGGTCTCTTATAAAAGAGGATGGGCATCAGGCTGTGAGAGCGATCATGATGGAGATGTACAAAGTGTCTCAGCTGCAGACAGGGGGATGGTATTATTTCTGCAAAAGTGATCTAGAAAGACTTTACAGGAGAGGTGATATTTAAACTAAGCCTCAAAAGATAAGTAGAAATTTACCAGCAGGAAATGTCTCTGGGGCCAGACCATGGAAGGTGATAGGCAGAAAGTAAGGGAAGAAATAAAAACAACAATAAGAGCAGCTCTATTAGGTACTGACCGAGTGCCCGCCATGGATTATCTCATTTAGTCCTTAATACAGCACTGCGGGTATCCCCATTATACAGCTGAGGGAACTGAGGCCCAGAGAGGTTCACTAATGGGCCAGAGTCACACAGCTAGTAAGTGGCAGAGCTAGGATTCAAAACTAAGCTTTGTTCCATAGGCCACCTTCTTAGAAACATTAAACTTCAGATATCTGTGTACCTATTATTTGGAAGGCACTGGATGGCCCTTTCCAAATGTGGACTTATTAAACCCTCTCAGTAATCCTTTGAAACCTTTTATGCCCATTTTACATGTGGAGAAACAGAGGCTTAGAGGGGTTGCCCAGCTTGTCCAGCTCCCATGGCTTTGAACCTGGGCTTTGAACCTCCACCTCCTGCCTGGCTCCAGAACTCCCTCGACCGCATGGTAGAGCCAGCCTCTCTGGTTCCATCAGTCTCTTGCACCCCTTGCTTCCTTGCTAGAAGGCCTCCTGGGCTTACCCCCTGGGTGATCACAAAAAGAACCACTGCCCCAAAAGCCCATAACAACAAGGCTGGTTCATGGCCAGGCTGGAGAAGGCTCACTTCACGGACTGGCTCTGCCCTCACAGCAGTCAGGCCCTGTAGCACCAAGCCTGCTGGGAGAGCTTCATAAATACTTGTGCTCAGCCACATTTATTGGCAAGAGATATTAATCACATTTTAAAACTAAAAAGTGAAATAAATAATAAGTGGCAATATTCTGCTTCCATGAAAACCACCTGCAGCTCCGATAGGTAGCTGGCCCCTTGCTCTCTTGAACTGTCACACAGCCCTGCTCGCTGCCGTAAATGTTAACATCCCTCCTTAGACAGGTAACCAGCTCTGACAGGAATTCACAGATGTGTGCAAGTGACTCACAGCTGCCCCGGCATCGTAAAATGGAGCAGACGGGATTTTCCTGGGCCTGCTGGGTGGCAGGGAGAAAATTACTAACTATGAGTATGTTTGAGTCTATGTGTGTTCGGGGGTGGAGGGCGAAGGCGGCAGAGAGAAGGGGAGGGCCGACAGAGAACAGATCCTCATCTGGACACACTCACCAAACGTGGACCCATTTCTGGGCCAGGGGCATGAAGGTTACCAGGGCCAGCGACCAGTGCCATTGCTGGCCTGGGAGCACGTGAGGAAAGAGGGGAGATCTGTTTTATTATTTGACTAGTAGTTTGTCTTTTTCCAATTACAAAAGTAATACTATCCGAACGATGTGTCCTTCTGAGGATATAACATTTGGAGGTACATGACACCCTTTTGGCCCTTTTTGGTGATGTTAATTTTGATCACGTTGTTAAGATAGTGTGTCAGGGTTCTCCGGAGATGCACAACAAATAGAATATATATATAAAGAGACTTACATATCTGTATATATGGGGAGAGAGAGAGAGAAAGAGATTGACTGATTGATGGTAAGGAATTGACCCACAATTGTGGGGCTGACCCATCTAAAATGTGCAGGGCAGGCAGGTAGGCTGGAAACTCAGGCAGGAGTTGATCCTTCAGTCTTGAGGTAGAATTTCTTTCTCTGAAAAACCTCAGGTTCTTCCCTGGTGGTGCGGTGGATAAGACTGCACGCTCCCAATGCAGGGGGCCGGGGTTGAATCCCTGGTCAGGGAACTAGATCCCACATGCATGCCGCAACTAAGAGTTCACATGCCTCAACTAAGGAGCCCGCGAGCCACAGCTAAGGAGCCCGCCTGCCGCAACTAAGACCCCACGCAATCAAATAAATAAATATTTAAGGAAAAAAAAAAGAAACCTCAGTTTTTGCTCATAAGGCCTTTCATCTGATTGGATGAGGCCCACCCACATCGGGGATAATCTCCATTATTAAGTCAACTGATTTTAGATGTTCACTACGTCTACAAAACATACTCACAGCACCGCCTAGATTGAGTAATTGGGTATTATAGCCCAGCCAAGTTCCCACATAAAACTTACCATCACACATGGTTTCCAGGTCCCCTACTGCAGTGTTTTCCTTTGTAGTAAATATTTTGTAGGGAGATACTTCAGGACTATGTAAATATCCTATTTCTCATCAAACTCTTTCCCCCTCAATTGGCATCTATTACTGATTTTTGCTGGAATCGGTCTTTACAGTGACAGTTACATAAAGTGCGTTCCCTGGGAGAGGGGATTGGGAACCTGGTTTCAGGCCCCAGCTCTACCACTCACTTGGTCATGTGACCTGGGAGATGTTACCTGACTTTCCCGAGCCAGGGTCTTCCCTGCTCAAATAGGGGTGACAGTACTTGCTCTAAAGGCTTGGACTGCTTACTAAATGCAGTAACAGGTACCGAGAAGACGCTCCCCAAAGTCTGTGACATCAAAGGCGCGAAATATATGCGTCCATGCCTCAGTGAAGTGACAGCTGACTCGTCCTTGGCCAACGTTGATTAGCAGAGTGATCTGAGACCACTGGGAAGGTCCCTTAAGCCAAATCATCATTCTCCGTATCATCCTCATCATGGGATGCAATGTTAAATCCCACCATTAGCACTGCCCCAGGAATGTTAACCAACTGTGACAGGAGACACCGTCTGAACAATGTCCCCAGAGCTGGCAACATTGAAGCCGAGTCCTGAAGGACAAAGAAAGGAAAAGTGCTCCCAGTGGAGGGAGTAGTGTGGGCAATGGAGTTGGGGTGCGGGGAGGAAGATGGAGAGTGGCTATCTGGGAAGCTTGGGCAGGTGTTATTGTTTTCCCAAAAAAGCACAGAGGGAATTGTCTATATATTGTCCTTTTCCCTGTTATTACTATTATGATTGTGATTATCATTACCATTCTCAAGTAATGTATAGTTACACACTGGTACACACAGAAGAAAGCAACTCAGTCTTCTGAGTGAGAAGCAGCATGGCACAGTGGTTATGATGTGGACTCTGGAGCCAGAGTTCTTGGGTTCGAATCTCAGCTCTGCCACTTCGCTAGTTTTAGGACCCTGAGCAAATTAATTAACTTCTCAGTGCCTCTGCTTCCTCCTCTGTAAGTTAGGGATGACAGTAATAGTAACTTCCTCACAGGATTGGAGTGATGATTAAGTGAGTTCATGTTTCTTAAGGCCTTAGCATGGTACCTGGCAGGCACAGAGTAAGCAATGTGTACGTGCTGGATAAATAAGGAAGTATATTTTAGACATTTACTTAAAAAGTTACTGTTTTCCTTCAAGCTACCCAACAACACACTGTCAATGCTCTCATTTATCTCCAGCCTACTTACTTTACAGTTTACTTGGCTACTTCACTGAAGAGCTCGTCACTGCTGTAGTAGAAACTGCAGAAGACGGAGAGGGGGAGGGTCAGGAGATGTGAGTTCTGGTCCCAGCTCTGCCATTACCCTGCACTGTGACCTTGGACAAGTCACCATCTCTGTCTGAGCCTCGATTTTCCCATCTGTAAAGTGGGAGAGTTGAACAAGATGGTATCAAAGAGCACTTCCAACCTAAAGCCCTGAGTGTTGGTGACCTGTGGAGTGGCTTTCCTTTCAGGGACAGGCAGGGGACTGGTGTCCATCCAGCACCTACTACGTGCCCGGCGCTGCTGGCTCCTCTCCTCACATTCTATCTGCCTGTGGTCCTCACAGCAGCCCGGTAAGGGAGGAATTCTATTCTCACATTACAGTTGGAAATGCCAAGACTCTGAGAGGTTAGGTGGCCAGCTGGTCACTCAGCTGATAAGGATCACAGCCAAGACTCCAGCCTGGGACTCCCCATCGCCAAGCATTTTCTTTCCATTAGGCTGGCGTTCTCCCAGTTCAGCAAAGGTTTAATGAAGGAGTGAGTGAGTGAGTGAGTGAGTGAACAAAAGCTTCCTTGCCAGTTATGCTTGGGGACATTTCTCCTCTACCTCCTCCTTCAAGTAGCTGCACTTTGGAGCTAGACAGATGGGTTCGAATCCTGCCTTTACCGCTTACTAGCTGTGTGACTTGGGGCAAATTATGTAACCTCTCTGGGTCTCAGGTTCCTGGTCTTTAAAAGAGGGATGGATAATGATTCCTACTTCATACAATGATCTGGAGGCTTGAAGAAAGAGCACGTGTAAAGCATTAGTACAGTGATTAGAATCTAGGTAATTTTTAAAAAATAATGTAATGTGGTTGCATAAATCAGTGGTTTTCAGATTTTGAAATTTCACGGGAAAGTAAAATTTCAAAAGAAAAGTTGCCAACTTTGTGTTTTGCTAAGGAAGCCGATTAAAGAACATAATTAATGTCTTCTAGCACCATTAATTGATATTAGTAACTAGAGTCTGCCCAGAACTGAGCTGGTTCTCACAACCACCCAGCTACTTGATTACCTCACTCTTTCAGAGGGCTGCCCAGGGTCAGCCCTTTACCTCTCTGGTTTAGATAAATATTTGCCAAAGTGAAGTTTGGGGACTCCTTTAGGTCAGCACCGAAAGGTTGAAACTAACTAAGGGGAGAGGGCAGGGGATAGGCACTGACCAGCCGGGCCCATTTGGCAGGTCCCTCCAGCCCTACCCTGATACAATGGAAATAGCTCTGAACTAGGTGTCAGAAGATGTCGATGTAGCCTCAACTCTACTTCCTGTTTGCTGTGTGACCTTGAACATGTCCCTTCCCTGACTTGAGACTCAGTTGACTCATCTCTAAAATAAGGGTTACTGCAATAACCCTGCTGGGCCAACCTCCCAAGGTCATTGTGAGTATCGGGTGCCACGAAGGGTGCAACACATATGATAGCCTGTGATGTGCTGTTTACATGTGAAGGGTCAGCACCACTCTGATATCTGACTGCAGTTAAGGCAGTCCAGGCCAGAGCTGGGAGGGGCAGGGAGAGAGTCAGATTTTGAAGGTGTGAACCCTAGAGGATGGGGAAGTCCATGTTGTCACACATCCTTTGTTCCTGGGCTTCCAAACTGGAGGATTTTACCCAATGTTAGACCGGATTTGTGGGGGACACAGGTGACATGAATTGTAAGGAAGCAATGACAGAAATGGGAGTTCCAAATGAAGCCAAATTATATTCATTGGTTTTACACTAGCTATTAAATATGTTGAGAGGGAGAAAATAGTGATTTCACCCTTTTGAACTGAAACTGGGGTTAGTTGGTGGCTCACACCTGTGCTGTACTAAGTTGTGGATTCGGTCAGATATAATTACAGAATTTAATTATAAATGGCACTTCACTGGCATGTGCATGTGTATTTATTTCAAGAGACAACCTTTCAACATAGTTCAACCTTTCAAGATAGTCAACATTTAAAAAAGAAAATATGTCTACCATAAGACTGCCACCACTAAGCCTGTAGTGGTTCAACCACTAGCTCTGGAGGGCTATTGAGGCGGGGCTTAGGGCCTTTGCGGGGGTGTTCGGCCCTGAGTGCTGTGGCCCTGGGGGATTTTATAAATCTCTCCAACTAGACAGGAGTTGCCCAAGGAGCGGAGGTGGGCCAGTTTCCTATCTTTTTCTCAACTTCCCCTGAATCTTGCAAAGTTCTTGTGCACAGTGGGATTCCTCAACTGAAAAGCGGCCCCATTCTTACTATCTATCCAAAGTCTGGTAGTAAGTCCATACCCTTTGGCCCAATAATAACACTTTAATGGACATAAGCAGATAATCATGCAAAGGTATTTGTACAAAGATGTTCCTTTGCAGCACTGCCTGTCATAACAGGACTGGGACAACCTAAAGGCCACTTGCAAGGGCTGGTTAAATCCAGTAGGGTCACTCCGTACAAGGAAATAGTATGTCCCCTTTAAAAACAGGATTGGCCAGCCATGCATATGGATGTGAAAGGTATTCATGATATAGTAAGTAGAGGGGGAGAAAAAGCAGATTACAAAGCGATGTAAATAGGTTGCATCTTTAAAAAAAAAAAGAAAAAAAGTGACTGTGTGACCACACACACCTGCAGGAAACACCCAGAAGGAAATTAATTGTGATTCCCTGAGTAATGGGGACACAGGGGTCTTTATAATTTTCTTTAATGCTTTTCTGTGTTTTGGGTTCTCACAAAAATTGCTTGAGTACCTACTAGACAAAAAAATCCTTGCTTTTGAGTAGCTTGCAGTGTTGTTGGCAAGAGAGAATCAAAACATACACAATTAATTCCAAATGCTGATAAGTGCTGGGAAGAAAATGAGATCCTTAATGTGAGAGAAACTGACTGGGGGAGGATGAGACCAATTTTAGCAGGGACAGCGGGGAAGGTGGCTCTATAGAGAGACCATTTAAATGAGACCTGAAAAATGAGAGAGAGGCACCAGATGAAATCTGGGATAGGAGTGTTCTGCGAAGAAGGAACAGCTAACGTAAAGGCCCTGGGATGGAAAAGAATTTTGTACAATAACCATGTATTATTTCTATAATCAGAAAACAAATTTATTCAGATATCCATTTGATCCATTCAAAAAAACATAGGACACATCTGAGTCCTCCTGTTGCAGGGGCCCAGTCAGAGAGCAGTAGGAATAAGACTGAGGCTCTGAGGAAGGTGCCCTTCAGATACCACATTGAACGATGCTCTAGAGGGACATCTCCCAAGAGGCCAACTCAGGTTTGGCTCGTTTTCCTGGAGGCAATGTTTTTTCTTTACCTTTTGACATTTCTGAAAGCAGAAGGTGTCTTACAATCAATGTGTCATTTACACACATTGTGCTTTGTTTTCTTTTTCTCAGAAAGGCTACCACTGAACTGATGATGTACTTACAATTGCTGGTGTCTTTGGACTGATGGAATACAGTGATGTATGTGAGGGATGCTAAGAGGACCAGCCTTGGGAAGTGGAAGGACCTTGGTGGAAGTCGATGCTTCTTTCTAGAGTGGGAGCATTGTGGGACCCTAAGGATGGACTGTGTCTTCTAGATCTCTGTGCCCCCCAGAGCACCACCCATAGCGAAGCCTTGGTGCAGGGCCCTGGGGTACAGAAATGCTTACAACACGGCCCTGGTCAGCGCTCAGGGAGCAACTGGAAAGGGAGAGAGGCCTGTAACCACTCAAGTACAACCCTACTGTGTAAATGCTGGGGTGAGGAGAAGCCCTGGAAGCTGGGGTAGCCAGAGGCGGTACTCTTGGCCACTTAGGCGGGAGGGGGTAGCCTGAGAAAGCTTCTGAAGAGATTACCATGCAGATACAGAAGGCAGGGAGGGCATCCAAAGCAGAGGGATGCCGGCACAGGCCAGTGTCTGCAGGTAACGGTGTGCAGCGGTGGTGGCAGGGCAGGGTGTGCGGAGACAGCACCCTTCTTCTGGAGGCTGTGCTGGGCCTTGGGTGCATGTCAGAGGGATTGGAGAGCTGGAAAGATGACAGGGCTACATACCGTGCCGTCCGGTATGGTAGCCATCTGTCACAGGCAGCTGTTTAAATTAACTAAAATTAAATAGCCTTTTAAAAAGCCAGGAGAACAGTTGAGAAAAAAGTTAAATTAGATAAAACCTCAGTTCCTCAGTCACACTGGTCACATGGGCAGAGCTCAGCAGCAACGTGTGACTTGTTGGACATATGGGCAGTGCAGATGCAGAACGTGTATTTGACAGAGATTTCCTTGGGGCCGTACTGCTTTTGGATGATCCCTTGAGGATGGGTGGGCGGACAAATGGACAGACAAAAGAAATAGCAATGACCATAGTGCTTACTGTGTACCAGGAACCGTCTAAGCATTTCACGTGTGTTGTTCCTTGAACGCTCATGACACCCCACAGATTCATGAACAGGTCCACCGGGGGCCATTTATCAGCTTTTCCAAACCTCTACCCTGCTCAGATTCTGGCTTCTCCTGAATCCCGGGCTCTATTGCTTGTATTCCTGAAGAGCGTTGGAGTCCTAGCTTTGCTAAAAAGTTTGCCAACTCACCAGATCATAGTTGGCCAGGAAGGTGCTAAGTGGGCATCCTCCAAATTCCATGATGAGCGCTAGGCAACCTTTCCAGGAAGTCCCTCCAAGTGTCGAACCCAGATCTCCAGTTGATAATGGGAGCTGTTGCCTATTTATTCTGTTTAATTGTTCCCCCTCAGAAAACGGAGGTTATAGCATACTAATATGGGCTTATTCTGTACTAGGCACTGTTCCAAGCACTTTCCATACCACCTCATTTAATTCTCGTCAGAGCTCTATGAGTGTGCTGTTATTTCCCCCATTTTACACATCAGAGAACTGACTGAGTCTTGGAGAGGTGAAGTAACTTGCTTAAGGTCATCCTTTGTCCAACTAGTAAGTGGTGGTGCTAGGATTTGAACACGTGCTGTCTGGCCCTGGAGTCCGGTTCGTAGCCACGGCGCTCTCATCATCAGTCCTGTGGAACTAGAAGACAGATGCTAGGTGTACTTTCCACCTCTTTTGGCTGGAGTGGTATGAGAACTTGATTCTGTTCCAGAAAACCTTGGCAGAGAGCTATGCCCAGTCATAAGACAAATGCCTCACAACTGGGGGGCACTTTATGTCGTTTTTAGACCACTTCTCTGCCAGGAGTAGTTATGGCAGTAGTCATCCTACAGTTACACCATGTTTTCTGGTTTACAAAGCACCTTCATTTGCATGTTCTCATTTCCTCCTCACATCAGCCCTGGAGGAAGGTGAGGTGAAGACTGTAGTTTATTCATTTAACACAAGGAGACCAGGGAAGTGAAGGCACCTGGTCGGGACCACTGAGTCCCTCAGGGATGCAGCTGTTTCTTGAATTCTGCTACCATTGGTCAAGAGCCTCTCAGCCTTGTCAGTGGGTTTCAAAGTCAAGCCCGTGTAGGGGTTGGAAAGCCACAACCCTGGGTGCCAGCGCCGTATGCCAATGTCAAGACACACAGTCCAATCAACAGAAATCATTTCAGCAGAACTCGAAACCTCCACTTACATTTCTTAGATGTTGCCAGAGACACCAAATCCACAGCAAAACTTCTTAAATCTGCCTTCTCTGTGTTCCCTCCGCTGTACTTGCAGACAATAGCTTCCACTGTGTGTCTTTTACAATATTTATTATGAAATTTTGTAATAATAATACTCTTTCATGGTGAAGAGTATTTATAACAAATGTGTGGGGTTTAAAGAATAAACTCTCATGTCCTCACCAGCGGGCTTAAGAAACAGAACGTGATACTGCCTTCAAAGCCCTGTGGGGTCCCCTTCCCACCCCTCATCCTGGGGAACTGCTCTCCTGCAGTTATTCTCTTTATAGTCTGGCTTGGTCATCTCGAGCCGCTATAACAAAATGTCATAGACTAGGTAGTTTATAAACAGAAATTTATTTCTCACATTCTGGAAGCTGGAAATCCAAAATCAAGGTGCTGGCAGATCCCATGTCTGGTGAGAGCCCACTTCCTGGTTCATAGCCGGCCTTCTTTTCACTATAACCTCACATGGCAGAAGGGCTGAGGGAGCTCTCTGGGGTATCTTTTAAGGACACTAATCCCATTCATGAAGGCTCCACCCATGTGACCTAATCACCTCCCAAAGTGATTAGGGACCTGATACCATCACATTGAGGTATGAATTTTGAGGGACGTTAACATTAGTTTATAATGTAGTCCTGGACCACCCTTCAACCCTCTCAGAGGAAACAGGTAGAATCCTTTTTCAGTTAAAGGAAGTGGAAGATTAGGGACACTCGTGTACACACATTGGGAGGAGATGGGGAGAGGCTTCCTTATAAACTTATTCCTGGAGCAGTTTATCACTGTGTCACTTGGAGCAAGCCTCTTCACCATATGGACTTCTAAACTGGAAAGGGACTGGGGTTTCCTAAGATTGTCACTTATTCTACAGATGTTAACTAAGCACTTGTGTTCCAAGCAGTGTCATAGGCACAGGGGATGTGGTGGGAAAATCCCTGACCTTCAGGAATTTGCCGTCCAGGACAGGTCTTGTCCCTGCTCCACCACTGGCTCTCATCCTCCCTTTGTCACCATTACTAACTTACTCATCTTTAAATGTTGGTGTGGGGATAAAGTTGCTGATAAATATCAAAGTGCCTGGAAAAGCTGAGGCAGATCCTGGCTGGCGTTGCTTGTAATCACTGCAACCCCTGAAATGACGTGTGCGAGGCACATAATGGGTCTGGAGCTTTGGGTACTCACACCTGCAGTTACCCGGCTCTGCCACTAGATGTCAGTGACGTGTAGGAGGGGGCAGGGAGCTTAGGGTGATGAGCTTTTTGACGAAGTCGTAAAAAGTGCAAAATAACTGCTTACTGTGTCCTGGATGCTGATCTGTTATATTTGTATGTCATTTGATGCCCACAGAAACCCTCATCCCCATTTTACAGACAAGGAAACTGGTGCTCAGAAAGGGGGTATAAATGGCAGTCTCCCCTGCTCCATCTGAGAGTACCAAGCAAGACTGCTAAAGAGGCAGAAAACAGCCCTGGTATGAACGTGTTCAGCCATATGGCCCTTACTGCTACTAAACTGCAATGAAATCTCTCCACATATGAGACAGCAAATGGCTACACAGATGCATGAAAGCCAGAAAGCTCTGCAGTCATTAAAACCCCGTTGGATGCCCATGAGGGCTGCAGTACAGGTGTTCATTAGGCAGATACAAGGATGCGGCTGACTAGAGCCAAGCAGTGGGAGCAGGGCTCTCTGTGTTCTCTGTCAGGTATGTTGGAACCAACAATGCCTATTGCCACCAGGAGCTTGATCTAAGGATTACGGAAAGGCCCCTAAGGACCCAGCCCTAACCTTAAAGAGCACGTGGATGCACAGAATGTCAGCTACGAAGGACTCTAGTCCAGGTCCTTTCTAAATATCCCTGAAAAGTTAAAGGGGAAAGTAGGGGAGGGTTCAAGGTCAAATTCAGTTGGTGAAAATCTGCATGTCATAGTTCCAGTGATAGTTTCAATGATGACATCGTCCACCTCCTCATTTTATTCCCCAGGGAGCAAGTGCCCATGGGAGGAAAAATGACTAGCTCAGGGTCACACAGACAAAGAGGAAACCAATTCTCTGACATAATTATCCACAGACCTTAAATGCATGGCACGGGGCATGATAGAGAAAAAGGCATGATCTACGGGATGGGGTGTTCCACAAAAAGACTGCAGGGAGATCTTGCCAAGGGGAGAAGGGCTGGTGCAAAGGCACTGGGGTTAGATCCCCACTGAAGAAAATCCCAGCAGCACTCTTTCAAATGCAGATCCTCCCAGGAGAGGGACTCAGGTGATGCCAGTAGCAAACCAGAGACCCCCACCCCATCACACCTACCCCCGGCAATGGCTAAGGGATGGGAATGGCTAATGCTCAGACGGGAGGAGGGAAGACTCAGAAGTCCTGATGGCAAGATTAGAACCATCTCTGTGTGATGTCTTAGGCACCTGTAGCCACAGGGTAAGTTACCAGGAGGCAGATTTCAGTTCAGCAGGATAGATGCTTACATTCATACAAATTAAACAGTTTATAAAACCATTTTTATCTGTATCATCTCATTCAGTCCAGACAGTCACCCTTTGAGGGAGTTTTTATCCCCATTTAAGGATGGGGAAAGTGAAGGTCAGAGAAGTTCACTCATTCCCCCCAAGTTTGGGGGCTGGGATTAGAAACCCAGAATACCATTAGAAAACCAGAACACCGTGTTCTTTTCACACTGAAATTGTCCAGAGATGATATGGGTGGTGTTCATGATGTTTTCAATGGCAACAAGGTGGGACTTGTTAGCTACATGTTGCAGATGAAGGGTCTGAGCCCCAGAAGGGACTGACCCATCACTCGCCCATCGTGGCACAGCTGGAACTGGGAGAGATGGGGATGAATGCAGACATCAGTCCTAAAGCCAATTTCTTTTTCAGCTCCTCTTCCTAATGGGAGTGAGTGAGCCCCTCGTTCCTGGAGCAGTGAGGGCAAGTTCCAGATGACTGTCCGCCAGCTCACCTGTAGGGTGAGCGCTCCCAGGAGAGCAGTTGGGAGGTGACGGTAGCCAAGGCCCCTGCTTCCTACCTGGAGGTTCCCTGGCTGTGCGGAGTGGAGAACAGCACACAGCCAGGTGCCTTGCTTGAAGCAAATTCCTGGGGAGTGATGAGCAGAGGTTGTGGGGTAGGGGGAGGCTGCCAGGAGCAAGGGGCCGGGAGAAGGGTCCGGGGGCAGAACTAAGTGTTTGGCTTTGAGGAGAAGGGAAGCCGGGAGAGATAAGCAGAGCAGGGAGTGACGTGATCAAAAAGTGTTTGTGAAAGATAATTCTCACTGAACTGGGAGATGGGGTCGGGGAGACATAGGAAACCCATGTGGAGGCTTTTGAAGATGCAGAACCAGGGGTCTGGGCAGCCCGGACCAGGACAGCAGACAATCCTGAGGACGGCCGATTCCGTGAGTTGAGAATAACCCCTGCGCCTTGGCAATTATTCTTGCTTCTTTGCAGCCTTCACCAGTTACCGGATAAACACCTCCCTTCTTCTCTGGGCTCAAACTTTACGCGACCAGTTTAGTTTACCTCGGGTCGCTGTCTTCTTGGTTTCACTAAATTATCTGTATAATTTTAGGTTTAATTTGCTTATGGTTGGTCTGTTAACTCAGAATTGCAATCCAGGCAGTGTTCATTCATTAAAGTCTCTTAATGTTTTAGATCTGATTTTAAAGGAAAAGGAACTTGTGATGTAAAAGCCCAATGAGGAGTTTGGGGATGAGAAATATCACCTACTGTAAACCTGAAGTCGCCAAACGTGTTGCGACAGGCCCACACGTTCGCTATTCTGTAATGTCTTAGAGATGCCACACTGAGTGTTGATTTTTCTGTTCTCAGCTTACAGGGCAGCAGCATGGTGTTCACTTTTTCTATTTAGTTTTGGAGAAAGTTCAGGAGAGAAAAGAAATTCCTTTTTCATATTTCGAAGAGGACAAAAATACAACCTGACTTTTGTGTGGTGAAAACGTGGGACATTTCCATTTCCGAGTGTCTAGGCTGGAGGAAGCAAGCTGAACTTTGAGGCTTGGTTCCCGGGCCCTCGATTCAGAGGAGGGGATGCCTGGCAGGGGCTGAGCTGTACCAGAAAGTCAGCAATGGTTCATGTTAGAAAATTCAGCTTGGGGTTCCTTCCCCAGCCTCCAGGGTCATGGACTCCGATGGTGAGAAAGACCCTCTTCTTAGTCAACCTTACATGCCCAAAGAAAAGAAAAAACATCCCCAAGGAAAGAAAATCTCTCCAACCAGTTAACTCCTTCAGCATGTTTGAGAAGGCAGCACAGCGCAGGGATGGGGCCCCTGGACTCCAGGCCCTCCAGATCTGTGGCAGTGACTAGCAGCATGCCCTTTGCACAGGAGCCCACCTCTGTTTCCTCATCTGTAAAATGGGGATACATAGAGCCCCATCTCAAGAGTCGTTGTGAGGACTCTATGAGATGGTGAGTTACCTCTTAGCATATACTGAACAAATATTAGTTATTGCTGTTATTAGATTTGTCACTGAACTTGTATTTAACTATACACAGGAACAGATTAAAAGTGTGTGTGTGCCTGGGAGGCTTGGAATTGGTTTTCCAAGAAAAGAGATTTAAATGTGTGAGAAAGGAACAAATTGTTCCCTTAGAGACTAGGATATCCTGGGAAATTTCCTATAAGTTGCTGAGACTATGTCTTCTCATAGCCAGAATATTCCAAGGAACAGGGGAGAAGTCAGCCAGTGGCCCAGCTGTTGGCTCTACAGGGTCAATGATCCATATGTCTGGCCGGGTTTGTCCTTCTGGCATCCCAGCCTTGGGGGCAGGGGGGTTGCACGTCCCAAAGAGTGGCGGCCCTGGGTGGCTTCCAGACAGCTGCTTTGCTGCAAAACAGAACACAGGGGAGTCTGAGGCACACCAGGAGAAGGGAGGATTGGCGCTTTCCTGGCTCGGGTGGGCCTTGTAGGCAAGGGAGCCCCAAACCGTGGAGGAGGCAGGGGGACTCCCCAGGGGCCTGAGCCATCGCGCTAGATGCTGGAGTTGAAGAGCTCCATCTGGGAACCTCCCCACCTCACCCCACCAGCAGCAGCAGCAGTTTTACCCAACACTTTGGCAGTACATCATCCCAATCCATCTCCTTGTTGAGTCGACAGGCCTTTCTTATTGACTGTGGACTCGGGGTCAGCCCCGTGCTGGCCGCCAGGGGAAGCAGGGCAGTCGTGACAGTGACCACTTGCTGGTTTCTTCCCACAAGCTAGTCTGGTGCCGGGTGCTTCCTGGGATGCTCCTCAGCACACCAGGTCCCTGAGGGAGGTAGGCAGGCAGGATCCCCCACTCTGAAGAGTAGAAACAGAGACCCAGAGAGGTCGTGTTACTTGTGTAAAGTCACACAGCTGGTAAGAAGCAATGCTGGGATCCAGATCCAGGTGCTGACTCTAAAATCCACACTTGTAACCTCTACTGTATGCATTATTGCCCTGAAGTGAGTTACCATCTGGCAGAGAAGCAGAGATGGCCGGGCACTCACAGGGCACATCATGGGCCCTCTCTGGGTTAACCCAGGCTGGCTGGTCTTAGAGGCTAGATACTGCGATGGGAACATAGTGGGGTTAGAAGCAAGTACAGCCAGGTTGAGCCCTAGTTCTGCCACTTACTGGCTGTGGGGCATTAACCCCTCTGAGCTTCTGCAAATCAGATAATGATATTTATTTTGCCAGATTACTGAAAGAAATTGTGATAACTGGGTGTCCCGGTACCTCCTAGGTGTCTTTAAATGGCAAGCAGTACTAGGATTGCTGTGCCTGGGAAGTTACAGCTACAGGGAGCAGTGGGGGTTTGCTCCCCTCCCATCAGGAAGACCAGGCTAATAATCACGAGGGCCTCAGTTGGGAAGAGGACTCCAGAGGTCCCCAGGCCCACGGCTCTTCTGGCAGATTGCAGCCTGGAGGTTGGCCCTGGCAGGGGACTCATCTTGTTTTATAAACTTCCCAGGGCTGGATAATGCAGCCTCCTCTCGCCACTCATTCAGACTGATGAAAGAGTTTGAAAGAGTGTAAAGGAATGTGTACTCCCTATTAAAGATATAAGTTGTAAGTTCTGTCTTTGTTGGTCAAGAAAGGCTTGTTGAGTGTGGGGTGCTGCATGAGGACACAGATTTGACAAGCAGGGGTTTGGTGTCAGACCTGGATTCCAATCCCGTCCTGCTGCTAACCTCTTGGGCACGTCACTTGACCTCTGTGAGCTTTCACTTCCTCCTGTGAAAAGGGGACAGTCCTAGCTCTCTGGAAGGGCTGCCATGAGGACCGAAGGCTGGCTATCGGGGCTGCTTTTGTAGACTGGACCCCATTTCCAAGAGTGACCCGGCCCTGCTTCTTCACCCCTCTCCCCATTCCCTATCAGATGGACCAGAAGTGCCCCGGCTGATCCAAGGTCCTGGAGATGGACGCATCTCCTGCCAGGAGTGGCTGACTCCAAGCTATCTTGCGGGGGAGAAGAAACAGATCCAGCCCCAAGCTGGGTCTAGCCTCAGATCCTTTGATCTATCCCTGGACTAATGCACGGCTTGGAGCTGGTGCAGGCGCTGCTCTGGGACAGCCTGGAGCCGCTGGCAGCCTCGTAAATCAGGCCCCGGCCTTTGAAGCTTCCGCAAGCTCCCTGGGAGAGCCTGAGCGGCTTGATCTCCTCGCCGAGGGATCTCCTCCCCTCTGGTCTGGAGTCTCCAGGAGTGACGGGGGCCTGATTTACGGAGGTCTGTGATTTACGGAGGTCTGTGACAGCAACAGCCTGGCCTGGGAGAGGAGGCCCAGTAAAGAACGAGTCTCCCTATGACCTGGTCTCCTGGGCCAGGGAGACAGTGGAAGCTACCCCGAAGTGGGGGGTTGCCTCCCCCTGGGCCTGTGTGGGCGACACTCCCATCCCTACTAGAATTCGGGCCTCCTTGCTGGAAAGGTTCATCTCTTCCCTCCAGAGTCCCTTCAGACAAGAGTGAGGGAAGGAGGGGACTCTAAGTTGACTCCTGGAGAGAGGCATGGTAGAGGGAGCTGGGTTTGGAGTCACACCTGGGCTCCTGGCCCAGCTCCAGCATTTCCTAGGTGTGTGGCCTTGGACAAGTCTTTTCACCTTCCTGAGCTTTGGTTTCTTCTTCTGTCACTTGAGGTTAATAAATGGCAATGGTATAGAGTGGGTGGGACGGGTAAATGAGCCAGCAGACGTAAGGCACTCTGCACAGTGCCTGCACACCCTCGGCTCTCAGAGAGACCTCTGCCCCCTCCTTTCTCCTTCCTCAGCCCGAACCCCCAGGCCTGGTTCCAGCTCCATGCTTGGGTCACTGTGCAGGCCTGTGCTCTCCAGGCAGGGATCTATGAATTAGTCTCTGACCATCCCAAGCTTCTGGACCAGCGCTGTCCAGTAGAACTCTCTGCCGCTCCCAGTCCAGTAGCCACTATCCACCTGCGACTTTTGTACTTTTGAAATGTGGCTAGTGTGACCAAGGGACTGATCTTTATCTCACTTTAATTAGAAATTTAAATTTAATGAGCTGCAGGTGGCTAGTGGCTGCCATACTGGACAGCATAGTCCTGGACCATGAGGCAGACCTGACTTGCTTGGTATTGACTTAAATATGTGACCTCGGGTGAGCCATGTCACCTCTCTGCACTTCTAGTTTCCTCATCTGTAAAATATGGGCCGTTGGTACAACTAGATGAGGCAAGAAAACGTGCCTCATTCGTAGACACACATGTTCAGTATGATTATTCAGTGTTTATTGAGCTGAGAGCAGTGAGAGGGCATGACCCCGGTCTTTGGGACGTCGTGCAGGTGAGATGTTCACCTATGACGCAGAGACAAAGGGGCAGTTCCAGCCCCTCCTCCAGCTTTTTCTGACCTCTAAGCCAGTCCCACTCTGGCTGGGGCCTCCGTCTTCTCTGCTCCGAAGACTTTCCAAATAGGACCATAACTACTTTCAGGATCAGCGTCTCCCCATGCTTTTCCATCTTAGCAGCTTGACCTCCAGAGTTTATCATCAGACGGTGTCTAGTTAGAGGCTGTAGCCACCGTGCAGGAGAGAGAGGATGGGGCCTTGAATGGGGTGGGTGCCTCAGGAACGCGGGGAGGGGGAAAGGAAAGTAGATCCTCTCCACCATCCTTACAAGGTGATTTTTAGTCCTCATACCTGTCACTTCACGGTCCCAAGAGGGCCACCAGAGCGCATGTGTTACCACATTTAAGACGTGAATTAGGAGAAAAGTGGTATCACCTACAACCCTCCCCAAACTCCCTCTGCCAGTAGACTTCCTTTTCCACCTTATTGGCCAGAAGTGGGTCACATGGTTACCGTTAGCTGCAAGGGAGGCTGGGAAGTGGGGTATCTGGCAAACAGAAAACAGGCTTGTCTTGACTGCCTGAACCAAATCATGATTCATTGCCCAGGCCTGAGCATGTGGCTTTCCCAAACAAAATTGGGCTTGCATTAGTCTGGGAAAAAAATGGCCCTAGGGTTGGCCACTAATACTGCCTGCCTCAGTAACCATTGCACAATTAGTACAGCACTTTACAGTTTACCAAGCACTTTTGATTTGTGATTTTCCAGTTTGTGAGACAGCACAGGGATTGGAATCCGCATATTACAGATGAGGATGATGAGGCGCTGAGAGGTAAAAGGCTTAGTAGGCCAGTAAGCACTAGATTCCAGTTCTCCAGACCCTCAAGCTGCCTCCTGTAGATTGGGAAAATGACCCCAGCTGAGGGCAAGGACTAACAGTCATTGAACTTTGTATCGCAGATATCTGGCTCAACGGCCTGGCACAAAGTAGGTGTTCAGTAAATGTTTCATGGATGCATTTAATGAATGCATTGCTTTAATTAATTAGTCCTCATCCCTGCCACTGAGGACTTCAATTAATTTATTAACTTGACCCAGGGTGCACGGGATGGGAGTAATGGGAGTTGGCCACCTATTCTTCCTTCAAAATAGGGAAGCATCAGGCCTCCCTGGTGGCATAGTGGTTAGGAATCCGCCTGCCAATGCAGGGGACACGGGTTCGAGCCCTGGTCCAGGAAGATCCCACGTGCCGCAGAGCAACTAAGCCCGTGCGCCACAACTATTGAGCCTGTGCTCTAGAGCCCGCGAGTCACAACTACTGAAGCCTGCGTGCCACAACTACTGAGCCCACATGCCACAGCTACTGAAGCCCCTGCGCCTCGAGCCCGTGCTCTGCAACAACGGAAGCCACCGCAATGAGAAGCCCGCGCACCACAACGAAGAGTAGCCCCCGCTCGCCGCAACTAGAGAAAGCCCGCACGCAGCAACAAAGACCCAACACAGCCAAAAATAAATAAATAAATTTATTTTAAAAAAAGAAAAAATAGGGAAGCATCGTCCCTGTCCACGCCTGACTGGCTGGAAGCACGTCACTCCCTAGCACTCCAGCTAGACATGTGAGAATACAGAGGCCAGGCTGAGGGGGGCCCCGTAGCCAGGAAATGGTTCACACACGTGACTCAGCCTCTTGAGAACTCAGTCCCGAAGCCAGGAGTGCTCCCTCAGGGGACAACGAGAAATTTTGCTGGGAAAGAGATGAGGAGGGGGAGCCAATGGTCATTTGCCAAAGAGTAAAGCAATCTGGCTCCATCAGCCTTGCAAATGGTTCAGCTCAGCAAACATCGTATCCGTTGCCACAAACCTGTTTCAAAAACTTGCACTTGTTACTTCGAAAGCCATCCTGGCCCACCAGACTGGGTGCTCCTCAAAGCAGACTCTGGGCCTTCCCTGGTGGTGCAGTGGTTGAGAGTCCGCCTGCCGATGCAGGGGACACGGGTTCATGCCCCGGTCCGGGAAGATCCCACATGCCGCGGAGCAGCTGAGCCCGTGAGCCATGGCCGCTGAGCCTGCGCGTCCGGAGCCTGTGCTCCGCAACAGGAGAGGCCACAACAGTGAGGCCCGCGTACCGCAAAAAAAAAAAAAAAAGCAGACTCTGAATCCTCTCTGCATCCCCAGTGATTGGCAGCACAGGGATAGTGTAGTTGGATGTAAAGAAGGAAAAGGACCACCCCTTGCCTCCAGGGCTCATTGTTTTTTGAAGGAGACAGATGCCCACCTACACAACAGACACAGATTCCAGCACACTGAGCTGTCTAGCAGACACGCAGACACTGGGCTGGCTGCGGTCGTGATGGGACGATGGGGCCACAGGTAGGAATCAGACTGCAGGTAAGAAGGGAGAAGGGATCTGATGAAGCTCCTAGAGGATTTAAGTCTGACTTCCATGAAAGGAAGGAATTGTAATTGTCAGCCAGCAGGGGAAGGGTATTCTGGATAGAGGGCCCCATGTGCACAAAGGCTTGGAAGTGGAAGAGGACAGGTGGGCAGGGCAGACTGGCATTGAGTATACTGTGTTTGAGAAAAGGGGGTGGAGATGAGACAGGTAACAACAGGTATCAGGACGTGAAGGGTGGTGTTGACATCTTATACTTCTGTACTTCTCAGATCTCAATGTCATAGGAATCACCTGGGGACCTAATTGCAGATTCTCATTGAGTAGGTATGAGATGGAGCCTGAGATTCTGATTTCTAATAAACTCCAGGTAATGTTGATGCCACTAGTCTGTGGCTCAAAGCTACCCTGAGTAGTAATGCTTTAGGCAATAGGGAGCCATTGAATGTTGTGAGCAGGGACATGACGGTAATCTGATTTGCTTCTTAGAAAAATCACCCTGAAAGCTGTGAAGAGGCTTCAGCGGGGCAGAAGTATGCAGACAGGGCGAGAGGTTTATTTTTTTCTATATCTCCAACACCCTAGGATGGTGTCTGGCTCATATCAGATAGCCAGTAGATATATGTAAAGGAATAAATTAGCCATTTATGATAGACTTTTTAAATGAAAAGACAGGAAGAATAGATGAGTCAAGTTATGCCTGGCTGATAAGCCAATATTATATAAAACACTCCTTCAGGCAAACAAATTGGGAATATGTCTTAAGGCAGTGGTTTTCTAACTTGTTTTTGGCCAAGGATCTCATTGCTTAAATGAAACCCTAAGTGGAGGCCCAATATGTGAATCAGATAAAAAACAATTCAGTGCCCTGGTTGGTGCAGGGGTGGGGGCCCTGGACCTGACACCCTACTCCTCCCCTTTTCTTCCCTCTCCCGATGGCTGGCAGATTCCCGCTGCATCATCAGACTCTGGAAAGCATCAGGTGCCCCCAGGAAGCCAGCCCAACTGGCTGGGTGAAGTGACTCTTCTGCAAGATTTTGGATGGGGGTTATCTGTTTCTGGCTCGGTTTCCCCTGCTAAACAGTGCAGGCCTACAGGAAAGGACCATGCAGGACCACCTCGGAATCCTCATGCCCAGCACAGGGACCTGGTCAGACAAGGCACTCAGGGAAGGTTGATGGGCAGAGGTGGGTAGGTGACCCAGCAAATCCCAAAGAAAGGGCTTGAGTTCTCAGAGCCCCAGACATATAACCCTGTCCCTTCCAAACAGGAAAGGTAGTGTGGGCAGCAGAGAGATGCAGGGGATGGAGTCGAGATTTTAGGGCAAAACAATTCTGGGTTCAAATCCCAGCTTGGGCACTCACTGACTGTGCAACCTTGGATAAGTCATGAGCTTCTCTGGGCGTTGGCTTCTCATCAATCAAATAGGAATAACAAGCCCTCCTTCGGACTTGCAGTAGAGAATGAGTGGGTTCAGATGCGAGCAATGCTTTCTACCAGTGCGGCCCTCTTCACACGCCGCCGCTGTCGCCCGCTCACAGCCTGCCTTTCTTCTGTGCGAGTGTCTGCACGCTGCATTTAAGCAGGAAGCGTCAGTCACACTGACAAATCTCTGTGCCCCTGGGTGGTGTTCCTAACCAGTTAGAGGCTTGGCATTTATTCTCAACTGTTTGTTGTCATATTTTTCAAATAGCCCAGTATTTAACTATCATCAGCCTGATGGCTCCTAGAGATTCGTAGCTCTTGTGCAGTGCTGGCAGGTGTTCCAGATGGCAGCTGCAGCCTAATGGAAGGGACAGTGGGCACCAGAACATGGAGATCAGGTCCCAGCTCTGCTCCTTGCCAGCTGGGTGACCTTGGACACGTCACTTCACCCCTGGGAGCCTCAATTTTCTCAGTAAGGATAACAGATATTTGTATAGGACTTCCAAGCCGCATGTGACACTCCAACCTCTGGATATAACTGATCTTCATCATCTCCATGATATGGCTTAAAAAATTGAGACTCTCCGTGTGGGGCTCTGAATCCTAGCTCTCTTAAAACGCTGTGTGACTCAGGGCAAATCCTTGCCCACTCTGATCCTCAGTTTATATAAGATGGCAACAATTTGGCAAACAAGGATCACCAGGCACATACTGGGTGCTCAGTAGACAAGAGCCACAGTTTGTATTCACCGTTTATGTATTATTGGCGTTTGCTTAGGATCACAAAGCCAGATCTCAGAGTAGAGTTCTCCTGCGCCAGAACCCCACATTCCTGCCTGCCTGCCTGCCACACTTCCCTGTTGAAATGAGGTTGTAGAACCTACCTCTCAGGGCAGTAGAGGGTGAGCAGAGGTTGCCTGATTGTCAGTGCTGTGTAAACTCTAAAGTGCCAGGTTTAGGAAATGCCCCAGCATTATGTTTTCTCAGTGTGGCCCCAGGGCCTCTCCCTCTGGCAAGGTAAATCCAATCGCTTGTCATAGACTGTAAATTTTAAGCCTGGACTTTTTCTAGATGGTGCTCAACGTCATTCTGCAAGCCCTTCCCATTTGCTTCTCATTTTAAGGCTCCGATTTAAACACTGTTCTGTTGCACTGAGGATAAGAAGAGAAAGAAAGGCAGCAGGCTCCTTCCTCCGGCATCAGGCTGAAGGGCACACAGCTCAAGAAGACTGAGGCAAAGGGGCCAGTTTCCAGCCATGTGGCCTCCCTGAGGGGCCTGGCCCTGCTGGGGGCTGGGCCCTGCTTTGTGATGCTCCCTCAGAGAGGACACAGAGCCTGAGCCAACTAAATCCCTCTCTTTGAAGGTGGCTCAGGTTTCCCAAGGCCACTGCTTTAGGGACCACTCTCCCCTCCTCCCGGCTGGCCAGAGTTGGAGGAGGGCTGGGGCTCTGCTCTGGAAAGGTTCTAGAACATACTCCCCCTCCAGGCCCCCAGATGACCGCGTGCGTCCTCGGAAGAGGCAGGATGGCAGGGCTACAGATAATTCCCCATCTCACAGATGAGGAAAGTAAGGCCCAGAATGAGCTGCCCATGGCTCGTACCTAGTGAAGGCAGGGCTGAGATTCAAACTGGAGCGTTGTTCAAAACTGGTGCCCTTTCTGTCTTTCTGGAACGACAGTCCTTGCATCCCAGCACAGCTCTGGGCACATAGTACATTTCTAGTAAATATTTGCTCAGTGACTGAATGAGTAGATACATAATGCTGAATAGGGATATAGATGCCCTAATACGTTAGTGTGAATGGGGTAGAGAAATCCAAACCTGCATCACGGCCAGAACGCGATACCTTATAACAACAACAATAATAATAATAATAGTCATCATCATCATGGCAGCCAAGTGCTAAGCCTTTTCTAAGTACTTTGCACATATTAACTCATTCAGTCCTCCCAAAAACTCTACCTTGTAAGTACAAGTATTCTCTCCACACTTTAGTGTGAGGCATGGAGAGCTTCAATAATGTGCCCAGGGTACACAGCTGGGGAGTGACAGAGCTGGGGTTTGGACCCTGGCTGTCTGGCTGCAGGGTCGATGCTTTTAGCGGCTCCGCGCTGCTTTCTCTCTACCAGGAAAGCCCTCCTCTGTGAGCTGGAAACAGTGATGACCTGCACTCTGCCTGGCTCAGCTTTACGGTGTCTTGGTGACTTTTGAGATAGGAAGGGGCTTCGCGTTGGAAAGAACACACTGGACGAATCTGAGGAGTTGCCTAGTAGAGGCCAGGCTGGGCCCTAGATAATGTGGTCCCCCTGGGTTCCCGCCCTGGACAGAAGCAAGCACACCCCCATCCCACTGTCTCTCCAGGCTGGCATCACCTTAAAGACTGGTACCGTTAACAACTGAGCTTAACAGCCCTAAAAGAAGGCAGAATCAATGGAGTGACAGGCAGAGCTTGTTAATGAAAACAAATTTAGGGCTACAATAAAGAGAACAAAGTGAGGGTCTGGCCCCAGGAAGCAGGACTGCGGCGACCCAGGTGTAACATTAGCCAGCAGAGGGTCCAAGGGTCAGAGCTTCCCCACAGAGAGGACAGGCTCGAGGCCCTCCTGGAAGGCGGAGAGGCAGCTGTGGCCACCGAGGGGGGGCTCTGCTCAGCCCATGTGAGCCCACTGCAGTGCTCGGGCAGCCTGCTGGTTCTGGAGGAGCATGGTGTCTGTCCTCAGAGCTTGGTGCTAACATCTGCCGGTTCCTCTCAAAGGAACTCACGGGCTGACCCATGGCTGACAGCAGAGCTGCTTAGTGGGCCTGTGCCTGCTGGGTGGTTATGCATTTGACCGGGACGCCCCATGGGGATTTGGGGCTGGATGGTACCAACGACGTGAGACTTGTGCTAACAGGCACCTCTGATCCCGTGCACTGGGGTTCACATCGCAGCACATTTCTGTCCAGCTGGAAGCTTGGTTTGGTCAGAATCCTCTTAGCATGGGGATTGGCATTCCTGAAACATATGGAATTCATCCAACAACATTCCTTCCTAACTGTGGGGTAGTAATTCATTTCCTTGTCTGAGAAACCCTCAGGATGCACAGAGAATTTAAGGCAGACCTCTGCACTTAGGGTCAAAGACCTGGGCTGCATCTAAGCACTGCCTCTTGCTGGCTGTGTGACTTTGAAACAAGCACTTCACCTCTCTGAACATCAGTTTTCTGTCTAATATAGGATCATGACATACCTTCTCAGAGGTATTTGTTCATTTATCCAGCCAGTCAGTATTTATTAAGTGCCTACTGTTTTCAAGGTTCAAAGTTGACATTCGGTGCTGAACAAGATAGACATGATCCCCACCTGCTTAGAGCATATAATTAAGCAACTACTTAAACATAAATGTAATTTTGAAAAATTCCAAAAAAGCGAAGTACAGGGTGGTGGATTAAGTGGCACAAAAATGTGGAAAAATGTATAAGCTCTTAAGTACTGTTTAAACATTAGATGTTAGTCTTTTTGTCCTCGTAACATTTCCTCTTATTTTTTAAGGTACTTTAATGATCTGAGCCTCAGTTTCCTCATCTGTAATACGGAAATTATAATACCTATATCAGTTAGCCTTTCTATGTAACAGATCTCTGTAAAATATAGTGGCTGAAAATGACCATTTTTTTCAAATTTTTATTGACATATAGTTGATTTACGATGTATAAGTTTCAGGTGTACAGCAAAGTGATTCTATTATACATATATATATATAAATATATGTATTATTTTTTCACATTCTCTTCCATTATAGGTTATTACAAGATTTTGAGTATAGTTGCCTGTGCTATACAGTAGGTCCTTGTTGGTTATCTATTTTATATAGTAGTGTATATATTTTAATTCCAAACTAATTAGGAGTTTGGGATTAAAATGACCACTTATTGGTTCCTGTTTCTCGGGGTCAGAAATTTGGGCTGGGCGGAGCTGGGTGGTCCAGCCACTGTCCTCTGGGCTCACTCCTGTGGCTGCAGTCTGTGGGGCTGGTTGGCTCAGCCTTGGGTCTCTAGCAATAAGCTGGACAACGTGGGTCTTGCTCCATGATGGATGTTTTCCCAAAGTAGCAAAACAGGCAAGCCCAAACACTCAAGGGTTTTTCATGCCTCTGATTCCTGATTGCTAATATCCCCTTGGTCAGTGCAATCACACGGCCAACCCTGGAGTCAGCAGGGAGACTACACAAGGGTGTAATACAGGGAGGTATCATTACTAGAGCAATCGACCCCCATACCTAACTTCCAGAGTTGAATTTAGGAAGTTGAAGTTGAATTTAGTTGGGAATTGAATCAGAAGAAGGCACAGAGATAATTATCCTGTTGATAATGGAGTCCTTACTTATGCACCATGCATAGAGTTAAGTATTGCCATGGATTGCCTCATTTAAGCCTCAGGAAAGCCCTGTAAGATAGTAGATACTATCCCCATTTTATAGATGAGGAAACTGAAGCTCAGACAGTTTCTTTGTCCAAAGTTGTACAGGAAATACATAGTAGGTTCAAGGTTCAAACCTAGGTTTGCCTGACTCAAAAACCTACTTTTTTTCTCTTCCGGGCTGACCTTGTTTTTTTTTTTTTTAATTTATGTATTTTATTTATTTTAATTTATTGAGTTATATTGATGTAAAATGTTATATAAATCACAGGTGTACAATATAGTGATTCACAATTTTTAAAGGTTATGCTCCATTTATAGTTACTATAAAATATTGGCTATATTCCTGTGTTGTACAATATATCCTTGTAGCTTATTTTACACATAACAGTTTGTACCTCTTACTCTCCTATCCTTAACTCGCCCCTCCTCCCTTCCCTCTCTTCACTGGTAACTACTAGCTTGTTCTCTATGTGTGAGTCTGCTTCTTTTTTTATATTCACTAGTTTGTTGTATTTTTTAGATTCCACATATAAAGTGATACACAATATTTGTCTTTCTTTGTCTGAGTTATTTCACTTAGCATAATACCCTACAAGTCCATCCAGGTTGCTGCAAATGGCAAAATTTCATTCTTTTTTTATGGCTGAGTAGTATTCCATTGTATGTATACATTACATCTTCTTTATCCATTCCTCTGTTGATGAACATTTAGGTTGCTTTCATGTTCTGGCTATTGTAAATAGTGCTGCAATGAACATTGGGGTGCATGTGTCTTTTTGAATTATGGTTTTCTCTGGGTATATGCCCAGGAGTGGATGATATTGCTTATATGTGGAATATTTTTTTTAAAAAAAGGTACAAATGAACTTATTTACAAAACAGAAGTAGAGTCATGGATGTAGAAGACAAACGTATGGTTACCAGGGGAAAAGGTGGGGGGAGGGATAAATTGGGAGATTGGGATTGACATATACACACTACTATATATAAAATAGATAACTAATAAGGACTTACTGTATAGCACAGGGAACTCTACTTTGTAATGACCTATATGGGAAAAGAATCTAAAAAAGAGTGGATATATGCATATGTATAACTGATTCATTTTGCTGTACACCTGAAACTAACACAACATTGTAAATCAACTATGCTCCAATAAAAATTTAAAAAAGAGATAACTGTAGTTCATGCGTAGTTGTAAAAAATAGTACAAATATATCCTGGGTACCCTATTCCCAGTTTCCCCCAGCAGCAGCATGTTGCAAAACTATTGTAAGAGAATAGATATCACAACCAGGATATGGACATTGGTACAATCCATTCATTTTATTCAGAGTTCCCCAATTTTACTTGTACTTATTTGTATGTATGCGTGTGTTTACTTCTACCCTGTTTTATCATCTGCGTCCAGTCAAGATAGGGAATATTTCCATCACCACAAGCATCCCTCTCACTGCCCTTTTATAGCCACACCCACCTACCTCCCACCCCTACCCCATCCCTAACCCCTGGCAACTATTAATCTGTTCTCCATTGCTAAAATGTTGTCATTTCAAAAATGTTATATAAATGGAATCATATTGTATGTAACATTTTGTGATTGGCTTTTTTCACTCAACATAATTCTCTAGAGATTCATTCGTATCATTAACTCATTCCTTTTTCTCACCAAGTAGTATTCCATGGCATTCCATTTACAATAGCCATTCAGCTGTTGAAAGACATCTGGACTGTTTCCAGTTTTTAGCTATTATGAGTAAGGCTTCTATGAACATCTCTGTATCGGTTCTTGTGTGAACCTAAGTTTTCATTTCTGAGGGTTAAATGCCCAAGAGTGCAATCGCTACGTTGTACAGCAACTGCACGTTTAGTTTCATAAAAAACTGCCGAACTGGCTTCCAGAAGGGCCGTAATATTTTATATTCCTGTCAGAAATGTATGGGTGATCCAGGGTCTCTGCATCCTTGCCAGCATTCAGAGTTGCCACTATTTTCCATTTTAGCTCGTCTGATGGGTGTGTGGTGACACTGTGGTTTTCATTTGCTTTTCCCTGCTGGCCGGTGATGTTGAACATCTTTTCATGTGCTTATTTGCCATCTGTATATCCTCTGCAGTGAAATATCTGTTCATATCTTTTGGCCATTTTCTAATTGGGTTGTTTGGGTTTGGTTTTGGTTTGGTTTTTTACTGTTGGGTTTTGAGAGTTCTTTATGTGCTCTAGATGCTAGGCTTTTGTTGGATATGTGGTTTGCAAATATTTTCTCCCACTTTGTAGCTTGTCTTTTCATCCTTTTAACAGTCTTTCACAGAGCATGAGTTTGGATTTTGGTGAGGTCCAACTTTATCCTTTTTTGTTGGTGTGGGGATTGTGCTTTTGATGTAGCTTGTGGTTTTCACCACTGTGCTCTACTGTTCTCTGAAGCTTTGGGGGAGAGGAATCGTGATCTGGAGGGGAGGGATTGGGCTTGTCTGTGAGGTTTGAAGGCAGAGTTAGGGTCAGTGGGAAGGCTCTTGAAGGAAGCAAACTTCAGCTCACTATCAGAATGAACTAAGGCCAAACTTAGGGGATGAAACATGTTAGGAGTAAGTGGTATCATCGGAGATCACGCAAAGGCTGGCTGGTGTCCTTAGGGACGCAGAGGAACGCACGCATCAGATGGGGCTGGGCCACTACGTCCTTTATGATCCCTCTACCTGTAAGAATCTAGGATAGTGGAATCTGAATTACCGCCGCCTGATTGGACGCGTCTAACAAATATATCCCCCAGAGACCATCCAGCTTGCGACATTTAGAAAGGCTTTGGTTGGGGCAGGTTGAGCCAGGCTCCACAGGAGGTGGCCAGCAACACCACAAGGTCCGCAGTTGTCCTATCTGGGGGCAGAATGCACCAGGCCAGAGGCTTAAAGGGCCCAGTGTCAGGGTCGGGGCCTCTTCCTTGCCCTCTGTCCCCAGCCTGGGGGCCAGCGGCATGGCCACCTGCCCCATCCCCACCCCAGCCTCCTCTTCTTCACTCAGACTGCCAAGGAGAATCCCTTTCTTTACGGCACTTAGGAGACTTAATTACCACAGGCGAAGTCCTTTGAGGCCTTGGATGAAAGGGATGGGAGCCGTGCAAGCTTGATTAGGCTTGTAGAACTCTGGGCACAATTAGCTCCATGAGAGACTGGCCCTCCCTTTATCTGTCTCCAGTTCTGTGTGACATACAGCAGCTAATTATTGAAATAAAAATTGCCTGACCACCCAGCTGCTGGAAAGAGGGCCCTGATACCTATTAAGTCTGCCTTTAATTATTGGAGATGGCCGCAGCTTCAGGCAGTTGGGGTTTTCCCATCGTTATGGGCCTTTTCCTCCGCCTCTTTGCGACTTGAGTACACGGAGATGTAAGCGAAATTCTGCCAAAGCCACTTCTGTCTCCCTTGCTTTCCGGCTGGACATCCCTTTCTGGGACACCTTCGCTAACAAGCTTCGTCTGCTGCAAGCACCGCTCCTGGCACCTCCCCAAGGGGCTTTGCAATCTTTGCACTTTTACAGAACTCCTGGGCCTGAGAGAGAGAGAGAGAGAGAGAGAGAGAGAGAGAGTGTGTGTGTGTGTGTGAAGCTGAGGGCTCCTGCCTCTTCACTTGTTGGCTGTGGCCGTCAGCAGGTCACAGCCTCTGAGCCCCAGCTTCTCCTCTCCATGAACGCAGGGCCCTGGACAGCTCTCGGAGGGCACAGCGGTTGCCACCTTCACCATTTCCAGGAGCCTTAAACTAGTGCCTGCTTCCCTGGGGGGCTGGTTTTCCCCTCCAGCTCTCCCTGTTCAGCGCTCCCCGCCTTACAGAGCGGAGGCCTAACATAGGAACCCCAGGTAATTACAGGATAAGCCTTGGACACCACAGGGGATGCGCGATTAATCAGCTCAACTATCTCTCCTTGCCCCTGATTATCTCATCATGTGGTCCCAGAAACCGACAGAAAATCAGAAGTCGGTGTAGGGCCCCTGTGCACTTTTTACAGAGCTAACACTCAAATAATCTGGGTTTCAGGCTTGACCCTTGACTGGGTTTTCTAGGGAGAAGGAAAGAGGGCCCTATCAGGAGGGGCTGCACTGCAGAAGAGACCGTTTCTCCAGGTGTTGTTCATGGAAAAACTGAGTCCCAGCAGACAGCACATCCTGAGGCCCCCTGGGGGGTGTGCCCCGTGGGAATATGGTGTCTGGTGCAGGAGAGAGTGGGGGTGAGGGACATGCAGACTGCACCCCACAAGAGAGGCATGTGGGCACTCCCCTCTTCTTGTCCCCTGTTTAACTCCTGCTCAGACTTCCCTCCTCAGCGCAGGTGTCACCTCCTCCAGGACACCCAAACTGGTGTCCCTCTCTGACCCACAAGTGTCTGTGTCAGCTGCTCTTTTGTGTTCACTGTGCTGGAATCACCTGTAGATGTGTCTGTCCCTCTGACTGCTTCTGGTCAAACTACTCGTTCCCAAGTCTTACCCTGGATTTTTTTGGGGGGTTGGGAAGAAAGAAGGATGAATTACTTGCAGCAAGTAAGGAGAACACTGGGGGTCTTTTCCCAAAGCAGTGTCTCCCCAAACTGCAAAGTTGGGGAAGTTTTAAACTGAGGGTGCGTGCGTATTCACAAGGGGGCTCGAGCAGAGGAGAGTTCCGCATAGAATTGGGGCAGAGGTCAACAGAGTCCAAGCTGTAGTTGATGGAGGTCAGGAAGGTTGATATCATTCCGTCCTCCACCTGGGTGAGGGCCTTACTTCCTGATGTCAGGACTTACCGAAGCTCAGGTTCTTTATGTCTCAAGACAGAAGGAATGCAGTGAGAGGCAAAGTGACGGGTAAGAAGGGGATTTATTTAGAGAGGTACACCACATTCCACGGACAGAATGCCGTCTGTCTCAAAAGGCGAGAGCGGCGCTGGGAGAGAAACACCCCGCAGAGTGTGAGCCATCTCAGAAGGTGAGAGACCTCACCCTGGATCTTATAAAGCCCCGTTAGGTGGGAAAGAGGGAGTGAGATAGATGAACCTGGGGAAAGGATACTGGGAAGGTGAAATGTTCAGTCTAATGAGAAGACTCAAGGATGCACAGACTAGTGCCTCTTCAGTCTGTAAGGCTCTCGCCAGGGCAAATTGTTAGACTTATTTCCTGAGACCCCAAGGAGCACAGCTGAGGCTTGTGGAAGGAAGCTGAAAGGAGGCAGGTCCAGCTCCATGTCAGGAAGCACAATCTCACAGCTAGAGCTGTCCCTGGGGGGAACGAGGTCCCCAGATTTGGAGGGGGTGTGACCACCTGGTGGGGATGGGACAAGAACCTGCTGACCTTTGATGGTTCTTTCAATCGTAAGACAATAAATGCCACAGGTTCTGATTCTGAGATGCCACCATTTGTAAAGGGGCATCATTTGGCTCATAAATAGCTTTGAGAGGAGAAACAATAGATGATGGAGGAATCCGGATACCCCGGAGCCCCCGTAATAGCTCCTGCTGGCCGAGGGCCGAATGTGTCCCCTGTCCTGCATGCGCTCAGCCCTGGGAGGGGTCGGGGCCACCCTGGTGGGAGCTCCCCCCTAGCCGGGATTGGAGGAGCGGTGCCCGTACAACAAC
This sequence comes from Orcinus orca, assembly GCF_937001465.1. Classification (NCBI taxonomy): domain Eukaryota; kingdom Metazoa; phylum Chordata; class Mammalia; order Artiodactyla; family Delphinidae; genus Orcinus; species Orcinus orca. Next base: position 56,260,817 of record NC_064566.1, on the reverse strand, counting down.
CAGCGGCCCTTTGATGCCTGACCTGAAGGGCGACATGGCTTCTGTGGGCAGCAGTACCATCTGTCACCTGCCTGCCAGCCACTGATTAGGGATGTCCCCACAGCCAGGCTGGGCACAGGGCCACACTCCACTGTGCTCTCAAGAAGGCCCTTCCCCTGGCCCACAGTGCTGGCTTTCTGGGTGGGGACACTTGGAGATGAAGCTGTAAAAGCCCAGGTCAGGTGCTAACTGAAGAATTCTGAAGGTTCATCAGAAGAATTAATACTGCTTAAAACACTAGGTGAGAGAGCAAACAGAACAGTTAAGCAAACTAGAATAAGGGGTGACCTGCATGAGAAGCAGTACAGGCTCTGATTAAAAGCTTGAGCCTGAGGGTCGCACAGACCCAGGTTTCAATCCTCACTCTGCCCCTTCCTTGCTGTGGTCCTCTGGGCAAGGCATTTAACCACTCAAAATCCCGGTTTCTTTCATCTATCAAATGAGAATGGTTCAAGGGCCTGGTGAGGGTTAAACGAGGTAATGCATGTAAACACCTTGCCTTTAGCCACCCTTATTATAATCACTCTCTTACCATTTTAAAAGGCAAAGGATTCCCTAATGTGACAGATCAGGGAAATATGCTCTACCACAGGGAGAAGAGAGCAATCAGATTCCAGTCTTGGCATTTTGTGTGAACCTGAGCATCCCTTTATTTCTCCGAGGCTCAGTTTCCAAATCTGTGGGATACGGTGCCTACCTCTTTGGTTTGTTCATAGCCCAGCACAGTACCTGGCACAGACTAGGTGCCTCTCTCCCTGGCATTCCCCTTCATATCACACCGGAGTTGTGAACAAAGGACTTGCAAGAGCAAACTCTGAAGGAAAGTAAAAATTTATGATGACTTTATGCACACACACACACACAGATACTGCCTAGGACTTATATTTTGCAGAACACATTTTAGCTCAAATATTTATGAGCCCTTTTTGACACACTAAGAACTGAAAATATCACCATGTGCTTATGTTAAGGAAAACTTATAAAACTTTAGTCCAGTAGGAATTCAGTCAATTTCCTGGCTTGTCTCTGGTCATTTCCGAGGTTGCGAGGAAGTCCAGGGTTGTAACAGCCCCCGTTTCCCTGAGGCTTTGGCAGGGGCAAAGGGTCCTCGGCAGGTCTGTAGGTCTGATGACGTCTCCCTGTGAATGCTCCAGGCCCCTGCCTCTCATAAGTATTGCTGGAGCCCATGTAAAGGGCCCAAGCTGGCTTTTTGAGTTTCTCCCAAACACCAAAAGCTTTGTTTCCCCATCTCCTCTTCTCTCCCCGAGTCCCACATCCTCCTTGTCTTTCTTCCAGGCCAGCTCCCGGCACCAGAAAACCAGCTAGAGGACACGCTCCCCTGGGATCGCCAGAGCCAGGCTTTCTGCCACCTGCACTTTTACATTGTACTGTCCACTTGTGTTATCATCATTCATGGAAGTGCCTTTTTATATTTTCTACCAGGCTCTTCACCTCTCAAGCTTCACCTTAGACCTCTTTCCCTCACTGAAGTTTGGATTCTGTCTGTTCCCAAACTCCCTCACCCCTCCCACTTTCATGCAGGTTGTGACCTAGAATGGTCTTTTTCAAACTGTAGGTTGGCAATCCATCCATAATTCTCTTTTAGTCAAATAGAATAAGAGAGAAAATACCAGATTCCACCCTTGAGAAAAGGTTAGGCATGTTTTTTGAAATTTTTGTTTTAGTTAGAACTTTGTAGATTTATGTGTGTGAAATAAATGTTTACTGTAGGTGAGAGAACACGGGGAAGTCACAGATCTAGACTCCTTTTCTCTCCTTACCTCAAAACCATCTGGCCTGTCTCACTTTTCCTTGACTTTCTTTGGTCATGGTTTAGATGTCACTTTCTCTGAGCAGTGGTCCCTTAATCATCTCTCCACCTTTGGCCCACCTGACCTAGGTTAGGGGCCACTCTGGTGTCCTTCCCCTGCCTCTCTCCCTGTCTGACTTGCCCACTGTCTAGAAGCTCCAAGGAGTAAGAAGCTCATTTGTCTTGTCCACCGAGGCCTCACACAAGGCTTGGAAAGCAGGGTAGGAAGTCAGTGTTGGGGGGAGGCGGGGAAGGGGGAACAGGGGGAGAGGAGGGGAGGGCAGAAGGGAACCTCATGTCTTGCCTTCATGCAGCTCCCACCACAGTTAGGAGAGAACAGTCCTTAGCAATTATTTACCGAATGAATTAACCTCTGGTACTAGGTGTGTGTAATACCTTTCTTCAGGTTTAAACATTTTCTTCTGATTCAAATCTAGACTCTGATATTTGGAAGCCATGTGATTTAGAGCAAATCACTTAATCTCTTTGAGCTTGTTATCTCATTTATAAAATAAAAGTAAGAGAAAATATAAAATAAGAGGATAATATCTAACCTGCCTAGTTGTCGTAGAGACTAGAAACAACATGTACAAAGTTCCCAGCATGAGTAGGTATTAAATTAACAGTCATTTTGGGACTTCCCTTGTGGCGCAGTGGTTAAGAATCCGCCTGCCAATGCAGAGGACACGGGTTAGATCCCTGGTCCGGGAAGATCCCACATGCCACGGAGCAACTAAGCCCGTGCACCACAACTACTGAGCCTGCGCTCTAGAGCCTGTGAGCCGCAACTACCGAAGCCCACGTGCCTAGAGCCCGTGCTCTGCAACAAGAGAAGCCACTGCAATGAGAAGCCCGCGCAGTGCAATGAAGACCCAATGCAGCCATTAAAAAAAAAAAAAAAAGTCATTGTATTGTCACTGCCTCTCTTCCTATCACTACCATGTGTCTCCAGGCTTCCCCACGTTAACAGACCTGTTCAAACCTTCCAGATCCATCTGAACCAGCTCCATGTAAAAGAAAAGTGGATTAAAAAAAAAAAAGTGGATTTTAGAATCACTGGCTCACTGGCTGTGTGAACTTATCAACCAACTGGCTCACTGAGTCAGCTCGCTAAAATGAGAAGTAATTAGGGCACTTCCTTGGCGGTCCAGTGGTTAAGACTCCATACTTCCAATGCAAGGGGCGAGGGTTCAATCCCTGGTCAGGGAACTAAGAGCCCACATGCTGTGAGGCGTGGCCAAAACAAACCCAAGTAACTAGAGTTCCCGTGGGTCTGTGTGGGAAGCACCGGCCACAGCACCCAGGGCAGACATGATTCTTCCCTTCTCTTGGCCAGAGCCCACTCTCCTTCCCCGTAGATAGACCAGAAATGACCCCCGAAAGTTACAAACTACGGTTCATGCTTTATCAAAGCACTCATCATTGATGGCCCCTATGGCTGACACCCCAGAGAGACGGTAGCTGCCCCCGCAAGGCTTGTGTCCTGCTCATCTCTGGGCCCCAGTCCCAGCGCGAGACTGGTCTGTAATGGGTTGTGGAAATGAACTCCTCGCATATTTGTGTGCTCGGGACTTACCTGGCGAAGAGTTTCAGCAGGCAGTAGGGGCGTGCGTCCGTGAGAGTCGAGTTGGGGTAGCAGGTTGTTCTGTGGGCAGTGAGAGGAAGCAGAGGAGGATCAGGAACCAGCAGGTGGGGAACCTGGAGGTCAGCAGGGTAAGCAGGGACTGACTTGTGTAGGCATGGACGTGTGTGGGTGCTTCTGGCGCCCTTCCCGGCACTGCTCCCCCCCTCCAGGGTCTCAGCATCGCTATGCTGCAGACTCTTGCTCTGAGAGGAGCTTTTCTCCACTGTCACTTCTTTCATCCCGACCTCTTCTTTTTCTCTCAATTAAATGCCAATTTGAGGGACTTCCCTGGAGGTCCAGTGGTTAAGACTTCGCCTTCCAATGCAGGAGGTGCAGGTTCGATCCCTGGTCCGGGAGCTAAGATCCCACATGCCTCATGGCCAAAAAACCAAAACATAAAATGGAAGCAATACTGTAACAAATTCAATAAAGACTTTAAAAATGGTCCACATCAAAAAAAACTTTAAAAAAATGCCAATTTGAGTGTGAACCATGACTGATCTCCCATCTGTTGAAAAAAAGTAAATATTTACTGAATTACTATATTAAGACTGAAAAGGAAATGAGAGCAAGGCAGATGTTCTCCTTGCCTCTGATTTGTAATAGGGAAGCCATGAGTTTGGGGACTGTGTTCTTAATTTGCAATTACTGAGCCTCTGCCTTGAAGCCATTGTCTTCAGTCAACAGGTACACACTGGTAAGACACATAGTCATCCACCAACTTAACAGCCTAAAATGTGTCTCAGCCTTATTAACGTATGTTTGAGGGAACGTTCCTTCTCCAGTTATAACTGACATCTAGCTGGAGCCTTCCAAAGTATGCCTTTTAAAAATAAAAGGCGGGTTTTTTCTGATGATAATAATGGCGAACATGTATTGAGCACCCATTGTGTATCAGGGATCATATGTCCCAGGGACATGTATTAACTCATTTCATCCTCAGAACCACCTAAGAGGTGGTCCTTCCCTCTTGAGAGGGAAGAGAGCATCCTCAGGCCACAGGGATACCGATACCTTCAATGTCCACGATCAAAGGCAGAACTCGGAAATCGCTAGCCCTCAGAACAAAACTGACCCATCAGTGTGTTTAACTTGGCCGACATGTAATAATGGATTACATTTAAAAATCCTACATTTTACATCCAAGTCCAAATTTCCAGCTTGTCATAAAAATTCACAAGACCCCCTACACTCCTATGTCACAGCATTGGTAGGCACTGAACACCCACTGCCCCGTTGAACAGGCCCGCCCTCTTTGTTGGTCAGAGGCCCCACCCTGGGCACTGAGACTCCTTGATGACAGCTCTTGCTCTGTTGTTTCTCTAATAGGACAGTGACGCAGTAGAAGGTTTTGTATACCCATGTTGCTCTGGAAAGTGGAACAATGAAAGAACTGAGAAGGTTGTATGTTTCAAGAAGGAGCGCTCATCATCCTTTGTGTAGGATATCCTGCTTTCCTCCTGTGCTGACCTCCTGGCTCTTGTAGGGGGCTACGTTTGCTACCCCAAAGCCAGAGGAAGACATCTGGAAAGAGAAAGGCGGTGTTATAAGAGCTTTAAAAAATGTGTCGGCCTAGGGCAAAAGGGTCAAGATGGGGAAAAGAGGAGAGAGGGAGATTAGGAGCCTCCTACCAGCCACACAGCCTGGCAAACCCGACATATGCGGCAGGTGCTGCGGCTTCCCCAGGTGCCGATGGTGCCTCCAATGAGATGGATGAGTCTGGAGGTGACGGAGTTCTCCGATCAGCATGGTAGTCCAGGCCCAGCCTAGCTGGAAGGACACTTCTGTGTGGTGGGAGGGAGGGGACTCAGGGAGCATAATAAAATAGGAAAAACTCGGACTTTAGAACCAAACAGACCTGGTTTCAGATCCTGACTTTGATACTTACCACCTGAGTCACCTTGAGGGAGGTTTGGAACCTCAGTTTTCTCATCTGTCAGATGGAGACTGGTTGGCTGTTTAACTAAATATGCATTGGAGGCAGCAGGCTTCACTTCAGGTGCAATAGATCAGGAGTGAGCAGAACAGGTAAGGCCCCTGCTCTCATGGTGCTTGCATATGAGTGCAAGAAAACAGACAATAAGCAGGTGATTATTTAATTATCTGGTGGTGATAACTGTGGATTGGTTGTTTATACCATGGCTCATTTCCAGAAAAGGTTGGAGACAGTAATAATATCTCAGGACGTGTGACAACTGAATGAGATAATTATATGCAAAGCGCTTACCCCAGTGCCTGAATATAGTCGTTCACTTCACAAATTCTTAAAGAGCCCCTGTTCTGCGTGAGGCCCTGTCCCAGCCGGAGGACTGATGGGAACACACACGGGGTTCACATCTATAGCGGGATTGGGAAAACTAGTGCCCTCTGGCCTTTGTTGTCAGCTTCCTTGATAGACATCACTGAAGGAGAGGCTGAGGGCATCTCCACAGGGGAGACAGGTCGGTCGTGTAGCAGGAAGAGAAAGGATTCATCATAACAAGCCTTGGGTGCAAGTCCCCCTGTGCTACTTATGGCTGCGTGGCCGTGGAGCGACGCCCTCCCCTCCAGAGCCTGAGGCCCCTTGTCCACAGCACTGCCGGGTGAATCGAGGTCCGGGGTGGACCCGGGGATTGCCTTTGCCCCCTGAGGCCGGAACTGACGCCCTTTCTTTGGTTTCTCGGGCTCCAGACCACTCGGCCCTGAGTGCGGCGAGGACCCTGTTCGTGGATGTGGAGGAGCGCCGGCCGGAGGCCATGGACGTTAAGGAGAGGAAGCCATACCGCTCGCTGACCCGGCGCCGCGACGCCGAGCGCCGCTACACCAGCTCGTCCGCAGACAGCGAGGAGGGCAAGGCTCCGCAGAAATCCTACAGCTCCAGCGAGACCCTCAAGGCCTACGACCAGGACGCCCGCCTCGCCTACGGCAGCCGCGTCAAGGACATGGTGCCGCAGGAGGCCGAGGAGTTCTGCCGCGCAGGTGAGGGCGGCCGGGGCGGGGCTTGAGGCGCGCCTGCGCACTGGTGTATCTCCCTCCCCCCGCCCCCCTGGGTGTGGGCGCGCTTGAGCGGCGACTGGAGCCCAGCGGGGTGGAGGGCGCCCGTCCGCACCAACACTCCTCGAGTTTGGCACCTAGACCTGGTCAGAGCCTGCCCTGTAGTTCATTCTTAGTTCATTCGTTTTCATGCTCACCCCCGTCGTGGGCGTAATGAGGTGGTTAGGAGCTGAGTTCTGACCACCACCGGCTCGCCTCTAAGCCTCCCGTGGTAGACGGCCATGAGTACTCGCCACTGCACTGAATTGTCCTGAGGACTAATGAGATGACGCGTTGCGAGGTAAGTGCGATGACGCCATGCCTCTCCCACTAGGCCTGGATCCACAGGAAAGCTGACCTGTTAACAAGGCTGCCTCTCCTGCTTTAAAGACGAGGGGTCTGGGCTTCCCTGGTGGCGCAGTGGTTGAGAGTCCGCCTGCCGATGCAGGGGACACGGGTCCGTGCCCCGGTCCGGGAAGATCCCACGTGCCGCGGAGCGGCTGGGCCCGTGAGCCATGGCCGCTGAGCCTGCCGGACGGGAGAGGCCACAACAGTGAGAGGCCCGCGTACCGCAAAAAAAAAAAGAAAAAAAAAAAAAGACGAGGGGTCTTCAGCTCTTTCCCATTTGTGGTTAACAGCTCGAACTCTGACATCAGACCGACCTGATTTGAATTCTGGCTCTGCCATTTTTACTGCCCTCAGTGTCTTCACCTGGGCAGTGGGATCACAGCCATGCCTCCTAATTGCAAGGTGGTGGGGAGGATTGATGAGGACTGAAAATAGAGCATTTGACCCTTGCACAGAGCAAGTGCTTCAGAAATGCTGCCGGCTACTGATTGTTCTCTCTGGGTCTCAGTGAGGGGAGGGGACAAATGGTGAGCCCTGCCAGGCCCAGGTTGGCCTGGATGCCATCCTAGCACGGGAGGCTCCAAAGGGAACCCCTCTTATCTTCATAAATAACAAATGAGAAGCATTCTCAGCTCATAGGCAGCAGGCATGGGCACTGCAGCTTACAAAGTTCTCTCTCTCCCGTTACCTCCCTGGAGCCTCAAAAATCCTGTGAGGGTAGCAGAGTTCTCTCCTCCCACCTTCCCTCTCCCTTTATCCATCCTCCAGAGTGCTACCAGAGTGTGTCTGTCTGATTATTTAACTACCTTTCGCTGAGCACTTACTCTGTGGCAGGCTGGACACGGAGCTGACTAGGACCCTGGGAGGCACAGGGGTTCCTGGTTAAGAGCGATGCACATGACTGGGAGAGGAGGCCATCTCTGGGGGTTCCCCTCCTGCCTCACTGGCAGTTCCTTCTTCCTTCCTTTGCAGGCTTGTCCTCTTCAGTCCTGACCCTGGTTGCGGGATCCTTCAAAGCACGGGCATCTGCCTCTTCTCTCTTCTTACTCCGCTCTTCCCGGTTACTCTCATCTGCAAACCTCTGAGCTCCCACCCTGATACCCCGCCCTCTGCCTCTGTGCTCCCAGCACACTCTCCGTGGATCCCCCCACTTGGGGCTTTAGCCCTTCATCATGGCCTGGGCTGTGTGTCCCCCGCTTGACTGTGAGCTCTGTGAGGTCAGGCACCACGCCCTGCTCGTTGCTGTACATCAGTACCCGACGGCAGCTTGGATTGGGTTAAATGTGGTGCTGCCTGGTCGTAAGTCCATTTCCTAGATCGGTGGTTTAACTGCAATATGATCCTTAGCGCCTTCGTCTACCGGTCTTCCTCATCCCCCAGAACACTCATGGGAATGTTAAAAATATGGAAGAAGCTGTCCCTGAGTAAACACTGAGTAATGTGGAGGCTGTGTTTTCCATGGAAGTCAGTATCCCCTTTGTCCCTCAAACACTGATCCCTGAGTGAACTCCCCGCACCCAGGTCTTCCCGGCCTCTGTCGTGGGCACAGCCAGGCTTTCCCGGGGCCTCGAGAGACCTGTCAGCGGCCCAGCCTCGGCTGTGCGCTTGGCTCCCTGGGTTACCCCAGAGGCTGCTGGTTCCTGTCACAGCCCACCTGGCGTGAGGAAACAGAAGGCAGAGCCGACCTCCTTGTGCAAGGCCCACTTTTCTCAGCCGGTCACCATCTTCTTCACTTTCCTGCTCCAGGCTTTCCTGAGCCGGCTAGAAAGGAACATCTGGTCCCAGGGAACCATTGGCATTTCATGGACCAGGCTTCTGCCCTGCTCAGGAGCCCCCCTTGCTGGCATGCCCTCCCTGGGCTGGAAGAGGAGAGCTGAAGCTCTCCGTCCAATTTAGCAGACACGTACTGAGCCCGCACTGGGTACCGGGTTGCCTTCTAGGCCCAGGGAATAGGAATGAATGGGACACAGTCCCTGCCCGCGTGGAGGCGTCTCGAGCAGAGGACCCAGGCTCTTACGCAGTTCTGCTCTGCGGCATGACCAGGGCCGAGGACTCTCAGAGGCAGCTCGGAGGAAGAAGCAGGGACTCCCACACAGGGTGTAGGATGAGGGGAGGCTTCTCAGACGAGGGGCCATTTGTATTGGGCCCTCCATAAAGGGGTGGAGGGTTCGGGCTGGTGGAGAGGGTGCAGAGGAAAGGCCCAGGCATTGAACATCACAGTGAGCTCAAAGGACAAGAGTGAGTCCTGGGGTAAGGGCCGGGCTTCTGGTGGGGAGATGCCCCCCCTCACGCCCTGATCCCGCTCCCCTGCCTTCCCTCCTAGGCACCAACTTCACCCTGCGTGAGCTGGGCCTGGGGGAGGTGACGACCCCGCACGGGACCCTGTACCGGACAGACATCGGCCTCCCCCACTGTGGCTACTCCATGGGGGCCAGCTCCGAGGCCGACCTGGAGACCGACCCTGTGCTGTCCCCCGAGCACCCCGTGCAGCTGTGGGGCCGCAGCACACGGTCGGGGCGCAGCTCCTGCCTGTCCAGCCGGGCCAACTCCAACCTCACGCTCACCGACACGGAGCACGAGAACGCGGAGACCGGTGAGTGGCCCGCTTGGCCTGTGCCGGGCGCCTGGGTTATGGGGCCGGGGGTTTTAATCACAGTATTGATCTTCTCCTCCATCCCTTGGGGCTCCGGTGAAGTCGGTGGAAAATTGCTTTGCTGTCCGTCGTCAAAAGGCAGAGCCTCTTGCAGGGTCGCGTGAAACCCCTGCCCGTGGGTGACAGGCCAGAGACGGGTTGCCGCACTTTCATTCCAGATGAGAGGGGTGCCGAAGGGGCAGGGTTACTGCTTACAAGGTGCCTGTGCGGGTGGGAGCAGATGGGCCAGAGGCTTCCACTCGGAAGCCCATCCCCTGCAGCTCATCCTCTCTGGCGATCGCCGTGCCTGGTCCTGGCGGAACTCTGCTCATGCAACCTCCAGCCTCCAGGTGCCCAACCACCCTGGGCACCCGCCACGCGTGCTGCCCCACCCCAGGGTCTTACGCTGATCAGAGGATAGCTTTCACACGAAAACTGTCACGCTGGAGTAACTTAAAACGCGTGTTTTTACCCCAGCTTTCCCATGATCTCATCTGCAGACTGGAGGAAGTGCTGTCTCTGGACTCTATTCCACTCTCATCTCTGTAGCTCTCTTCCAAGGCCGGAGAGATGCTGTGGGAGAAAAAGAGGACAAGTTATTCACACATCTCCTTTTTTGTGGGGAAGGAAAGGGAACCGTGTTTCAGGATGTTCCTCTTCCCTCTCGGACCTTGCTGGCAGGTCTCTGAGGGGCCCTGAGATAGATGCAGCCCTGCAGTGGGCCACCCGCTGAGGGAATTTCCCTTTCTGTGGCACCTTGTGCCCACAGTCTCTGGGCAACTTGTGCCCACAGTCTCTGGGCAGCTTGTGGATGAGGCCCACGTGAAGGAAGGAGGGTCCTGCTGGAGTCCGGCAGCAAAGACTTAGGGAGGGTGGCAGAGACCAGGACAGCCCCTCTGCCCCGGGGAGGGCTTTGTTTCCCAGAGGTCCAGTGAGGGGGTCTGCTGGCCCCACCACAACAGAGGTGGGAAGGGGGACGTGGGGGTGGCAATCTGAACGAGAACTGGAAGAACCAAGCCGGGTACCAGTGCCCCCTACTGGTTTCCAGCTCTAAATGCAGAATCCTTTGATTCCTCCCCAGGATGTGGGGGGGATTGGAGAAGTGGTTTGAGGGTGGCGGGGGGCGTGTGTGGAGACACCAGGTCAGAGGTGAAGGCTTAGGTGGGTTAGTCTCTGGAAAGGATGCTCCAGTGGGTTATGGCACAACACAATCCCAGATTTGGGATCAGGCAGGAGACTAGGTAAGGTCAGGGTCAGGTGGAGAAACCCATCTCCTAAAAAAGTCAGGTGCAGCAGAATTGCAACTATTTGTTCCACCACTGCTGCTAGAGAACTTGGAGTTTTTCCTAGGGACGCACCTGTTTGAGGGGTAGAGGAACAGCAGGTCCCAAATACCAGCTTGGCAGTGTCACCCTCCCCTGATACTCCACCAGCCCTGGGAGGGGGTCAATGACCTCAGCATCTGAAGGGGTTCCCCTCTGTGCAGTGGGGAGCCATCCACACTCCCTCATCCACCTTCCCACCTCCTAGGCCCAAGCCCAGCCAGCAGCCCCCTTCTCTCCTCTGCACTACACGCTGAATTTGATGTGCGAGGCCTGTGCAGAGAAAATGGTGTCTAACTGGGAGGCAGGAAGCCTCAGTGCCATCACTGACCTAGGGTGTAGCATTGGATAAGTTAGATCCTTTCTCTAGACCTCAGTTTCCTCATCTGTAAAATAAGTAGTTTTAATGAAATCAGCATTTCTTGTATTCTGAGAATGTTAATAGTTCTTAGATTGAAGAGGGGTGGAGGGGAGTGCTCTGTGGTCAAATAATGTAGGAAACACTGAGTTAAAGGAACTTAAACCAGTTTCCTTACTGCAGGACTTCTCAGAGCCTTTAATACGTTAATACGCATGCTAATGGAGATATTAGCAAGGAGGGTTGCAAATTTATCTGAGAGTAAAAAACCCTTTATTCTCAGAGCATGCGACAGGACCAGTGTTCCAGTGAACACTCTGGAGAATAAGTGAGCTGAATCACCTGTAGGCCCTTCTAGATCTAGGATTCCGTGATTCGAAGTCCTTACATTAAGGTGAAGGTGCACAAGAGGAACATGATAGTAATAACAACAATACTAGTTAATACCTGCTACTGATTATTAGACCCCCATGCCCAGTGCTAAGTGCTTAGCTGTGTGACCTCATTTACTCCCTCTACAACACCTTGAGATAGGTTTTATTACCCTCACTGTACCGGATAAGGAATCTGTAGCCCAGAGAGGTTAAGAAACCTGTGTAGGTCACATAGCTAGCAAGACGAGATCTGAACTCAGACCTGTATGATTCTAAAACCTTTGCCCTTGTGGCCCTAATCATAGTGGATTTCCTCTGCAGCAAAGTACTTGGGTTGTTTGTTCGTTTGAAGGCTTCTTGCCATGGTGACAAATGATCATTTTTCCATAAAATCATGACAGAGTGAGGCACACACCACCCACTTTATTGTATATTCCCTGAGAGCTGAATTACAGCTGAATTAAGCCTCTGTTATGTGATAACGACATAGGGGGCGAGCCTGAAGAGCTTCAGGCTCTGATAACAGGGGCAGGGAGATGGTTGCCTGCTTCCCTGGCCATACCACCCTCTCCTTCCAATCATGCATTTCGGCATTGGGCCAGAGCACTCTAAGTCTCACTGTGCTCGCGGAAGATGGGCAGGCAAAGGAGGTGGGCAGGTGGATCTAACAAAGAGCTCCTCCCTGGCCGCCTCATCCCTTCCAGGCCTGGACTTCCAAACTCAGACATCCTGCACCTGTCCACTTGCTTCAGGCTGCAAAATTATATTAGTGGCTTTGCTATACTGGAGTCTAAATAATGACAGTACCTCATCCTGGCAGTGAAGGAGCCATAGGGATGGCTCCCCTTTATCCACCCAAGGAGGTTGACAGCTTTGTTGTCAACCAGAACTTACAGCTGAGGACTGGGGCCCAGAGGTGAAGGGCGTGCGGCGGCCGTGTACCTAGCTGAGCTGGAGCCAGGCTCTATGCAGAAGCCTCCGTTCTTTCCCGGCTTCCCCCTCTTCTTCCTGCCCCTTCCGCTCTCACATCTTTCTCCACTGCCCTCGTCTCTTTGTCTCGCATTCATCCTCCTGAGCCCAGTTCTCTCTTTTATCTGTGATGAGAACTCTGATCTTACCATCAGAACAGGGCTTAACTCCACTGGACATATCAGCCAACACATCACATTACGGCCAGTTTCAGGAGCAGGGGGAGGCCATGCTGAGGACCTATCGTGTCAAGCTGCTGCACAAGGGCCATTGCCTTCAACCCTCATGACAGCACCGTGGCACCCCCATTTCCCAGATGGGAAAACTGAGGCTCCCAAAAGGTCAACTGACTTGCCAGAGATTGTACAGCCAGTCATTCAGCAAGTCGGCAAAGCTTGGATTTGAACTCAGGTCTCTCTGATGCTATAGTTTGAGCCCTCTGCCCATCTCTTTTGGAATCAGCAGCTGAGGACACCAAAGCATGACCCCCGGCAACTTCCAGCCACAGGAACATCGACTCTGCCTCCACATCCGGCCTTGCATTAGTCAATAGTAATTGTCAACAGTATTGATAGCGGTGGAGGCTTTTGCTGAGGTCATGGTGACGCTGCATGCGACTGCCATCAATAATAACTTTTTATGGGTCCATTAAAGCCAATTTCTGCCCCCGAAGGTTAATGTCAGCAGCTTTTATGTCGCTGCTTAATATCCAAAATAAATACAGAATTGACGGGGTAATGTAAACACAAATCTTCCCCCTCAGGGGCGTCAGGCGGAGCCGGCCCCCAGGCCTCTCCTGCTGAGCAGAGCCACAGCAAGCAGGAGCTGGCATCATGCCGGGCACACGCTTGGCATCCTCTAAGTGTTTTTTAGAAAGCACAGGTTGCAGTGTGAGCTCCGTTTCCAACCATGGGGTCAGGTGGACACAGTGTCTGTTTTGTAGATTCCTTCTGTGATTTGTTCTGTAGCTATGCTGAGCTCCTTCAGTGGACCAGGCATCGTTCTCGAATCAAGAATCTAGATGAATAGCGGGGGAGGTGGAGCTGTGACAGCCTTGCAGCCCTATCTGTGGTGGAGGTTTAGCAGGCAGTGTGGCAGGGTGGAAAGAGCTGGTTCCAGATCTAGTGAGGAGACTTGGTCTCAAATCCTGGACCATGTCCCAGTTCTGAAACCTTGAGCAAGTCGCCTCACCTGTCTATGCCACAGTTTCCTCATTTCTAAAACAGTGTGCCAGCGATTACCCAGGGCTGGGAGAAGGGAAATGGGGAGTTCGTGTTTAATGGGTACGAAGTATCAATTTGGGATGATGGAAAAGTTCTGGAGATGGATAGCGGTGATGATTGCACCACAATGTGAACGTACTTAATGCCGTTGAATCGTGCGCTTAAAAACGGTTAAAAGGCTTTTAGCTATTAATATTGTTTAAAGAGCTGTGGGATGACAGTAGAAGGAGCCATTCGTTTTGCCCTGAGGGTACAAAGGCTCATCCCTTCGTTCCACTCACACTGTGCACCAGAGTTTGAAGTCCAGCCGAGTAGGATTGCACTGAGCGTGAGGGATCTGAGAGAGGCATTCCCAGTAGAGGCAGGTTGCTGGAGCCAAGGTTTGGAGGCATAAAGAGGTGTGGTGGGTCTGGGGAATAGTGAGAATTTGCTCCCGAGCTCTAATCCCAGAGGCAAATTGAGAAATTCACTTAGAAAAGAAACAAGGAAACAAGCACAGTTACACCCAAATTATCAAGCAGCCTGGGTGTCAAAAGGGAGATTACTGGTTAACCTAATTAGGCAGCCAGACTGTTTACTGAGAGTCTGTAGATTAGGTGAGCATCCTGAAGCCCAGTGAGAAAGAAGCTCATTACCAATTTAACTCCATTTATCCTCTACCCTCCCTGGCCCCATGCTCACCAGATTTAGTTTTTAAAATCTGTAAGAAAAGCTCTCATTAATTCCCTAAGCAGCCAGAGTACTGTAGCTACTCAGCCACTGGACACGAGGCTCCCTTCTCTAGGACAGGAAGCTGGGTTCGTTCAGCTGGGGTGGGGATTATACCCCTGTATTTGACTACCCTTCTGCCCCATAAGCAGGCTCACACTCCCTCCCATACTGCAGAAGTACCTGATGTTTTCAGGGAGTTAGAGTCTCTTACTGGACAGAGTTATCCACATAATGAGGACTGTAAGGCCCCAAGTTCCAAAAAGGATTGAGGAGGGCCTAGTGCAGTCAGAGCATCTGAGAATCTGGGAGCTAGAAGGAACCTTAGAGACAACAAACGCATGGATTCTTAACCTTTCCCCGTTTTCCTAGACTAGTTTCTTAGTCAAGAAAACTGCGATTTAGAGAGCTTAGGTGACTTGCTAACAGTGGCACAGCTAGTAAGTGGCAGAGCCAGGGTTTGAATCCAGATCTGCCTCACTCCACTGCCTGTTATCTTTCTTGACCACTGCACTCTGCAGTTTGTTCTGTTTTATAGAAACATGTTTTCATTAGCTCAATGCTAATAAAATATACACAACCTGAGAGCTGATTCTTGCTGTATCCAGAAGGTAAACTTCTTTGTCACTGTTAGAAACTGCCGGAAGAGAAATTGAATCCGTAACCTGTTAGAGCTACTCAGGACCCTAGAGATTATACCAGGCCACTCTCTAATTGTGACATGCTGGAGAAAAGACATTTAAAGTAGACATTGTAGAGGTTTAAGGGAAGAAGTCCAACCAGTAGGTTTCTGAGAAGGTTTTATGGAAGAAGTGCTGGTCCCTGGGCTTTGAGGGACGGGAGGGATTCTACCAGGTAAGGAGGGGGAAGAAAGGGCATTCTCTGTGGACGAAGGCATGGAGGAGGACCAATGTCAGGTGTGTCCCGTGAGGCTGGAACATCGGGTGTGACTGGGGATATGGGGGCAGAGAGCGCTGGGAGGGAAAGTTGGAGAGTTAGGCAGATCCTCTGTCATTTAGCAGCTGTTTGTTGAGCACCTACTGTTATAGGTATTGGGGTTCCAGCCTGATCCAGACAGACAAAACTGCCCACTCATCAGTGGGGAGACTGATCAACAAGTTTAAAAACTACACTATATAGGATGTTTCAAGATGTTAAGTGTTACAGGAGAGGGGATAGGGAATGCCAGGGTGGGACCGGGGGTGCAGCCAGAGGAGGCTTCACTGAGAAGATGACATGTGAGGTAGGCGAGGGAGCTGGTGGCGAGGAAGTCCGGAGGCAAAGCCATCCCGGCAGAGGGAAGGGCGGGTTCAAGGGCCTTGGGGCAGGAGGGTGTCTGCATTGTTCCAAAACATCAGGGAGGCCAGTGTGGCTGCAGTGGGGAGATCAGAGAGGGCACGTGGGGTAGGGCCCATGTGCAGGCCATTGCAGGGAGAATCACAGGAGCCTCTGGGCTGGGGGCTGGGGACTGACGGGGTCTGACTGATACTTGGACAGGGTCATTCTGGAAGCAGCAGTGTTGAACTCCAGAGGGCTGTGTCTGAGTAGGAGGCTACTGCAGTAATTCAGGAAAGGGAGTGGGCGCTCAGGCCAGGACCAGTGCATGGAGATGGTGAGGATGGGGCCTGTACCTGGGGAGGGGAACCAGCTGCCCTTCCCTGCTCCACCCCAGGGCCTCGTGAGCAGTGAGGAAGACTACAGTATTCTTAGGTTCTGTGACCAAAATGGGGTCCCAGGTACTCTAAGGGGAGGGGGCTCACACCTGATCCTTCTCCTGGCCTCACAGCTCCTTCAGCCCAGCTGCAGAGTCCTTTAGCGTTGGCCTGTCCCATGCCACTCCCCGCTGTCTCTCTCAAAGCTCATGGCCTTGGTCATGAACCACACCCCTTGTCCCTTCCTCACACCATACTCCCTCCATCCAGCTGCTGGTCATCTGGCTCTCTGACCTTGTTGCCCGACTCCCGCTCCCAGCCTTGTCATGCTGCCCCCAGGAGACTCTTGGTCCCATCTCTTTTGTTATCATCTTGGCTTCTCTGTGTCCGTAATTCCAGCCCGCCCTTCTGCTCAGCTGCCTCAGACTGCCTTGGTGAAGTCTGACCTGGGGCCTCCTCTCCATAGCACCACCTCTGCTGGAATTGCTGTGATCTGGGAGCTGGTATCTGACAGCCACTAATATTGTTGTTCTTGTGAGTTCCTTGTAAGAAGACTTTAAATACATCCCCAATCCGCTCCCCACTGGTGCGCACTGCAGCACTCCCTGGTGGGCAGTACGTGCTAATACAAGCGCACCCTCCTTCTGAACTGGGAGGAGGGAAAAACAGGCCCGGAAAGCTACGCTAAATTAAGATAGATTGCATTTGTGAAACTAGGTTAGGACCCGCTGTGTGTGCTGAGAGGTACAGTGGTCTAGAGTTGTGCTTTTAATTTGAGCCAACATGACTTTCAGTTCCAGTGGAAGCAGTGATGTGCACAATGACGAACTTCCTACCAAAAGACATTTGCAAGGCATTATTTCCTCTTGTAAGCTCAGCTTTGTCCAGGGAGAGTGGCTCTTGGCCGGTTTCAACTTCATATAATCCAGGATGACTTCAGGGAGGAAAGAGAGTAACCGATGGTGAGGAAGGAGCTTCCTGCCCACAGGAGCCTAGTTCCAGTGCTGGGGTGTGTGGAATCCAGGGATGAATCTGGTTTCAGTGTTAGGCTCTATCACCAGACCCAGTGTGACCTTGAGCAAGTTACTTGTCCTCTCTGGACGTCAGTTTCCCCCTGAGCCAAATGGGATCATTGGACTCTCAGGCAGCAAGATAACTGGGAACAGCATGGGCTTGGAGTCACACTCAGAATCCCAGCTCAGCCACTCAGGAGTTGGGTGATGTTGTGCAAATGACTGCATCTCACTGAGCCTCACTTTCTTCATCTGCAACATGGGAATGAACACATGCCTACCTCCTAAAGCTGTAAGGAGCACAAAAGGCAAGTGTGCACATGAAAGATACAGGGCTTCCTTTTCCCAGCTGTGGGCCGTAACTGATCCTGAGATCAGTGCTGTGTTTCAGCACCATCATTTAAAATAATGGGAATAAATGGATGAGAGAGGAGCAGAACAGAATAGAGTACATCAAACATAGTGAAGTCAGTGTTATTTTGTGAATTTTTATTTTAGCTGTACTTTACACACAGCACCTGTACTGGGTCGCCACTTACAATGTATTTCTTACTATGCAATTCAGTTAAAAATAATAAGTTTAAAAGATGGTACTTGGCACATAGCAGGACCTGATGAATGTTAATTCCTTTCCTTCAAAGACCCCTCAGCTTGAAGATTCCATGATTCATGCTGTCATAGTCTTGTCTAAAAACTATTGGCGTAGTATTTCTAGGGCCCCCTTATGGAGAATGAGTGCATTTCTGGGCAGGGCCTCATGATTCAGTTAAAAGAAGCTGGGCAGGCTTCCCTGGTGGCGCAGTGGTTGAGAGTCCGCCTGCCGATGCAGGGGACACGGGTTCGTGCCCCGGTCTGGGAAGATCCCACATGCCGCGGAGCGGCTGGGCCCATGAGCCATGGCCGCTGAGCCTGCGCGTCCGGAGCCTGTGCTCCGCTACGGGAGAGGCCACAACAGTAAGAGGCCTGCGTACCGCAAAAAAAAAACAAAAAGAAGCTGGGCTCTGGGATCAGATGGACTTGCCCAAGGTCACACGGCTTATATAATGACAAAGCTGGAATCCCTGGGTTGTAGGACCTGGCCATCTCTCCCCTTCCCTCCCACAGCTTCCTCCTATGTAAATGGCTGTTGGGGTAACTGATAAGCCCTTGAGTAGCTACGGGCAGCAGAAAAAGCACCCCAAACAGGATAAGCTGACAGGAGGACCCAGGGGCCTTAATCTGGGTTCACGTAACCAGCTGAATATCTCCATCAGCACAAAGGCAACTGGAGAGGAACCCAGGGCAAACACGCACAAGCACCACGTGCAGCCAGCGTGTCGAGATGAATTTGGTTTCCCCCAGCCCATGGGTCCTTGCCACAAATTTCATTTCACACTAATCAACCCAGGCAGACTGACCACAATATAGAAATGACTTTCTTTCCTTTAACTTTGGACTGGAGGAAAACTTGTGAAGCAAAGTGTGAGGAAGGGCTCCTGGGGGTTCATATGGGTTTGAGACATGAAGCATAGCGGGCAGAGAGTGACAGTCATTACCCACAGGATCCCCGGAACCAGGCTCAGTGCAAACCCCACAAAAGACCTCTTTAGGGAAGAGGTCTCAGAGAAGCCCAGACCCTCCCCCAGACTCTTCCCAAAGCTACAGGCCCAACTTCCTCTGATGATGGGGTGCAGCAGTGGTGAGGGCTTCCCTGGTGGCGCAGTGGTTGAGAGTCCGCCTGCCGACGCAGGGGACACGGGTTCGTGCTCCGGTCCGGGAGGATCCCACATGCCGCAAAGCGGCTGGGCCCATGAGCCATGGCCGTTGGGCCTGCGTGTCCGGAGCCTGTGCTCCGCAGCGGGAGGGGCCGCAACAGGAGGGGCCTCAACAGTGAGAGGCCCACATACCGCAAAACAAAAAACAAAACAAAAACAAACTAGCCTCAGGTCTGACTCCTGGCTGTATGGACTGTTGAGGAATTAGCAAGAAGTTTGTCATGGCTGAGCCTATGGAAATTAAGCGTTGAGGCCTGAGAGGAAAGCTGGGTTCCAGCATGGTAGACGATGGTTAGGAATTGCTGGCTTCAGCCTTTCCCGTGAAGGTCATAAGAAACCACAAAAAAAAGGTTTAAGCAGGGAGTGGTCAGAGGTGGCAGGTACTTCCCCTGATTCAGAGGAGGACATCAGCCCATTAGATAGAAGGTTTTTCCCCCATTTCATGGATGATGAATGGATGGAATTGTGTCCCTCCCTAAATTCCTATGTTGAAGCTCTCACCCCTAATGTGATGCTCTTTGGAATTGGGGCCTTTGGGAGATACTTAAGCTTATTAGGTAAGGTTATGAGGATGGGGGGCCCCTCCTGATGGAATTAGTGCCTTAGGAAGAGGAAGAGAGAGATTGCTTTCTCCAGGCACACACACTGAGGAAAATCCATATGTGAACACAGCAAGAAGGCAGCAGTCTGCAAGCCAGGAAGAGAGTCCTCACCAGAACCTGACCATGCTGGCACCCTCCAGAACAGTGAGAAAATACATTTCTGCCATTTAGGCCACCTGGTCTGGGTACCCCAGGCTGACTAAGGCCCCCAAAGCTTAAGTCACTTGCCAGCCAGGAGATCACAAAGCTGATACGTAACGCAGGGCAATTAGAATCCAAAGGTCTTACCCCTGACCACATTGCCTCATGGAAACAGGAATCCAAAAATTTGAGTGAATGACAACCAATGCTTTTGTGGTTTAAAAGGTGCGAAAATCCCCTCCAGAAACACCGCAACTTACACTTATAAGCACAGACTCTGGAGCCAGACTGCCTGGGTTTGAACCCCAGCTCTTCTTATTAACTGTGTTACCTTGTGTTACACAAGGCAAGTTTCTAAATCTCTCCGTGCCTCAGTGTCCTCACCTATAAAATGGGGATAATTCTACTGACTGCCTCATTGCATGGTTATGAATTAAATGAGCTCAGAGAGTTACAGCACCTAGGATAGCACCTGGCGCCTAGGTAGTGCTATATAAGCATATAGTGTTGTTATTAGCAATTGTGCAGCATTTTGTGAATCACAAAGTGTTTTCACTTTTTGTTTAACATTTGCAACGACCTTTGAGATAGACAGAGGTCTCATCGTCATTTGAAGGTGCTCTGAGCTCACACAGCTGGAAAGTGGCAGAGATGGGATTCAACCCCAGGTCTCTCTGACCCCACACCCATGCACTGCTGTTCACAACTACAGGCAGACCTCAGAGATGCTGCGGGTTTGGTTCCAGACCACCCAAATAAGAGAGTATTGCAATAAAGCAAGTCACACAATTTTTTTTTTTTTGGTTTTCCAGTGCATATAGAAGTTATGTTTACACTATTCTGTAGTCTATTAAGTGTGCAATAGTATTATGTCTAAAAAAAATTATATACATACCTTAAATAAAAAATACTTTATGGTTAAAAGATGCTAACCATTATCTGACAGCGCAGGGTTTCCACAAACCTGCCACAATTTTTAAAAAAATGAAATATCTGGGAAGCGCAATAAAATGGGGTATGCCTGAATATATGGCAGCTGGTCAAAGCCGACTCCCCAGTTGCCAAGGTCAAGTGTGAAAAGACTCCAGCAGGCCTGATTTTCCTCAGACCAGTCTCTCCCAGTCGGCTCTGTGAGAAGGCTCTCAGACCAGGCTCTCTGTTCTGGAAGAAACTTTCCTTCAAAGAAATAGCCAAACCCTTTACATTCAAGACACCAAAGAGGACTTTTCTTTCCACGACCGCTCAGCAACCTGGCTCCCAAATGAGCATGCCGCTCTTCACTTTGTAGGACCTTAACTACAAAACAAATTGCTCTCCTGAATGTGCCCCCAAGAAGGAAATAATCACATGGAACAAACCAAAGTGTGGTGTAAACAAATTACAAACAATTGTAAACACTTGTTGACCATTCCAGCTGCTGTATGGATGGCAGAGGGAGGAGAGGAGCCACCGTGGGTGTGAAGTGGGCTGTGAAAAGGCAGAGGAGGCTCTGCAAACAGGAACCGAACGGCCAAGTCAGAAGTTAGCATGTGACAAGCGAGGCTCCTTGGGCATCTCCCGCCCTGCGGCCTCACGTGGTTGGAAAAGGAGAGAAGCGGCTTAAGCCCAAAGGATTTACCCCGCTTTCTACCTGCATCCACCACTTTCAATAATTTCTTACTTCAGCACTAGAGTTAGTGCTAAAAGATGCGTTTCAGTTGGAGAAAATATCGTGTCATTTTTTTCCCCAACTAGATCTAACAAGCTCTTCAGGTGTCTACTCTGGCATTTGCCTGTTATTCTTCACACTTAGGAAGTATGTCTGAGCTCATGACACCATGAATACCCGACATTTCATGAATTATCACATCGCCACCTTGGTCCGGGGCACCTGAGCCCCCATCCTGTCTTTGAACCCTGACAGTGGACCTTCGAACTTGAAGCCTGTGTCGAGGGGTGTTGGAGGGCTCACAGGGCTCAGCACATAGTGGGACTCACGGCTAATATTTATTATAGCAAAAGGATAAATAGCAAACCAGCAAAGGGGAAAGATGCACAGGGCAAAATCCAGGGGAAACCAGGTGCAAGCTTCCAAGCGTTGTCCCTTAGCAGAGTCACTCAGGATGTGTTTGATTCCTCCAGCAGCGAGCTGTGATGACAAAAGTGCTGTCCAGCAGGGAAGCTCGAGAGAGACCCCTTGGCCAAAGATTTTATCGGGGGCTGGGCACACAGGCACCCTCTGCCTAGCACAGGCCAAAATGCCAGACTCTCAAAGGGAAGCAGGTATTTAGCATAAGCCCTCATTATTTGTCCACACGGTCTAGGCACAGGAAGCCACCCTTCTCATTTAGAGAAGGTTCTATATCAGGTAAGGAACTGCTTACCAGCCAAGTTTCCAGATGCCAGCCAAGAGCCAGCCTTGCAAGCACACCTTTCTAAGGATCTTAGGCTGCTGTGTTGACTCTTCTCTGCACAAGCCTCTGATCCTCCCCTCCTGTTTACTAGTGA
The DNA here is from genome assembly GCF_937001465.1 of Orcinus orca. Taxonomy (NCBI): domain Eukaryota; kingdom Metazoa; phylum Chordata; class Mammalia; order Artiodactyla; family Delphinidae; genus Orcinus; species Orcinus orca. The sequence continues at coordinate 56,238,749 of NC_064566.1, read as the reverse complement.
GTAATCCTAGCCGCTCACCCAGCATATACCTCTCAGGTCAGCTGTGTAGACATTTCTCTATGCTTGTCTTTCAGGCATTAACAGTGATTGTAAACTTTATTGAGAAAGAAAGAAATTGCTTAATACAGAAAGCTCACTACTGGTGCTGGTAATGAAAGAGAAGAGAAAATAAAATGGTGGATCTCAGGAAAAAGAAAAACATGTTAAATGATCTCACAGCGGGACAGTGCTACTTGGTCTACAGTGGTATTGATGGTTTGAGGTGGGGGGGAGGGAAGTTGTGAGGCTCAGTGACTGAACAGGTACCACGGACACGTGTGCATCCTTTCAGTAGCACGTGGCAGGCAGCGTGTTAGTGCAGCACGAATGCTGAGGTGAAGCCGGCATGGTCTGGCCCCAGGGGCTCACGGTGTAGAGAAGACAAACACGTAGCTAGGCAGTATCCCACAGAGTGCCACGTGATTGCCGTCAATGACCCTGGATGGCCGTCAGGCAGAGGACCAGCCAAAGAAACCTGGCCCTGCTGAGGCAACTGAATGAAATGATTCCCAAGACCTACAGCTCTGAGCACCCATCCAGGGAGAGCTGGGACAGGACCACAGGAAGAAGAACGTTCACCACGATGGCCTCTCAGGCCTACTGATCCTGGAACGCAGCTGTCAGGACTTCAATGGCAAAAGGCAGCTTGGAGGCTGTGGGTCCAGTGTGCCTACGTGATACAGAAGGTAGGCTAGGGGAGAAAGCTTCACCTGTGGTCAGGTGTGAAAAAGTCCCATACTCCCTCTTTGCTAGGGCAGGGCAACGTCCAAATCCCTTTTAGGCCTTCCAGCCAAAGGTGACCAGGAACTCACCTGTAGCTGAACCAAGATGGGTTTATTGACTCTTTGCGAAGAGGTAGGACATCCTGGGGGTTCATTGGGTGTACAGGAAAGGGTGTATGAAGTGATGTACAGGATGTGGCCGTATATTAGGTTATTTTGAGGGGGGGCAGGTGAGTTCAAGGATGTAGGGAGCTTTGCTCTGGATACTGTCAGGAAGCAGGGGTGATTCTGTGCCCGGGTGTCTTAAAGAATCGTATGTAGAAGGCAGGAAGAATGAAGTGAGGTTAAAGTTGTAATTGGAAAAGAAGCAGCAGTTACTCGCATCAGCCAGGATGGTGGGGGGCGGCGGCTTTTCGGTCATTTTGTGGTTTGGACAATTTTCAGTTTTTGTCTAAGGTCGGACGTGATTGCAGAGTGGCCTTGCCCTTGTCCAGGTCCATTGTGATCAGAGTTTCCTATCTGAAGTTGGTGTGTAATATTGTCTATATTCAACAGGAGAAAGCCACGGCTGAGCTGTGAGGGCCAGGCCACTCCTGGCTGTTAGCAACTACTTTTGTCTCTCTCATCCCAAGACCCGGTGTCCCAGGATGACAGCTGGCTTCAAGGCCCTTCAGTGGCCTGTCCCACGATAAATCACAGCACCCTGGGAAAATAATAATGAAAATCACTTAGTTAATAAGAAGTACTATTATATTAATTAAGTACTACTAAATAATTACTTAACAATACATAGGTACTCAATAAATAATAAATGTTATTGAATATTTATTATAAGTCAGGTACCAGCTGAGCCTCTTTAAATAGATAATCTTGTTTCATCCTCTTAATATCTCAGCATGATTGGTATTTTGTGGGTTTTTTTGTAGATGAGGAAATAGAGCCTCAGACAGGTAAAGTGACTTCCTGGAAGCCACCTGTCTGTCTAGTAAGTGGTGGAGGACGAATTCACACACGGATCTGCCCGACTCCAAACCCTGTGCTTTCTCACTGTCATGGGACATCTTTGACACGTAGGGACAGGTGGGCACTGACGGGGATGGTTTGCCAGGCTGTGGCTGAGACTGGTGTTAGTCCAGAGAGCATGACAGCTCTGAGACAAATCCAGAGCGTGTTCACAGACAGGGAGTTTGGGGGACCACAAAAATGTCCCAGGCCGCAGGAGTCCAGGCCCTGGCAGAGTGCGGTGGTTCCTGGGAGCTGCTGTCATAGCACCAGCACAGTGAGCCCATGCCGGCATCCCCAGAGGGGACGGGGGTGCTGGGTCTATTTTTTTATTCCTGCACAGCTGGCTGATTCATATGGAAAAAGAGCTGCCCATTATTAAGTTTGTTTTCTACCACAGCGATGTCTTAATGAAACTTAATATCTATAGCTCAGAAGCTGGGAGGAAACTTTTAAGTCAGAGTGATTGTTAACTTTGCCGTCCCCTTCAGAGCTCAGCACTGTTTTATGGGCTGAGGGCGGGGGTGGGGGGGATCGGAAGACCTGCTGAAGTCGATGCCTTGGCCGGAGGCATTATTTTTCTTTCAGTGGCCCCGTTTTGTATTTATCTAGAAACCTTCTCACCGATTTATGTAGCTCTAGGCAAGACCATGGTTTATTTATCTGTCTCAGTATAATCGGGACCTGGCACGTGACGTTCCGTGAATATGTGTAGCTTAGAATGGGTTCTCACAGCGTCGCCCTGATGACTGTTCATGCCCGTAGTGCCGAGCTGTAGACTGAAGCCCAGAAAGGGCAAACAGGAGATCAGAACTAATACTCGTTGGATGCTGTGTTAGTCTGCTGGGGCTGCTGTAACAAAGTACCACCAACTGGGTGCCTTAAAACAACAGGAATGTATTGCCTCACAGTTCTAGAGGCTAGAAGTTTGCAATCAAGCTACTGACAAGGCCATGTTGCCCCTGAGACCTGCAGGGGAATCCTTCCCTGTCTCTTCCTAGTTGACAATGGGCCGCTGTCAATTCCTGGCGTTCCTGGCTTGTGCAGCACACTCCAGTCTCTGCTTTCATCATCACACGCCTTTGTCCCGCATGTCTCTGTCTTCACGTGGCTGTCTTCTTATCAGGACGCCGGTCATATTGAGTTAGGAGCCCGTCCTACTCCAGGTTGACTTTATCTTAACTAATTACATCGATAATGGCCCTATTTCCAAGTAAGGTCACATTCTTGGGTACTGGGGGTTAGGACTGTCTCTGGCTTTTCAGGGTGCTGTAACAAAAATACCATCGACTGGGCTGCTTAAACGACAGACATTTATTTCTCACAGTTCTGGACGCTGGAAGTCCAAGATCAAAGTGTCTACAGATTTGGTGTCTGGGGGCCCCCCCTCCTGCTGCTTTCTTCACATGGCAGAAGGGGTGAGGGAGCTCTTCAGGGTCCACCCTCAGGACCTAAGCACCTCTCAAAGACCCCACTTCCCTACCATCACACTGGGGGGTTAGAATTTGAACATATGGATTGGAGGTGCAGGGCTGCAAACGTTCAGTCTATAGCAGACTTCAACACACCTTTTTCAGGGAAAAACACTTCAGTCCATGTGAGCTGCCTGTTAGCTTCCAGGCACCGTCTCAGGCCCCATCACCCCTCAGCAGCCTGGCTCTTGAGTGAGTCTGCAGCTTCTTAGTGTCCCAGGAACTATAAACAGTCTGAATGCTGTGGCAGTTGGGACACTCCACGCTGGACCACGGGGCCCCTGAGGCCTGGCTGTGGCGTCCCCTTCCTCTCCCTGGCATGTAGCACCCCAAGGGAGCCAGGTCAGGGCCCCAAATCTTGAGTTTCTTCTAAGTCAGTGAGCCCCTTCACTGGAGGTGTGGACGCCGCAGAGAAGATACCTGCCTGAGACCGTGGGGGGGACCCTGTGGCCTTGACTGTAATGCCAGGGGGTGTGAGCGTGTGAGGATACACACATGCGGCTGTGTGCAAGTACACGGCTAGGCCTGCTGCTTTCAGTGGGGGGGATTAGGGTGGTGTGTGTATGTGTAAAGTACGGGTACACGTGACAGTGTAGGAGCAGGGCTGCAAGACAAGGTCGGTGTCATTTATGTTGGGGGAATAAATGTCTGATGGTGTGGAAATCACATGTATAAGGGTGTGTGGGTCTGACTCTCCGTGAGGGTGGGTTTGTGTGTCTGTGCCCGCGTGAGGGAGCCGGTGGGGATTGCCGCCAAATACCTGTTGTATTTTAGACTCAGGCAGCAGGCGAAGGTGAAGTCTTTCCTCCCATGACAATGGGGAAGAAAGGCCTTGGGGGCCTTTTTTTGCTTTGAAAAAAGAAAGCGGTATCATCCAGTTAGTGGTTGTTCATTAGGAACAGGTCCCAGGAAAGCTGCTGTGCGGCAGTACCAATAAATCACTCATTAACTGTCCGCGGCTGCCCGCCTCCACGCCTGCTGCTCTGCAGCTGGAGCTCCATCGGCAGCCGGGCCAGGGCCTATCCACTGGCGATTTATCAGGATGGGGGTGGGGAATGCATGTCTCCCTAGTACCCACCCTCTTCTAAGACCATGACCAGGATGTACTAGACCAGGGAAGAGAGGGCTGAGCCTCCATTCATCGGTTCGTGGACTCAAGTCCAAGTTTCTGTGCATAAAGACCCCCCCATCCCACCCCTTCTGGCCTCATTGACCTCATCTCTCACCATTCTGTGTTGATTCAGGATCCAACTCAAGTGTTTCCTCATCACAGCCTCATAAACCTGTGTAGTTTATGGAGGGGAGCAAGCTCGTGGTGGGTACGCAGGAAATAAATTCTTGCCCAACCAGCCTCTGCCAGCTTTCGCACCAACGCAGCATCCACCAGCAATGGTTTAAAGTATGCAGTGGAGCTAAAACCACCATAGACTTTCCCATAGGAGGTGGAAAAGTAACCACTGTTTAATGGGTTACAGGGTTGGTTTTTCTTTTGGCGGGTGTGGAGGGTGATGCCAATGTTCTAAAATAGATGGTAGTAATGGTGGCACAACATTGGGAACGTACAAAATGCCACTGAATAGTACACTCTAAAATGATAAATTTTATGTTATATTTTTCTGTAATTAAAAAAAAGTTAAAACAATCTAAAGCACATTATTCATCCATTCCTTCAGCACACATTTATTGAGGGCACCTGTAGAATCAGGCCCCAGGGACACAGAAGTGTTTGGGATTAGGGAAAGCAGACAGACATGCTGCAGATTGGTACTTCCTGTTTTAACAGCAATTTGTGTACGCCTCAAAACAGTGGGAGGTTGCTGTGTTTGCCGGTGCTTTGCAGTGAGCAAACTAAGAATCACAAAGCCTGAGGACTTGGCCAAGGTCACAGAGCTCCTAGTGGCCGAACAGGATGTGAACCCAAGTCTATCTGCTGCATGCCCATCGCATTTCCAGTACCACGTGCTTCCTCCCAGTTTCAGGCCTGGCGCTTACCAGCTAACTTAAGAACAGCACAGCTAGAGGCTGGAGAGCCCATGTTGCTGGCAAGCCAGACATTGCCAAGTTCAATTCCTCCCCCACCTCTGTGGGTTGAGACCCCTACCATCTCTCCTCCTCGGGCTTCCTGCCTTCCCGGCCCCCCCTCGCCACCCCACTGCATCCTCAGCACTGCCAGCCGCTGATCTTTCTGATCTGATTAGCTGGATGCTCCCTGCTAGATGTTTGTGTTAGTGCCCTGACCTTCTTGCTAAGGAATAATTTGAGCAACCTATGACTTTGTAATGACATTCTTTATGTGTGTGTTTATTTTTGAAAGTATGTAGAACCAGTCCACATCTTACAGCCTCTGCTTTTGTGCTTAGCTGAAATGTGTTGAAAGACTCAAGGATAATTTCTGAATATTTTCCCCACATGTAAAAGAGATATTTGCTGTAATGAGGCCATTCTTTAACTTGGTTGGGGCATGGCGGGGAGTGTTAGAATTAGAAGCCTTTGTTTGGTTCAGGGAGCTCAGGAATCCCCATCTGGCGGGCGGAGTCCAGATGTAACCCTGGAAGCATGAAGTTCAAAGACAGTGGGATCATGGATTGGTGGAAAGCTGGCAAAAACATATCACCAGTGCCCTTTCTCCAGACATGGAGGCATAAGCTCGGATCTGCTTGTAGTTTTAGTTGGCATCGGTACAGAGATACTTCAGAGAGAGGAATCAAAAGGTTAAATCCTGCCTCTGGAACCAAATGGAGATAAAGAAGAACAGTGCACTGGTGTGGGGGAAAGAAGGATATGGGGTGGTTATTAGAGGCTATCTTCTTTGGACTCCAGATCTCATGTTCTTTTTCCTAGGCTTCTTTGTTCGTTCATCCATTCCTGCATTCATTCGTTCATCAAATGTTTATAGAACCTGATACTTCTACTAGGCCCTGTTTCAGTGATCACAGACAGAAATTGATTTCTGTCGTAGTCAAAATAGGTTAATTTATGTGGCAGTAACAAACAACCCTAATATCTCAGTGGCTTTGCAGAGTTTATTTCTCACACTATGTACTCAACATGCTTTGGGGGTGTCAGGGGAAGGGTTTCTCCACAGAGTCTCTCTGGGACCCAGGCTGACAGGGGCTCTGTCATCTTGTAGCTGCACCATCTGGGGCAAATGGCTTTTTTTGACCGATTCTCACAGCCCATAGGCCTGACTTAGTCGTATAGCCCCACCTGAGCGCAAGGGAGCAGGGAAGTATGCTCCTCCCATGTACCCAGAAACAGAAGAGAACCAGCTTGATAAGCACCAGAAGCCCTTACACAACTTAGCATAAGAAGGACTGGAGTACGAACACAGTTGAATTACCTGCCCATGAGATGTTCCCATCCAGTAGAAGAGATGAGTAGAGAGACCTGACAGCTCAGGGAAGTCAGGAGTGTGCTGGAGAGGGGCAAGGGGGATGTGACGTGAAATCTGAGAGGAGGGAGCCTTTCGTTGGAATCTTCCAGGTGGGAGGTAGGGGTGTCTGGCAGAGTAGCCAGGAAATGCATGGCACACTCATATGTGCATGTCCTGTGTGGCTGCTGAAGTGTATTGGGGTGACTTGTGTGCCAAGAGGTAAATCTAGACAAGCAGGGCCTTGGGCATCATCTGTCGGTGTTTGAACGTCATCCTGTAGGGGAGGGAAAGCCACTGAAGGGCTTTAACTAGGAAGGGATGTGATCCACCCTCTGTGTGTTTTTGGAAAGATCACCCTAGGTTCCTTCTGAAGGCGGAGAGTAAGAGACTGGTGGTGGCACCCCAAATTAGAGTAGTGGTCATGGGGACAGATTTGAGAGGTACTTAGGTGGAAGAACTAATAAAATTTGGTGACTGACTAAATGTGGGCTGTGGGAGAGGAAACGGATACAGGCTGGTGACCCTGTTTTTGATTGGAGTAGCGGCATGGATGAGTGTGGAAATGCTGGAACACGTTTGTGGAGAAAGATAATGGGCTGAGTGTTAGACGTTGTTGAGTCTGAGGTGCCTGTGAACCTCCAAATCAAGATGTCCAGGGGCTTCCCTGGTGGCGCAGTGGTTGAGAGTCCGCCTGCCGATGCAGGGGACGCGGGTTCGTGCCCCGGTCCGGGAGGATCCCACATGCCGCGGAGCGGCTGGGCCCGTGAGCCATGGCCGCTGAGCCTGCGCGTCCGGAGCCTGTGCTCCGCAACGGGAGAGGCCACAACAGTGAGAGGCCCGCGTACCACACACACACAAAAAAAAGATGTCCAGGGAACACTTGGATGTTAGGGCCTGAAGTGTAGAGGAGAGTCCGCCGACCCCCCAGGGCATCTGAGAAATTAAAAGTGTGGGGGTAACCTCAGCCGAGAATAGCTCTTTCCTCCAGGGATCTCAAATTGCACATCTATGGGTACCAGAATTGCTTTTAAAATTGTGTTTCAATCTGGGTGCTTTCAAAATGGTGTCATTTCTGGCTGATCAGCTTCCCAAGACCCAGTTCCTTAGGTTGAGAGAAGTCAGTCACTGCTTTATGGGCTTCCGAAGCGTCCTTTGTGGTCTCTGTCGAGTCGCTGTCATTGTTCAGACCCTGAGTCCCCAGAGCGCTAACTCTTGTTCATCTGGCCTGGCACCCAGGTGCTTAATCAATGTTTCTTGAACAAATGAATGAATTAACCACAAACTATGCAAAACTGTTGGGTCCCTGGTGAGAACATAAATAGTACTTCCATTTTCCAAAAGCCTTTAATAAATTATAACTCACCAAATTAAAATAAACATTTGTTTTAACTCCCACCAACCAAGTCTCTGGAGGATTTGACACCTTTTCATCTTCAAAGTGCTTTCACAACAAGAGCTGGCTTCCCTCAAAGGCCCCTCTTTGGAAGTTGTAGATTGTAAACAGGTACAGAAATGTATTAACATTCAGGAGCGAAGATGCCTTGGGCCAGTTTTGAAGAAAACCTTTTCCAGGAAAGAAAAGCAAATTCTTTTTTTTTTTTTTTTTTGAGTGCCTTCAATGTGCCAAGGGTTGTGTTAAGGGCTTTCAATATCTGTTACTTTATTCTCTCAACGTTTTTGTGAGGTAGGTACTCTCATTCCTACTTTAGGGATAAGAAAACTGAGACCAGAGAGATAAAGTGACCTGCCCAAGGACACAGAGCTGGTAAGAGGGAGAACCGAGAACCAATCTTAGGTTCTTCTAACTCAAGGACCACTGACCTTTCCTTTGCATCACTGTTTCTCACCTTTGATCTGCAGATTACCTTCAGTAGGTACATGCAGGGTGTAAATTCTGGGGTGCCATGCCACACTTACTGGATGCAACTCTGGAAAGAGATGCTCGGGAATCTGTATTTTATTTTTTTTAAATGTGAATTTTTTCATTAACCAGTTCTTTACTGGTTAATGAAGTATAGTTAATTTACAGTATTGTGTTAGTTTCAGGCGTACAGCAAAGTGGGGAATCCGCATTTTAAATAAACTTCCCAGGTGCTTCTTGTGCACACTGAGATTTGATAACCTACATTTGACACCCACGGTGGGTTTCTAAAACTTAGGTTTTTGTCTAAAGGGATGAGAGAAACAACACGAAGGAGGAATACAGGCCCTGAACACTGTGTGCCTTCCACTGAGCTTGGCCGCTTTTGCCTTCTGAGCACTGAGTGCGGCAACATCTTCCTCCCCCCGCCTTTCCAGGCTGCACTGGCTGAGATGGAAAGCTTCCTCTGTTCCCCTGCTTTTCATGGCAAGCTTGGGCTGATGTTTTTTCTCCACTCCTTATGGATTTTGCAATTAACTCTCTAGAAAAGCAAATGACAGGATGCCTGGAATAATAAGTGCAGTGAACACCAGGTCTCAGCTAAGGAGTCTGGGACTGGATCCAGCACATGAGAAGCTGCTGGGCTGGTGCAGCAGAGAGGCAGGAGGCCAGAGACGGGCAGGTCCTCGAGGCTGGACAAAGGCGATAGATTTTGAAGGAGGAGGCGAGGGGACTTCTGGTTGAGATGGAGCACCTTTTGTATGTGTGCAGCATAACGCTCAGGGATTTATGGTCTTTATCTCCCCAATTCCACACAACTCTTTTTGGCCAGTATTACTATTCCTATTTTATAGGAAAAGACACTGAGGCTCAGAAAGACAAAGTCACTTCCCAACTTCCAGCGTCTCCAGGAAGCCTTAATTCCTTCTCACTGTAATCTTTCCTTTCTCTGAGCAGCTAGTGTCAAAAGAGCTTCTTACGGGGGCGTCCCTGGTGGCGCAGTGGTTGAGAGTCCGCCTGCCCATGCAGCAGACACGGGTTTGTGCCCCGGTCGGGGAAGATCCCACATGCCGCGGAGCGGCTGGGCCCGTGAGCCATGGCCGCTGAGCCTGCGCGTCTGGAGCCTGTGCTCTGCAGCGGGAGAGGCCACAACAGTGAGAGGCCCGCGTACTGCAAAAAAAAAAAAGAAGAGCTTCTTACGAGCAAGCAACCTAAGGACAGTGGGGACAATGAGAGCTGATCTCTAGGAAGCTGGCTCCTCATCTGTGAAATGGGATCGTGATTGTGCCTAGGTGGCAGGGCAGCTGTGAGTATGGAATCTGACCTGTTAGGTGAGAGGTCACCTAAGACACTGCCAGGCACATAGTAGGCACTTGGAACATTATTCCCCTTGTACCTCCGCAGTACGCGTCTAAACTTCATCTCCTGTCACAGAATGAGTAACACTTTTCAGAGGTGAAACACCACTGGGTTGCTCAAGGAACAGGGACACATTCAAGCCAGCTCAAGGAATGGGGTTAGTGGAAGGGTTACACGCGGACTTTGATAAAGCTGCTTGCGTGGAAGTCAAGAGTGGGTGCCAGACCAGCCTGGCTTGGACTGGACTAGAGCTCACTGGGGGTTCTGGATTTGAGGCTGGAGGTAGTAAATCTTGACCTGACCCTCTTGTTCTCTCAGGGCACTTGGCATGTTTTGGCTTCTTGTTTCTTGGCGAGGCATTTCCTGCTTCCGGTTTCAATTTCTGAGAGAAAGAATCTGATTGGCTGAGCCCATCTCTATGTGTCAAGCCATAGGCCAAAGATAAGTGGGTGGAGTCGGGCAGGGCAGTCACGTGATATACAACTTGGCCACCTAGGCCCCAGAAGACACAGGCGTGCTCCCTGCTTCTGAAGGGGCCATGGACAACCAAGCATAAGATGATCTCTTTGCCCCAGATGGCCCCCGACTAGACTTTTCACTCCAGAAGAAGCTTTTCTCTTCTCCATCTTTCTGTCCTCTCACACTGAGCCTGCACTCAGTCCTCAGAAAAGGCTTACAGCTTACAGGAGGAAGAACAAAGGGAGTAAAGATGCATAGAGGTCCTGTTTGCTCTGCCTGGTTGTGGGCTTTTTACCTAAATGGCTTAACTGAAAGTATGGGTGCCTGCGTCTCCATCTGAGGGAGTCCTGCTTCTGCCCCCCCGTTGGTAAATGGCGTTCTTTTCTGTGAAGGAACTCTGCCCAGGACGTTATGCACTCCGTCCCTGTGACGGCCACATCCGAATTCGTTCAGTTTACAAGTCAAAAGATGTTTTCTCTTCTTGCTTCTGGAGCTTAAAAATCAAGCTGGCTTCTTTTTGCTTCTCACAGCTTCCTGAGCAGTAAAGATGCTGAAATCTGAGCCAGGCTGACGGGTCACTTGGTGTACAGAAAATGTCAGGCTGGGGTTTGCCCTCTGTTCTGTGGTATTCACTGTGCCGTCATCATAGCTCCAAAACCCTTCGGGGGCTATAAGGCAGGTGGGAATGACTCAGCAAAGCAACAAGGACAGACAGACACTGGGAATCAGAAAGACACTCCAGCTCTTGATAGGGTCTGATCGTTGTTTCTTTGCCTCACTAGAAAATAGAGCAAAGGGGACAGGACTTGAAAGGCAAGTACTACTTTTTAAGCTGGACTCAAGGGGCACCCACTTCCTCTAGAACTGCACTGTCCAAGGGAACTTTCTGTGCTAATGGAAATGTTCTGTCTCTGCACTGTCCCATACAGTAGCCATTAGCCACGTGTGGTTATCCAGCACTTGAAATGTAGCTAGTGCAATGGAGAAAAGGAATTTTTTACTTAGTTTATTTGATTTAATTTTAAATCCAAGTTAGTGGCTACCATAACTTAGCCATACATACCATAACATATGTAGTTAGTGGCTACCGTATTGGACAGCACAGCTCTCGAATTGAGTCTATTTCCAGCTCTCTGAGGGCAAGGATCATAACTTGTACACATGTCTCCAGTGCCCAGCACAGTGGCTACCATGGGCTCAATAATACTCAAATGAGTGGGGTAGACACTGGTAGTGATGAAATTGAGGCAGCATTTATGTACAAGGTAAAGGCATAGGATTTAGAGTTGATCAGACTTGAATTCATGTTCTAGCTCTGAAATTTACTTATCTCTGTGCCTGTGGGAATGTTACTAACATCTTTAAGCCTTTCTTATCTGTGAAATTATTACAACGCCTACCTCTCTCATAAAGGTTATGTTATGAAGAATAAATGAATTAAAATATACGGAGTGATTAGTGCAGTGCCTGGCATTAAGTAAGCCCTGCCATGGAATAAGTAGTAGCTTCAGAGCAAAGACGGAGAAAGTAAACAGCAGCCCTGCTGTCAACCAGACCGTGACATTCCCAACAGACAGAAGCAACGCTCTGAAGGAGACACTGGCAGAACCTCCCTGTGAGCATGTTCAGGGCAAAAACGTGGCCAGTGTGTAACCAAAAAAATGGTGAAACATCCACCTCTTCTGACTGCCATTGCCCCCCCGAGAGTGAGTGCTGCGTCTTTACCTATTGCCAGCTCTCGTCCAGCTTTAATCCTCCCACCTCTAAATAAAAAGGCTCACTAGTTCCGTTGTCCCTATTTCTTGAGAGTATCCAGCCCAGAACTAGCCCCTGCTACCCTGATGGCTCTTTAAGTTCATCCGACACAAGCCCAGACCAGGTAAAAGGCCCCTCCCAAGCCTGAGGTAACCCTAGGGTGCATCCGGCAAGCTACATACACCTGTTTTATGACCACAGATGTCATCCTGGTGCTCTTGGGGCAGTCCGTGGACTTCATCAGAAGTTTCAAAACTTACTTTTCCATGGTGATTCCTGAAAGCAGGATAGTCACAAAAAAGCTTTTTCCCTTTTCTGGCTTTTTCTGTGTGAGGCTAGGCTTCCTGCGACCTAACAGCTGTGGTTAAAACTCCTGTGCAAGGCGGGGTTTGAACTCATGACATCTGTAGTTAGCGGCCAGTGCTTCTGGCCATCTCTGCTTCCCTCGAAGCAGAGTTCTGTTTTATTGCAGCTAGAAAAGCAACAGAAGGAAATGCAAGAGCAAGAGTTTTCTTTTTCTCAGCTGAGACAGAGCTCAGCTGCCTGTGTGTTTGGCCCAGCCTTCTCTCGTCAGTTTGCAAAAAGCTCTTGACAGACATCACCTCAGACTGTAATCAATGTTTAAATAAGAAAGGCCAGTGAGGAAGAGCAGGCGAGGAGTGTCCAGGGAAAGCATCGGAGAGGAGGCAGCATTTGCGCTGGGAGTTTTGTTGATGAAGGTGAGAGATAACAGTTCAGACAAAGATGGCGTCCGAATTCCAGCGCCCCAGAGGAGCAGTTTGCAGGGGTAGGGGTGGTCCTTGATGACTTGGAATTTGAGATAGGATGAATTTGAATTATCTCTAAGTAGAGATAATTACTAAACACCTGGAGCTGAATAAGGGGTCCCGGAAGTATTGATTTAGATTGGATCATTCATTCTCCCATCCACATATCTATTCATTTACCCATTCAAGGGAAATGTATGCAGTACCTACTCTAGGCAAGCTCTGTGCTAGATGCTGGAATACAATGATGAGCAAAGCAGAGGTCCCAGGTGATGGTGGCTTCCTCTGCGTAGCTTTGGGTCCTGCAGGACCTCTGGTTGGGGTAGACTGGTCATATATTCCTGTTACGTTTTCCTTGGGGATGCTTCATAAAAGGAAGACCTGTTAGTCTTGAGGCCGACTCTCAAACATTGCTTCTCAGGCCCAAACCCTCCTGCTTTGTTCCACCATACGAGATATTTTCTAGCACCATTGTTTTGATGTGATTAGGAATTTCTGATGATTCTCATGCAGGTCAAATTCATGAAAGGTGCGTTAGAAATATATATTTAGTTCCCTTGCCCCTTGCATTCTTTGCTTTGGATATCCTGATGGATTTGAATGAAAACTGTGCCAATAAGTGTCCACTGGCTTTCTTGGGCAGGTTTCAGTTATTCGGGAAGAATGATGTTTATATATACAAATTGTGGAGAAAAGTCTCTCGCATCACCAAAGAAAATCTGAGACGTGGTGGTCAATTAAGGAAGGGTCTTCCCTAGCAGGTTTGGACTAAGCTATTCTCTAGGAGCCCACAGCTTAAAAAATGAAACAAAATGAAAAGTGATTATGCTTAACTGTAGAAATTGGAGGCGATGTGTTTTCCAGATTCTTGTTGTACTATCACTAACCAAGTAGAAATCCCAGCTCTTCAGTTCTAAGCATATAGTAGCCAGAGGGAGATTATCATCAGACCTCCCAGACTGGTGAGAAGCCTGACTATCTGATGAACTCTGAAGGCACTGCCCTGTCCCACCCCAGTGTTGAGGTCACTGTGAATAGCCAAGGGGCTGTCCTTTAAGGACCACGCTGAGTGGAATCGGCCGTGTTGTCAAGGGCTCCCTTATATGTGCAGCAGCTGATGGCAAGAGAGCCTCCTACAGGGGCCACACCTGAGGCTAGAGTAACAGGTGACGCGAGGGCAGGGACAGGATGCTTTCACTGTCCCTCCCATCTCCGTTCCTCAGCCTCCATCCACCACTTCAACTCAGTCACTGAAAAGTGCTTGACCACTTCAGCTAAATTGGAGTATCTAAATCTCGCTGTGCCTCTCTGGGGTTCTCTCCTCCACTGAGGTTAAAACCTCCTCGCTTCTGCCCGCCTTGGATGTGTTTTGGCCAAGCGTTCACACCCCGCCTTTCAGGAGGGAGTTTGGCCCTCTGGTTGTGATGTCTCTGCTCCTCTGGCTCTTGCTTCTCTGCAGAAAAGGCCTGAACCCTGAGTTGCCTTTTATTATGGGACCTAGATCCCCAGGAACTCCATAACACCAGGTACCGCAAATCTTGAGGGAGATTCATGCATTGAGCTTGATTCTGGCCAGTCAAGGGAAGGTGGTGATGCAGGAGTGTGGGATACATGGGAGAAGATGGCCGTCTTGGAGTTTATACAAACCAAGGAGAAGAATGCAGGATTTGGGCAGGTGTGTACCCTGGAGCCTTGCTCCTCAAAGTGGACCTACAGCATGAGCTGGTTAGAATGCAGAATCTCAGCCCCACTCCACACCTACTGAATCAGAATCTGGTTTTTAACAAGATCCCCAGCTGGTTCATCCATACATTGAAGTTGAGAAACACCGCCCTAGACTTTTAAGAAAGTTGATTTCAGAAACTTGAGAGAAAATACTAGGATGAGTTTGAAGGCCAGACACTTGGAAAAGATGATTCAAGAGGGTTGAGAAATAAAACAGTAAGACCATCTTTCATGTTTTTAAACGTCAAATACTGTAATATGGAAATAAATAGGAAAACGTCTCTATAAATACAGCATTCAACGGTCGTTTCCTCAGGAGGCAAGTGGGATGGGGTGGGAAGGAGTGAAGGAAGACTTGCATTTGTTTTCCGCTTGCTTCTGTATTGCTTGGATTCAAATATGGGAATACGTGCTAGTATTATTTTGGAGATAAAAAGTATGCAAATTAAGTTATACAAAAAAAGAATAAGAAGGATGTGTGATTTTGGTAAATGTAAGTTTGACAGCACAGCAAAGAATAAGCCGAGAAAGCACGGGTATTTCTCAGATGAGCTTAAATGGAAAAGGAACACATTAACAGCCCACTTCCCAGTGGTGGAATTACAGGGTGATTTTTTTGTTTTTCGTTCTCTTTATTTTTTTCTTGTCTGAATTTTCTAAATGTTCTGCATTGAATGTGTATCACTATATAATAAGAAAAATTGATCAAAAATGTTTTCAGGAAGAATTACCAAAGCAAGATAGACATAAAGCAACATGGTTGCACAGGAGGGTGGCAGAGGGCTGTAGGATGCAAATGACTATAACTGATGGTGAGCTCAAAAAAAAATTTTTTAATGTAAAAAATAAAGGCAACTAAAGAATGTTTTAGGTGTCCTGGGTGTCGTTTCTAGAGCCTCTGCTGTGTGCCAGCTATGTGCCAGTGCATAGCCTGCACGATAAGCACCATTGCCATTGCAGAGCTGAGAAGAAGAGGTTGGGAGAGGTTAAGTACCTGGCCTGAGGTCAAGGAAGGAGTGAACTGGCTTTCAGGCATCAGCTTGTCGCTCTGTACTCTGGACCCCTTGGTTCAGAACAGGGAAGCCATTGTAGTTTGAAGATTAACACAATAGTGTAAGCCAGGCAAAAGACCCCATGTCCTCATCTGTTCTAGAGCAGTGGTTTGCCACGTTTTAGGGAGCTGCTCTTCAAGAGCAAGGGGGCTGTCTCAGTCCGTTCGAGCTGCTATAACAAAATACCACGATCTGGGTAGCTTATAAACAACAGAAATACATTGCTCACAGTTCTGGAGGCTAGAAGTCCAAGAGCAGGGTGGCTGCATAGGCAAGTTTTGCTGAGAGCCCTCTTCCTGGTTAATAGCTGATGCCTGCTCCCTGTGTCCTCACATGGCAGAAGGGGCGAGGGTGCTCTGAGGTCTCTCATCCTTTAAGAATGCTCATCCCGTTCATGAGAGGGATAAATTGAGAGATAGGGATTGACATATACACACTACTACATATAAAATAGATAACTAATAAGGACCTGTATAGCACAGGGAACTCTTCTCAGTACTCTGTAATGATGTATACGGGAAAAGAATCTTAAAAAGAGTGGACATGTGCGTATGTATAACTGATTCACTTTGCTGTACACCTCAAACTGACACAACATTGTAAATCAGCTATACTCCAATAAAAATTAAAAACATAAATACTGTAAAAAAAAAAAAAAAGAGAGAACACTGATCCTATTCATGAGGGCTCTACCCTCACGACCTAATCACCCCCAAAAGCCCTACCTTCTAATATCATCACGTTGGGCTTTAGGGATTCAACATATTTACTGGCAGGGAAGGTGGCAGGGATGGCCACACACAAACATTCAGACGACAAAAGGGGCCTTAGCTCTAGCCCGCGGGAGCTCCTGAGACCTCCTCCGGGAACCTTCGGGATTCTGCTGAGCACAGTGTGAAAACCAGTTTTAGAGCAGAGGTTCTGAAAGTTTGTTCTGCGGAAAGGTAGTCCTCCAAGTGCCCTGAGGAATAAAGGTTCCCAAATATACGTGGAAACCTCTGCCCTCTGGGTCTGCCCTTGGAGATGTGCTGTGCACACCAGCAGGGCACATGCCCTGACAAGTCCCACAGTCCTGGGTTAACCTTGTCATTAGGGCTTTTCCAGACCTGTCTGACCACAGATGATGTTTTTTATGGAATGCCGCTTAACAGGAATAGTGTTCCAAAAAAATAGTTTTTGAGATGTTTTTTAAGCCCCATAAAGACCTAACTTTTTATTTATTTATTTATTTTTTTTGCGGTACGCAGGCCTCTCACTGTTGTGGCCTCTCCCGTTGCGGAGCACAGGCTCTGGACGCGCAGGCTCAGCGGCCATGGCTCACGGGCCCAGCCGCTCCGCGGCATGTGGGATCTTCCCCGACCGGGGCACGAACCCGCGTCCCCTGCATCGGCAGGCGGACTCTCAACCACTGCGCCACCAGGGAAGCCCCAAACAGCTACTTTTATTAAATGTCTATTAGATATGAAAACATCATGAGCTGAAACTCTGATGTGACAGATTCCTGCCAGTCCACGTAGGCATCATCAGGCTTTTTATAGGAAATATATTGTTTATGTAGCAAGAGGCAGCCTGATAGGCCAGGAAAGCTTGTGCTTTGGTGCCATATCATCGTGGCACTCTGAATGGTCTTTTCCTTATCAGCAAACTGGGGAAACAGTAATACTTTACTTACAGGCTTGTCAGGAGGACTAAACCTGTGATCATAGGTGCCTTGTGCATTGAGGGGATCAGGAAATTGTAACATCCTTCCTTGTAACATCAAGACAGTTTTTAGTCCTCCATCCCCAGCTCACACCCGCCCCCATTCCTCTTCTGGTATATACCTTCTCCATTGGGGTACCACTTCTCCCTATTTTACATCAGTAAATCAAATATTTGTTACACACCTGCTGTATGCCCACCTTTGTGCCAGCCACTTGGGACAGATCTCACAGTGTAGGAGAGGAGATCAGTTCATTAGCATATCAGGGGGCTGGGATAGATGTATGTAAGGGTCAGTGGGTCATCAAGTGGTGCAGATTTAATTCTTCCCTGAGGAGGGAGGTTAGAAACACTTTAGGAGATGGGTGATACAGAGGAGAGTCTTCAGAGATGAGTAGGTGGATGGAAGGTGGGGGGCAAAAGCAATTACTGCTCTGAACTTGTTAAGCTACCCCACCTTTCTGGCTGAGCCTGTGCTCTTTAATTTTCACTCCAAATGAGCTAATTGCTGGCATATTCTTCCCGGACAAATGAATAGCAGCTTTTTGTCATCAAAGTTAAGTCTGGAGGGCCTGGGTGTGAGGAAGAAATATTAATGCCTGTTTTTTGGTGCTAACCTTTTTATTTCCTAGTACCACCTTTCCTTGGGACGATAGGGGGGAAATATTCTAATTATTTATAAA
The DNA here is from genome assembly GCF_937001465.1 of Orcinus orca. NCBI lineage: Eukaryota > Metazoa > Chordata > Mammalia > Artiodactyla > Delphinidae > Orcinus > Orcinus orca. The sequence goes on along the minus strand of NC_064566.1, from coordinate 56,220,779 downwards.
GTCATCTTGGTCTTTGGGCTCCCCCACAAATGCTTAAGGACATCTTCTTACCTTTCTATCTAAGGTGAATTATTCATCAAAGCCACAGGCTCTCACCAGAACCTTCTCTTAGGCTCTTGGTCCCCGAACAATGATCAGCCTCAGGTGTGCAGCACCTGATTACCTGCACATTTGAAAGGCTTTCAAAAAGTCGCTTACATGTGTCACGTACTTCTCAGTATTGTAGGAGGCGCTTTTTGGAAACTTAAGTCACCAGAGGCTCTTTCTCATAGAGAAACCTGGAGATCTGGGTTCCAGGCCTGCCTCTGCCACTCACTTCCCATTGACCCTGGACAAGTCAATTGTCATTCCCCTCTTGGGACTTCAATTCTTCATTTGTAAAAGGAGGCGGTGAGAACAGATGCTCCTATGACCCCTTCCTGTTCTAAGGTCTGGGTTTATAAATTCCAGAAGGTTGAAGGAAAGTCACAGGCACAGAGCTCCCTGTGGGTGCAGTGGGGTGACTGGCGTTATCCTCAGATCTCTAGCTGGGCGGTACAGAGGATTGTGTTCACATTGGGCTTCTCTGCGTCCTGAACCACTGTCATCTCTTTTAAGGAAAAACAGTCAAGATGACATGTATCTGTTTTTGCCTGTCAGGGCTCGATAAATCTTTATTGACGGTAATGATCTTAATTATGGTAACTAAAATACCTCAAAATGAGACCCTGGATTCATGACGGGGGGTGAGGGTAGTGGTACTCCCATAGAGCTATAGTGCAGGGTTTCTCAGCCACCATATTTGGGCCAGATAATTCATCAATTTGGGATCTGTCCTGTGCATTGTAGGATGTTTACCAGAATCCCTGTATCTACCCAGTAGGATGCCAGTAGCAACCCTCGTCAATATGACGGTCAAAACTGTCTCCAGGGCTTCCCTGGTGGTGCAGTGGTTGGGAGTCCGCCTGCCGATGCAGGGGACACGGGTTCGTGTCCCAGTCCAGGAGGATCCCACGTGCCGCGGAGCGGCTGGGCCCGTGAGCCAGGGCTGCTGAGCCTGCGCGTCCGGAGCCTGTGCTCCGCAACAGGAGAGGCCACAGCAGTGAGAGGCCTGCGTACCGCAAAAAAAAAAAAAAAACTGTCTCCAGACATTGCCAGATGTCCTCTGGGGTTCCAAGTCACCCCTGTTGAGAACCACTGCCCCAGAGTGAAAGTAGAAGTAACATTCAATCAAGTTGGCCCAGAGGCACCAAGTCATAAGCCGGGTCATGTCCCCACCAGCCCAACATTCCCTTTTGAGCCTCTCTGCTCACCTCACAGGTCACACTGTCCTTCCACAGGTGCAGTCCTAAACCCCTCACCTTGACCTCCTCATCCCAATACCCTGTTCTCATCCATTCGCTCAGAAAATGGAGATTGTGTGAGTTGCATGCCTGGATTCATGCTGGATTCTGAGAAAGCAGTGATGAGCTCCACACTCAGCCCCTGACTCCCTACCCGTCCTCTATTCCAGAGATTAATGCCTGCTGCTGCCTTCCTAGTGCCTGTTGGGAGGCTCTTTTCCCTTCTGATTCCCCACCCTGGCTTTGGGGCCTCAGGCCTAGGCTCTGATCAGGTGCAGCCCTTGGCCCTCAGCCCTCAGTACGTTCTCCCCTTGGTGGATCTGCTACTGCATCTGTCCTGGAAACTGGCTTCCCTCCCAAACCCTCCCGAATACTGTCTATCTGTATGTAGGTATGTAATCAGTCAACAAGGACGTACTGAGCAACTCTTATGTGCCAGGTCCTGTGTTCTCTGTACTCTTATGTCTCTTTATTTTCAGTCTCATTCAGTAAGTACTTAGGAGCATCTCCTGTGTGTCAGGCACTGTGCTAGGTACCGAGGATACAGGAGTGGGCAAAACCAGACGTGGTCCCTGCGGTGTGGTGGGAGGTTCAGTGCAGGCTCTCACTGCACAAGCATTGCCCACATAAATGTCCCTTTTCCACCTCTGTGTCTCCCTCCTCCGTCTGTGTCATCTTCTCACTTTCTCTCTGCCTCTCCCTTTTTACCTCAGTCTCCTGTGTCTCTCTGGCTCACTCCATCCTTCCTCCCCATCCATCTCCAGCAGTGTTTGCTGGGGCCGGCCAAGTGGCTTCTCAGGGACACTGGATCTCATTCAGATCCCTGCCACTGTGGCTTCCTCCTGGTGGGAGAATTACTGTCGCTTAAGGGGTCCACCAAGGCTGTTTGACAGGAGTCAGCTGGGCTGGACACTAAGTTAGGAGAATGGCTCCTTCCTGGGGATGGTGGAAGGATATGAGGCCTGTCGATCATCTGAGAGCCGGGCGCAAGCAGCACATAGCTCCACTCTGCTCAGTGTGCCACTGGGGGATGTTCCTAGACACGGAGAGGGATCGAGGGCAGCACCCCGAGAAGGATGGCTTCCAGTACCCCGTGTGGGATCCTCTCCCCTCCCTGCCGAGTTTTGCTAGGTGGCGTGTCCAACTGAAACAGTTCTTTTGCTCATTGGAAGAGGTACAGCCTTCCCATCTTCAGGCCAAGGTGGCGCCAAAGCCAACATCTCAGCCAAGGTGAGAGCGGGTCTCTGAGACTTCCTGATTTCGAGTGAGAACTTGGGAACCCAACCCGGCTTCCACATACTACTGGCCAGAGGAGCCTGAGCAGGTGTCTTACTTCTTTGAGGCTCAGTTTCCACGTATGTAAAATGGGAGTAACCGTAGAAGCCACATCATTCAGCAGATGTGAGGCGCCTATTAAATCATGCTTGTAAATGGCTTAGCACGGTACCTGGCCCCGAAAGTGCTCAGTAAATGCCAGCTCTGGCCCCTGTGTTGCTCTCTGGGCTTCCCAGTTTCTTCTGCTGATTACTGGATGCCAAGGAGGCAAGAAGCTTGCTTTGAACCCTGGGTGCATTCGGATTGCCCCCCACTGAAGGAGGTGGGGCTCTGCCTGGCTCCTTTCCCTAAATTCTTCCAAGGCCCTCTCTTTCCCTAGATCAGTGCAGTTGTTTAACAGCTGTTCCCTTTCTTCTCTCCCGGACATCAGGTTCATTGTCGGGTGATATGACTTCTCCCCATAAAGGACTTGGGGACTTCTCGGCATGAGAGCTGTTCCCAAAGTGAAGAGTGTTATTAATAGGGCTTCCTGGAAAAGAGCCCACCTGGATAGAGAAAGCTACTCTTCACAAATACCAGCTCACTCTTGTCCCATTTTACGCCCTCCCCCGCCTTTCCTTTGCCATCCAACTTTGTAAGTACTTTCCGAATTGAGATTCCAACTGCGAAGGCCGCTCTGGGAATGGGACTGAGAAACTTGGAGACCTGGTTTGGAGGAGTTCTAAATCATCCAGTTCTCTTGGGTCTTCTGCTCTCACAGGGCCTCTTGGGTTACCAAGACAGCCAAACATCTAAGGTGAAATAGATTGCTGCATTTGGATGAGAACAATTTAATGATCCAGAAAGTAGAGAACATGGACAGAGGAGAAACTAAACCAGCCGTACGCCGCCCTCGGAGAGAGAGATTGATTGTGCGTGGGGTAGGTCGCAGGCCCAGGCAAGGCAAGTTGGCTCACTCCAGCAGAGCATAGGTTATCTGATCTTAATTATGGTAACTAAAATACCTAAAATTGAGACCTGGATTCATGACAGGGGGTGAGGGTAGTGGTACTCCCATAGATCTATAGCTGGAAGTTGCCCTGTGTGTTACCTCTCTGCTAGACTTCGAGCTCCTTGAGGGAAGAGGCTGGGTCTTAATCTACTTGCATCCCCAGCAGGTGGCGAAGATACAAAGGGGAGGCAGCTGGGCTTCTCAAACAGGGGTGTGGGTGTCCTCGGGCCTGTGTGGAGGTCGTCAGGGACGAAAACGATCACCTGTACTTCTGAAGATAGGAGGAAAAGGTATTTGTGTATGAAAACAAACATGTATATATTATTAAGAGGATGCAAAATTGGAGTGAATTCTTAAGGTGAAATAGGAGGATTTAATGTAAGGTCAGACAAGCAACTGACCACTTCAGGCCCCTCTTTCATCCTCTTCAGGGCAGTGGATCTCAGATTTTAGGGTGCACACATACTATTTGGGGTACTTGTTAAGCTTGCAGAATCCTAGGCTCCCTACCCAGAGATGATGATTGACAGTAGTTCTAAGTTGGGACTTAAAAATCTGCACGCTGGCTAGTGCCCAGGCAGTATCCATGCAGCTACACTAACACAAGCCCTGCCTCGGAGAGGGGATACTTACCCTCTGCTCTTCCGGGTTGTGGTGGATACTGTCGTGCCTCACCCAGATGCCCCCCAAGCTGAGGCCCTCATTTTCCCAGATGCCACGGAGTGCTGGCAGCTCACAGCTCACACTACTTCTTTTGGGGAATTGCCTTCTCTGAGGGGCTCCTTACCCAGCCCAGGTTGACCCTGGAGGCTGCCTGTATCCAATGAGTCATCCATGGAGAAGGGGGTTGGGAGTGAGGATTATAAAAAGGTCCAGACTCCTTGGTCCAATTTGAGACAACTCCGAAAGGCAGGCTCAGCTCCTGAGCTCTGAATGAGATTAGCCAAAGCCGGCGTTACAACTGCATTGCAGTTCCAGGTCTCCCTCTGCCCAATCCTGCTTCCCTCACTCCCTTCCAGGAGGTGTTCTTGAGAGCAAGAAACCTCCCACTGGCAAATCCCCATCTCAGAGCCTGTTTCCCAGGGAACCTGACCCAAGACATGTGCACTTCAGAGTTTGAGAAACGTTAGAAGGACGAAAGTGCATAGTCTTGTGAATTAGACAACCTGGTATATAATAGTAATAGTAGTAATAATAATAATTAAATGGCAACAGCAACAACTAATATTTATTGGGTTCTTACTATGTTCTGAGTGCCTCATATGTATTTCCTCCCTAAATAAATACAGCAACCCGATTACTATGTCCATTTCACAAATGAGGAAACTGAGGCACAGAAAAGTTAGGCAACTTGCCCAAGGATCACATAGCTACTAAGTGGCAGAGCTGGGGATCAAATCTATCCAGTCTGGCTCTAACAGACTCTTAACCCCTACACTCTACCACTTCTTGGGGTCAAATCGAGGCTCTTCCACACACTAGTTATATGACCTTTGTGCAGGGGAACCCAGCTGAGCTTGAGTGTCCTAATCTGTGAAATGGGGTTTGTTGTACCTACGTTGCAAGACTGCTGTGGGGTTGAATTGAGACTCAATCTGTATAAAGTGCTGACATGTGCCTGGGGCCCGGCAGGCACCAGGTGGACAGGTAGGTCTGGTGATCCTGCAGTCTTGCTAGGTACTCAGTAAATACTGAAAGAAAATTATGAAAAGAAAGGAAAGAAAATTATGTTTTGCCCCTGATTTAGCCACATGAAACTCATCTCATCACCCTTTTCTGGGTCTGAAGCTGCTGTCTCTAAAAGTGCCATCTCATCATGCTTTGTATCAGTTAGTGCTGGAGAAATCTTGAATAGCTTACGTACAAAACTTTTTAAATTATATATTATTTTGAAACTTTGCTTCTTTGGGCTTGGGGCACACTGGTCACCCCATCTGGCTGTGAGAGCTCTCTACAGTCTGTGGGCTAGCAGTGTGCTGATCTTTTTTTTGTTTGTTTGTTTGTTTTTGCGGTACGCGGGCCTCTCACTGTTGTGGCCTCTCCCGCTGCGGAGCACAGGCTGCGGACGCGCAGGCTCAGCGGCCATGGCTCACGGGCCCAGCCGCTCCGCAGCATGTGGGACCTTCGCGGACCGGAGCACGAACCCGTATCCCCTGCATCGGCAGGCGGACTTGCAACCACTGCGCCACCAAGGGAAGCCCCAGTGTGCTGATCTTTTAAAGTTTTTTCCCCTACCTAATCCCCCCTTTACGGAAAAACCTGAATGAACTTTTTGGCCAACCCAATACTTTTCAGCAGATGCACGAAGGAAATGGGCTCCCCTGCAGGAAGCCCTGAGATGCTCAAGGGCCAAGGAATGTCAGAAAAGAATGGCCAGGGAAATAGGAGGCATGGATTTAAGAGAAGATCAGAATGTGGCCTAAGACTGAGGAAAGGGAGAAATAAATCACATGAATCTGTAACTGCTGAGAAGGCAGAACATCAGCTCAGGAAGCTGAAGATGAGACTGAGAATTCTGGTTTCCAGGTCTTCATAGGAACAGTGACGTGGGAGACCCAGGGTGTTCTGATAGGATTCAGGCACTGTGGTCCCCTGACCCAAGAAATTCTCAACCCAAAACTGCTAGACTTTGACTTGAAGAGGATCTTATCCTGGCTCTGTCACAAAATGGTTGGGTGATCTGGGGCGAGTCAACATGCCCTGATGTGGAAATGAAGGTAGAACTCAGGACTCATGATCCCCAGGACCCTACTAGCTCAGAAACTTGGTTACTGCATGAATCTCTGCAGGAAAGTCCCTTAATCTGGAGAGAATTGCTAGCCCTCTGTGGTTTGCAGAAGGAAACCACAAACCTGTTGTTAGAAGCATTTTCTGCTCTAACCTCTTCCCCCGACTTGCCCAGGGTTCCTTTTTAGAACTTTTATGTCTGGATAATTCTAAGTTCAAGTCTTTGTTTAGCCCACATTTACCCCTTCTCTGCCTCCTCACTTACCACTTACCCTCTTGCATCACATCTTTCAGCACCTTTGAGAGAAATATCTTAATTCTTCTTCCTATTTCTGTGTCAAATTAAAAAAAAAAAAAAAGTAGTGGAGGGAGGTGACCTCAGGATGGAACATGCAATTAGAATACCCAGAATTCTGTCTTAGAGATCTCACTGCCACTCCCAGCATTCTCCCCCCACTCCCACTTATCTCCCTCTCTCTCCCTCTCCCGACAAGTAGGTAGGTAGGTAGGTGGGTAGGTAGGTAGGTAGGTAGGTAGGTGGGTGGATGGATGGATGAATGGATGGATGGATGGATGGATGGATGGATAGATAGATAGACAGACAGATAGATATAGCTCTATCACACACACACTCCTACACAGAAGGGCACCAGAATCTGTACAGAATGGCCAGCTCTCCACAGGGTTGTTTGGATGGCAGGCTTCCAGACGCTTCCATCTGCATTGCTCTTTTATCCAAGTCCAAGAAGCTCTGTCCCTTCTCCTACATAATCATGTTGATTAATCCATTCTGTCAAGGAAGTCCACAGCCACTCTGTAGGGTTTGGGGATCAGACTGCACAGTTTTTGAGTCAACCTGACAAGTCATTGGATTCCCTTAGCTGTAAAGCTGGATACTAATCTCCCCTCTCTAGGTTGTTATGAGGATTAGAGGTGACAAGTCATAGAAGGTACCCAGCAGTGCCCGACCCAAGGTAGGCATTCTAAAAAGCACTAAAGTATTACTTCTAATACCACTGCTGAGGTTCCAGGAGGGCTGAACTGTGTTCGATATTGGAGGACATTGTCCGAACAGCTCAGTTCCTGCTTGATTCTACTAGATTTCTTTGGTAGAAAACAGTCATGTGCACTGTCCATGGTGCTCTTTATAAACCTTCCTTCCGTTCACTGCTTTCAGTGATGATCATCTGTTCTGTTGCCTGATTACTGTCACAATGAGCTCTGCTTTGAATCCTGCCTGCAAACATGGGTTCTCTTCCTCCCCGAGATAACAATGCCTGGTTGGCGGGGCACCCTCTTTAGGTTGGTTTTACCGTAGTCTCCATTACATGTTAACTATCTCTGGCCTCATACCCAGCATCATGCAGGGCTGGCAGAGTACCCTTAATGAATGTGAAACAAAATAAAAATCAAGAGAGTAGATTTCAGGTGCTCTCGTTACAAAAGTAAATCAATAACTATGTGATGAGGTGATATGTAAACTAGCTTGACCACAGTGATAATTCCATTCTGTGTATGTATATAAAATCATCATGTTATGTCCCTTAAATATATAAAATTTTCATTTAAGAAAATAAAATAGGGCTTCCCTGGTGGTGCAGTGGTTGAGAGTCCGCCTGCCGCTGCAGGGGACACGGGTTCGTGCCCCGGTCCGGGAAGATCCCACATGCCGCAGAGCGGCTGGGCCCGTGAGCCATGGCCGCTGAGCCTGTGCATCCGGAGCCTGTGCTCCACAACGGGAGAGGCCACAATAGTGAGAGGCCCGCGTACCGCAAAAATAAAATAAATACATACATACATACATGCATGCATCATACATACGCTACCTGTGATCGCTCTCAGCACTAGGACACTTGCCCTCCAGTTCACACCTGGCCAGGCCCTGCCCTGAGTCCTGCTCACACACGTCGTGATGGCTAACGCCATTACCCTGTGCTGTTGGCACATAGGGACTGGAAGACTTGCAGCACCTAGATTATTTAAGAGAGGAGATCTGAATGGACCCATTGAATTTTCTGCCTCAGGGAAGATAAATAGACACACACACATACACTTATAAACAGTGTGCATGTGACCCAGGGCTAGCCGTGATGCTCACATGCAGACCCATGTTCCGTGTAATTGATTAGGAGGGTTTGTTTCCGTTTTCCTATAAAATTCCCAATTAGCCTGCATTCACCTGACAGCGCCTCACTAGGGCATCCAACCCCAAGCTTTAGGAATGTTGATCCCAGCAGCCTGGCCCTCAGTAGAAAATGCTCAGGTTTGGGAGTCAGAACAGTTTGGCTTTAAATAAAGTTACTGCCCAGGTGACCTTAAAGCAGGTTACCATCTGGGGCCTCAGTTTTTCTCATCTGAAGAATGGAGATAATAATAACCTATCACAGAGGGTGGTTGCTGAGGATTAAATGAGCTATTTACCAGCAAAGGGTTTGACACAAGCTCAGTAAATGGCAGCTACTTATACTGGGGCAAATCTCCCAAACTGAGATGATAATCCTTGCCCTGCAGAAGCATATACAGAGCTTCACAGAGCCACGGAGGTGTTGATTCCCATTATTGTCCATTAAAAAGCACAGACTGTTTTTAGGGACTGTGAGACCACACCTGCTGTCTGAAAGCATCTAGATGTCCGCCTACTGTATTGACTGAATCACTCATTCATCCATCCATTCATTCGTCCCAGTGTTCTGCCAGATCTTCCTGGCTGTTAGTGGGCTCTACAGGGTTCACAGGCGTGTGACCCAGACCCTGGCCCAGGAGCTCTCAGGCTAACGTGAGGGACAAAGAGGCACTTAAATAACCAAGTTCTATAGCAAGAAGTGGCAGTTCTTTGAACTGGAGAAAGTTCAAGGAATCTGCCTCTCACTTTTCCTCCTAGAGTTCCCAAAGCATCCATGACCGTTGTCTAAGTGCTGCCCCTGGCAGGTGTTTCTAGGGGGTGCCTCTGTCTTCAGGAGAGGCGTTCCCTAACGTCCTCATCCCTCTCTGAGGGGAGCTGGTCCCTCTGTCTAGGGCCAGTGACAAGAGCCTTGGCCTGGGAGTCAAGAGGCCCAGTGCCCGCCCCAGCTCCATTGCTTCCTGGTTTTGCGGCCCCTGACCAAACCGTTTGGCTTCTCTGAGCCCCAGTTTCCATCTATAGAAAATGGGGATAGTATTCAAAGTATTGTTCACGATGACCTCTGTTGTAGTACAAGAAGGCACCATACACATGTGCTGAGACATTATTTTCCATAAAAATTCAAGCAACAATATTTATCAGTCCGTTTCTATGTGCAGGGCTGTGCTAGGGCTATTATGGGTGATGCAAAAGAAGCAGATGATGCAGTCCCTACTCTCAGCCACTCACCTTCTTATTGGAGAGAAAAATGAACATGGATGATCTAGGCAGAGAATGAGAGAATACAAGGAAATAGATCTGGTTTTAGGATGTAAACTAGTTTTCTAGATATTGAATCTGACTTTTCCATTGAGGTACCTCTTTATTCCAGGGATGTGTTTTCTTGTCTGTGAATAACTTTACAGTATCCTAAGTCTTTCCGTTGAAGCTGCATAGATCCCCCCACCCAGCCTGTCTGTCTCCTGTGGTCCTTGTGATCAGATAAGTTAAAGAATTAGATGAGCAATCTGT